>NC_081839.1:32623791-32925041 GCF_030867095.1 Alligator mississippiensis | reverse complement strand
CTGCCTGCAGGTTCAGGGCAAGACACAAGAGAAGCGTGTGCGGTGAGGTGATCCGCTGGGGCGCCCGAACAGTGTGTCCACCCTGTGCTGCCAGAGGCATCTCGGCTAGCTTCAGACTAGCTAGTTCGGGTGCTAGCAGCAGTCTTCCTATGGCAGCTTATTCCAACAGGCATTCATCCGACTATGGATGATGTGCCTCAGAGACAGCATCCCAGTAATGTGACCATCTAAGCCCGAGGTCACTGCAGAGCAGCATGCAACACCTCCTCTCCCGGGTCCTGCGTGCTGCTTCCTCCATGCTCCTGGCCCAGAGACAGGCAGGACGATACTCTGGTCCTCAGCGCACCCCCTTTCCTGCCAGCACGCTGCGTCCTTGCCAAGCATCTCAGGCTGAGCTCATCTGCGGATGTTTCCTTTCCCGCTCCGTGTCCCGGGATCTGTTGCCCTCTGCATTCAATTCACCGGGAAGGCAGAGATGCAGCCGTGGCCCCTCCTGTACAACCGGCTGCCTTTTCAGGCTGGGGAAGAGTTTATTATGCAAACATAATAAACATAATAAGGGACGTGTTTATTATGCAAACAGCAACTGAGTTATGTGTCCTTTAAGACTACTAAATAGTTTTTAATTACTGCTATATCAGTAAATCCCATAAATATGCAAATGCAATTAGTTCACAAAATAGGCCCTAAATATCTTTATTCCTCTCCAACAAAGTTCTTTGAAGTTAATCGCCAGCTCCCTTTGTTCTCTCCCTTGGCAGTTGTGCCGAAATTGATGGGAATTATGACAGATGCACAAATTCAGGGGGACCAGATTTTTCTGAGATCCACATCTGGACGGGCAGGGATGGAAGACAGGGGGAGGGGAGCAGGAGGCCAAGGGGCTGTTCCCTTCCAGATCATTGTGGTGTAGTGAAGAGCCGGCTCTGTGCCGTGTGCTGCTCGAGGCGCAGCTCCCAAGACGGCCCCTGGTCTCATGCAGAGGTGAGTGGAGCTGGTCAGGGGACAGCAGGTTCAATGGTGACATCTGAGATCACAGATTTGCTGCTGTTGTTCTTGTCCCTGGAGTTTGGGATATGCCATGTCTCCACAGCATCCATCCACTCCTTTGGCCCCGCTTCTAGCTGCATGGTCCTGCCTGCTCGTGGTCTCCGTGGGACCTGCAGTCCCTCTAAAAAAACAGCTTATAGAAGCCCATTTGTGTCAGGCAAACGCATGACATCTGCTTTGGGCTCCTCAGTCATAGCTGGGGATCTAGCACAGTATTGGCAGATGTTCATTTAGGATGTTTGGGACAAATTTCTAGGTATTTTTGTGGACGCCTGAAGGTGCAGAAGCACCTGAGTGCTTTGCTTCAGTGATTTAGGCTCCTAGGAGCTTTTGCAAGTGCCTAAATACCTTCAAAGAACCTGGTCCTCTGTGCTTTGGAGAGAAGATGAGTCGTTCTTCAAGAAGTGGTTTCATTGTATATCAGGATTTCTTACCATTATTTCAGCTGTGCTGCCGTAACTACCCGTGGTTTATAAACAGTTATCCCTGACCAGCATCAGGTGACACGAGGAAGAAGAGCTAATGCAGTTGTGCTACAAAGCCTATCCCACCAGGCTCTCTGACTTTGCTGAAAGCTTCGTGGCTTTCCATGAGCGGAGGCCTGCATTTAATTTAAGCGAGATGCAGCATGCTGCAGACTACCCGGGTTTTTAATAAGGAGGTGATGCCTACGGAGATCATCTCCCCTAGCACACGATGCTCTGTCTGTATCTGCGCAGCTTCATTCATGAGCTTTGCGCTCAGACTGAGAACTGAACGTTGAAATGGGTGATCTGTAAAAGATGCACCATTAAAAATGAAGGTGCATGGTGCAGCGCTCGTCTGGAGAGGTTGCACCATTGTGGCTGAACTGAAGCAAGGATTTTATTCAGTATATTTCCTTAGGTATTGGAGCTCCCTGATGCAAAAAGGCTAAGTAGGTGGAAGAAGCTGAAGTTTTTGCTAACTTTTGGGACCGCGTGCAGTTGGTATAATCAGAGTGCCACCTTGTGGCTTTGGTGACAAACTTGGCTCTATTCGACTCGTTTTTGTGATCAGCCCTGAAAGCTGTGATGGGTCGGAAATTAATTTTAGAAATTAATGGGGAGTCTGTGATGCAGGAGTCAGCTAAATGAAGTGAGAAGCTTTCATTACAGCGAGTCGACAGAGGTCCATAGGACTGCAGCCGAGGAGGCTTTTGGAAAGTTTTTTCCCCGGAGTGCTGGTGTTTGTGTTGGGTGTGGATAAATGAACCTGTTACCTCCACAGCGATGAGAACCTAACTGAGACCGTGTCAGACAACTGGGTCACAACCAAAACCACAGAAGTCCTGAGGAAGCCCCAGTCTGGAGAGGCTGCCGTGTGAGAGCGCTCCCGAAGGAGATGGTGAGTCGGCCGCTGACGTGCTCCACGGGCACAAAGCTGGCGTCGCAGTTCCTGTGCCATAAACCTGTGGATGGGGAGGGGGTTGCTATAGCTCGTGGCTCCATGGGGTGGGGAGATTAAACTGGAGAAAAAGCAGCACACAGCTCACATGCCCGGTAACTTCCTTGTTCTGAACCGAAACCAAAACTCAGAGTAAAACAGGGTGCCTCAGGAAGCACGCAGGCTAACTACATTTCAAGAAACAGTACCATATATAATGTCTAATGCACAATACATCATGGCAGTGCCCAGAGAGAAGGGAGCTTGCAGATCTTGCAGCATCTTGCGATCCCCCCGGGTTATAATAGCTCCTTGACTGCTCCAGGCTACGTGCACGGGGCTGGTGCAAGTGCAAAGGCAGGTGAAAGCCACCTGGATATTTCCATCTGTTGACATTCAAACGGCCCAGGCAGCGAGCCAGCTGAAATGCCTTTATTAAATCTAGAGGCCGATAAGAGTTGCTTTAAATGAGCGCTCTGAAATCCTGTAACAAAACACTTACTCTACATTAGGTCGCAGTGTTGCAATACAAACATTTGATAACCGGGCTAACAAGGGAAATGGTACCTGTGCCAGGGTGGCTGGCTCCAGCAGATCAGCTCCCACAAGCAAAGCATCCATTTTTCGTGCCTCTTTTATCCCCCTACGTTTCTTATTATATCAGATTTGTCTGAGTTCAGGCCTAGCTGGAAACTTATCCTGCCCTTCCCACAAAACAGTGGTGCTTCCCTTGCTTATTCTTGATGAGACTTGCTCTGAAACTCGTAGGGATCATGTCCGGCACCGGTTTACCTGTCTTTCCTCCTAGATTAGAAAGGGGTGTGGAGGGATGTGCTCTGCAGTCCCAGGTTTATAGATGTTGGGGGCTGGCAGGGACCTTACAAGATCATCAGGCCCAGCCCCGCTGCGCTTAGCAGGTGGTTGTCTGTCTGACCTTTGGCCTCCCGTTCTTCCCAAATCACGGGTTCCTGGAATTACACTCGTACCTGCTAAAACAACCCATCACCTACTGCATAACATTTCCTAACTCCCACACAAGCCAAGTCACGAGCACAAGGTTCACAAATAATATGCCTCTCACCGACATCAGCTCACTACTGTGAATTTTTTTTTCAAATCCCCCCTGACTTTTGCTCATGGAGAGGAAGAAAACAAAACAGCTCAGCCTCTTTCCAGACACTTTCCCCCGCCCGGCTTTCCCACACTAGCCCCATGCTGTGGTCTCTGGGTTTCCCGGGGAGGGGGGAGGCAGAGGGATGTTGACATCCAGAAATTGTCTGCATTGACACATTTTTCAAAACAATTTTGTGAAAATATTTTTGATTGCAGTAGGGCTGGCAAAATATTTATAACGAGCCTTGTCCCCTGCTAAGGGAAGGAGCAGCAGTGTCAACAAAGGGAAGTACATTTCACCACCACCTCGAGAGCAAGAGAGGACAGAAGCCCAACAGGCTCGAACAGCCGCGGTCTCGTTAAAAAGAACAGGACTTGGCAGTCGTCTGAACCGCTGCGCCGCCCGCGGGGTTTCTCCTCCAAGTAGTTCTGTTGTGATAGCATCACGGGGAAGCAGGCAAATATAAAATTAAAATATGGACCTTATTCCAGGGAGCTCACACTCTTAAGTAGTGCCCAGCACGAAAGCATACAGGAGCAGAAATGCGGTTGTACGCACGGGGTGATGGGCCATCGGGTCACGCGGGCGAGGATGTTTGGTGGCACAGAAGGATGCTGCCATGCTGCCGCTCTCGTCGTGCCCCGACGTAGAGAAATGCGGGTGACTTTCAGGCAGGCCCAGCCTTGCACGCGGGAAGATTGTGCACTGACGACGGTGTGCGCTTAGGGGGAGACCGGGAGGGAAGTCCCTCATCTAAGAGACACGTTTCTAGGCTCCTAGCCTCGGTTTGTCACTGGTGCAACGCTGGATGCCCGTGTGCACCCACCCGGCCACGGCGTGGGTGCCAAGTGACTGCATTACGGTCGGTCGCCAAACCGCGTTGGCGATGACCACCGTCTCGCTACCGGCACTTTTGCCCCCGGACGAGGATGGACCAAGCTCGTGTGGACGACCTGAACCCGAGCCGCGCCATCCTCCGCCAGACGTGGGCACGCAAATTGAGATCGGAGACCAGGGACAAAACGTCTTCGCTGTTGGAAGGCGCGCACCGCGGCGGGAGGCTGGAGGCGTGGGGCTTTGCCGGCTGCCCCCCACTTTCTGCCGCGTGCATTGGGGGGTGTTTTGCCGGAGGGGTCTGGCTGGAGGGTCTTGCCCCTGCAAGGGAGGCCACATGCGGGGGCAGGAAGGGAGTTCCCCCTGGCAGGGGCCGGGGGAGACTTCGCCTTTGTCTTGCGAGCCAAGGCAGCGGCTGGGGAAGTCCCGGCAGCCCGGGCCATCTGTGCAGGGACAGGAGGAGGAGGAGGCGGCTGCGGCGCTCCGCCTCGGAGGAGGAGCGGGGCCCGGCCCGGCCCGGCCATGACGGCGGAGCTGCAGGCCGAGGCGGTGGAGCGCGGCACCCAGAGCCCCGGCGCGGTGAGACCCAGGGGGCGGGGGGGGGAGCACCCCGGGGTGCCGCGACACCCCCAAACGTGCAGGTTTGGGGGGACCGGGGAGGGGCGGCTCCTGCTGCCTCTGTCCTCGCAGGGGGCAGCTGCTCCGGGGTGCCTACCATCTCCCTGGGGTGCATACCATCTCTCGGGGTGCATCGCATCTCTCCGGGGTGCATTGCATGTCTGGGGTTCGTCCCATCTCTCTGGGGTGCATTGCATGTCTGAGATGCATTGCATCTATCCGGGAGTGCATTGCATCCCTGGGGTACATCCCACCTCTGGGGGTGCGTCTCATCTCTGGGGGTGCCTCACATCTCTCTGGGTGCCTCACATCTCTGGGGGTGCCTCGCAGCCCTCGGGGGTGCCTTGCATCTCTTGTGTCCCGCCAGGGATCATCCTGATTCTCCAGGGAGGCCTTGCATCTTTCCAGGGGGGTCTCATGTCCATGGGCTGTGCCTTGTGTCTCTCAGGTGGCCTCACTTCTCTCCGAGCATCTCGCATCTCTCTGGGGTTGTCTTGCATCAAAACTGGGGGGGCCGTGAGTCTATTCAGAAGTGCCTCGTGTCTATCGGGGTGTCTCACTTCTGTCTGGGGTGTCTTGCATCTCTGTAAGGAGGCTTTGAGTCTGTCCAGCGGGGCCTCACGTCTATTGGGGGTGCCTTGTGTCTTTAGGGTGGCCTCACTTCTCTCTGGGGTGTCTTGCATCTCTTTGGGGGGGGGCATGAGTCTGTCCAGAGGGGCCTCACATCTATCAGGGGTGCCTCGTGTCTCTAGGGTGGCTTCACTTCTCTTTGGGGCAATCTTGCATCTCTCTAGGGGTGTCTTGAGTCTATCCAGGGGGGCCTCGGGTCTCTCTAGGGTGGCCTCCCTTCTCTCAGGGGTGTCTCACCTCTCTCTGGGGGTGTCTTGAATCTGTCCAGGGGTGCCTTGGGTCTCTCTAGGGTGGCCTCACATCTATTGGGGGTGCCTTGGGTATCTTTTGGGTGGCCTCACTTCTCTCAAGGGTGTCTTGCATCTCTTTTGGGGGGGGGCCTTGCACCTAGCAGGGGTGCCTTGGGTCTCTCTAGGGCAGCCTCACTTCTGTCAGGGTGTCTCGCGTTTCTCTGGGGGTGTCTTGAGTCTGTTTGGGAGTGTTTCACGTCTATGTGTCTTTAGGGTGGCCTCACTTCTCTCAGGGGTGTCTTGCGTCTCCCCAGAGAGACGTCGAGTCTTACAAAGCTCGAGATCCGCTGAGCTAAGCTCTGCCGTTGTGACGCTCCGACCGCCTTCCCCGCTGCCGGGAGCACGGAGGAGTAGCGTGCATCTTCTGGGGAAGCCGGGTTTTCTCGGGAGGATCCTCTCCAGGCCTCGACACCCAGGCTTAGCGAAGGCAAAGCTGACTTGGAAACAGAGCAGCGTTAGTTTCCAGTCTCTCACTTGAGAGGTGCGAAGGGCGGTGCTTGACGTCCCAGCAGGCGCTTGGCGACCTGCTTGCTGCGCTGCTGGGCCAAACATGTTCCTATTTATCATTGGGAATTGCCATCTTTTTAAAGGGCAAAACTGCCAGCCAAGAGATTCCCTTTTGCTTGAGATGTTTATGACAAAATTAACGGGGATCTGACATTTACGTTCTTTCCTATCCTTGCGTGATGTAACCGATTTATTTTCTGAAAGGCAAGAGAGCTCTTTGGCAGGCCCGAGGCCTCGGAGGAATTATCATGTTTCCCATAATATAGTGGTGAGTTGCTCTTCGTGGACAGGTGCTGAAAGCAGTCATGTTGTGCCGTCATTGTGCTGCAGTCCGGCCGGTGTATTCGTGGTTGAACGCTGCATGTGACTCGAGTGGTGGGTGCTGTCGGCCTGATGTCATACGGGAAGAATTTTAAAGACTTGGAAGACAAGGATTTTAATCAAGATAGCTCCAATTTGGTGATGGAAATGCCTCAAATGTAACTAGAAATGTTCCATTTGGGGAAGGGAAGGAATTGTGAGTGGTGATCTCATTTTCTTCCCCAGGCTCATCTGCATGAGAAGGAATGGGTACACCTTGTCTTATTAACGCCTCAGCACAGAGGTCCAAGTGGTGTTGGGGTACGTGGCTCGGGTATGATGCAGGATGCATCCAGCTTCTGTCAGCCCGAGCTTTTCCTGTTATTTCAGTGAGCCTTGCATCGGACCCGTAGTGACCCCCTAAGCAGGGGGTCGGACTCGATGATCTATTGAGGTCCCTTCCAACCCTAGCATCTATGAATCCTATGAATCCTGAACAAGGATTTGAGTGGCAGCAGTAAAAGTTGCATGATGGAGAGGGATTGGAGAGTAAAGCTCCTGCTTGACGCTACTGAAGAATTGTTTCTTCCATGGAAGATGAACACTAGAAGCACAAAAGTTGAAATGTTCCCATTGCTTTAACACTGATGTGAAGGGCCACATCTAAGCTGAAGAATATCCTGTTTCTGTGGCCTGTTGGTTTTCACTGAATTTGCGAGCAGCAAGACTGAGTACTGACAGCGATGAGGTTCTTCATAGACACCTTTCCGCTAGGAGTCCGATTTAGGACTCTTCCCCCCAACTTCCCTTTCAGACTTTTTTTTGTCTCCTTGAAGGATGCCCATCCCAGTGAACATTTACCAAACCACATTTTAATGTACTTTCCTGCCAGCAGGAATTTTGTATATTGCCTTATTTGCAACTGATGTGGGTCATAGTATAATTTTTAAAAAGCAAACTCAAGGTGTCAAACTTTTGTGGGATCCTTAGGTAGATTACTATGCACAGAGAAAAGTATGCAATACCTCACTTAATGGAAACCTACTCTCTCCCTCCGTCTCACATCCAAACTGGGGAAGATAGGATTGCAGCGGAGAAAGTTGCTGGTCCCATTTCCTGTACTTCGCTGTGAACTGGAATGCGTGTCTACGTCTTGACGTTATTAAAACCGCTGCCTTCAACCTCTGCAGAAGTGGTAGTGGTTCGACCTCTCCGCATTAACTGCATTAGCTCTTCTTCCTTGTGTCACCTGATGCTGGTCAGGGATAACCATTTATAAACCACAGGTAGTGGGTTCACCCTCTCCACATTACAGATCTGCCTTCTGAACTCGCTAGATTGGGTAGCTTGCCTTTCCAGGGGCCTAATTAATAACCTGTATCCTGCAGAATAGCATGTGTGTAACAAACTCCAAAATGAAAATATAAAAAAATATGTATTTTTCCTGGACACTTTGCAGTCCTTAAGATTGAAAAGATGAAGGTGCAAAGGTTAAGGATTCCTGAGCCCAGCTTGAGAGGTCCTCAGGGCATGGGTGTTGTGTTGCTTATTTCCAGTTTTGAAGATGGCTATAAACTACCAAATGGGTGCAAGCAATGACTAGTCAGAAGAGAGGGTTTTATGTCTTTTTATGAATTAAAATAATAAGCAGCCTTCAAACATATATCGGTGCAGCTGTGCTGGCACTGTTTAGCTCTTGTTTGCTGCGGGTGCAGAACCTCTTGACATTCATGGTACAGGACAAACTTTCAGCCATTAAATCCTGGTCTCCAGAATATTTTGCTGATGCATCAAAATTAATCTCAGCTGACCAGTGGGGGGGTGGGGGACAACTGATTCCCTTGTAGAAATGGTCTTTAAATAAAAGTCAGACAATGTGGCATCAGAAGCCTTCTAGATAGTTAGAAATGGTTGCTGAAGATAGAGACTTAACTGTAGACTTTGGTGTTTAACGCAGATTTCCCTGGAAGGCTGTTTTCTTTTCAGATGCAAAAGCAAGTCTTGTCCTGCCTTTGTGTCTTGTGATGATAATGTTGGTTTTATTAATAAGGGTGTTCTTTCAGCAAAAAAATGTGCCCTGGAGCACAAGGAGGTGTTAAGCAACAGGAATACACTTGGTGTAGCAGCAAAATCAGTAATGTGATATATAGGCTTGCTTTTGTGAAAGTACTCCAGGCCTGATCCTCACATTGTTGGCATTTTAGCATTATGCAGTTTCCCTTTGTATTGTTGGCAAGGCATAAGACCTTCCAATCTGTCTGTCTCTGAGGATTAGATTTGGGGATGGGGAGGATTAGCTCCAGCAGTTTGTTTCTTCATTGCATTTGGAAAACTAAACAAAGTTCGTGTTTTTGAGGAGCTTTACAATTCATTTTTACTTAGTGCCTTTTATCAGAGCCTTATTATTTGTGCAGCTCTGAACTGTTTCTATGTTACAGGCTGTGAAAAGAAAAGAGAAAATGAACCTTTTGGGGCAAGGACTGTAAGGAGCGCAGCTGAACGAAAGCAAAGCAACACCCGTGTGCACTATTTTGTGAAATAGTAGCAGTGGGACAGTAGCTCTCTGTACTTTTGATGCATGGTTTCAAAGAGAGGATTCGTTTACTAACCATAAGGAAGCAAGATTTGAGCTGTTGAATCACATCACATGATGCAGTGAAAAATGCAGCTCGGTGAATATATGTTCAGAGAGGTGCACAGGTTTGTGAGCATAAAATTCACTGGGCAGCTCATGAGAGTAAGAGCTTAAAGAGTCCTGCCTATATCCGGTATGTGAAGAAATGGTTATTTCTGTCCGGGTTAACATGCTTCAGACTCGTGCACTTGCCCCACTGCAAACCAGAACTCAGTCTCTTAATTCCAGCTCAAACTTACAGTGACAAAGAGCTGCTGCCGAATTTAGGAAGGGGAGTGGTAGGGCTGCAGTATCACTATTAGGTGCTGGAATAATTAAAAGAGATGAGCTGGTCTCCTCGTTCACTGCGGTGGCTGAAGTTATTCATAGCACTGTGGTACTTAAATGGGAAGTGCAGTGACTGCTGATCCCAAAGGAGAGCCTTTTTCACTTGGTGCCTGCACCATAATTGACGGTTCCTTCGAAGTAGCTGTGTCCATTTGAGCAGTCAGTGTTAGAGGAGAAGACCATGCTTGGGTTGAAGTGCAGGCTTTTCATGGTTATTTCAGGCCTGTAATGCAAATATTGGTCTTATCCCATTGATCATGAATTCATAGTCCAGCGGTAGACCAGATTTAACTCGATTCTCTACTAACTTCTCTAGCTTCTTCTGCAACCAGGTGGCATCTCCTTGCTGGTATCTGGATTCACTTATCTTATTGTCTAGGAAACTTTCCTGCTCATTCCACCCACATTCAGTGAAAAAGCTTTGAAACATCCCAGTCCCCCTTGCTTATATTAGGGTACCCTAATATCCCCGATCGCAATTCATAGATATGGAAAGAGGTGTGTGGCAAGGGGCTAGAAACAGCCCCGAGAAACTCAGAAATAAACACAGGTGTGAAATGTCTGGTTTTTGTGATAAAAGATTCATACCTCAGAAATCAGCTGTTTATTGGTTTACAGTGGCCTATCTGTGGTGGTCGCAGCATGTTTGGGTTTAATGGGAGTGTACATTTCTCTTACAGTTTTGGAGGTAGCCTAAATTATGTGCTGTCTTCTGGAGCGGGGGCTCTGCAGGGCCTACCTGCTGAACGCAGGTGTAGCACAAGAAGCACAAGCGTTGGCCAACAAAACAGCCAAGTGGCTTGTGGGGGCAGGGAAGAGGAGCCTCCAAGCCCCTTGTGCTCTGTATCTCTGACACCTCATTGTAAGTGAGATATGACATGCACCAATGGCATGTGCAGCCAGGCTTAAAATAGCCCTCCATCAATCCCAGGCGAATTCCCTGGGCTCCTTATATGTCCCAGTGCACATGCCACTCCACTTTGGGAGGAATGAATACATGGGGATGGGGGGAGGGAATCGGTGCCTGCCAGCACCGCTCATGGCACTCAGGCTGTATCACCTCTAGCAGCCCTTTTTCATATGCTCTCTCAAATACAAAAGACTTTACAGTCCTCATCCAAATAGAGCGAATGTAAGAAATGGGGGTTGACTCATCTAAGATTGGGTTTTATGCCCGCGGTGTTGGTGAGAAATATGAGCAAGTGCTTGGTAACTGCATCTCTCTTTCTCAGTCACCTTCTCTTACAGGATCTTTCTTTGTCCCCTCTAATATAGGACTGCCAGATGCTTTTAAACCAGTTGAGAGAAATCACAGGGATTCAGGATCCGTCCTGTCTTCACAATGCCCTGAAGGTTAGTTTGTGCCATCGCCGTTCTTTTGGAAGTGAATCTCGGCTTTTTTTCCATTGCCTTGTGCTGGTTCAGTTTATAACCTCTGTGTAAGTGTTAAAGAGCTCTCTAAGCATCTTTCAAAAGCCAAAGATTTGTTAGGCATTTTTATAAGAACGATCATATATACCATTTTTAGACACTCAAAAGTAGCCTTGATGAAGTAGTACAATATAGATGCGTTGGAGAGCACTTTGGTTTGTGCTGGAAGTGGACCCAAGTCACTGTTTGTTCTCCCACTTCTAACTTCTGTTAGTTTAAGTACATCAGCGACCCAAATGGACACCTGAGTACAGCAGGTGATGGTACTGCAGGAAGGCATGGCCTTTTTGGCTAAATAGCCCTGCTGACTTTTGAAACTCAATAACGAACTCTCATTTTTCCAACAGCAGGGCTTAAAAACCCGTGCTGCATGTACACGCAGCATTAAATAGAAACTGCGTACGTGTTACCTGGAAGGATTCAATGTTGTGTTGAGCAGGCTGCTTTCTGTACATACTGAAGCATAACCAAAAGCCCAAGGTGGGATAGAATAAAGTTTTTATTTTTTTTCTTTGCTTTAAACCTGTTTTTGGAACACCGGGGGTTGGGAAAATGCATCCAAAGACCTGAGATTTATGCTTTCATACATGGGGATGTATTGGCAGAGCTGGCAACACAGTGATCTGTGCCAGCAGGTCTCAGACCTTTGGGACTAACCAACCAGGATGAATCCCTCCCCGGTCTTGTGAAACAGCCAAACTTGTAATTGGAAGGAGGGCAGAGGGATGCTCTGTGCAGACCCATCGCCATGGCCTCACAGGCCACTATTTGGGAGCCCTGCATCTACATTATAAAGCCAGAGCTGTCTTGGAAAGAGAGAAGAAATGCTCTTTCCTACCCATCGCACACACTAAAATATTTATAATCGTCATAGTAGAGCACTAAGTTTATCAAGCTGGAACCTTTTGAAGCGTGTCAGCAGGAAATTAGCTGTTTATGCGGTTGATTCTTTTAAAAAAAAAAAAATGAAAAAAATCATCAGTGTTTGTTCAAATGGGAATAGCTGTAAAATATTAGATCGTATCTAAGGGGATGACTGAGTTTCCAAAGAGGAGCAGTCGTGTGTGTTTGCAGACCTGGCCGCTGCTTTGCTGTCTATAATGGAACGCAATTCAAAATAAAAGTAGGTATGCCAGTCTCTCGGGAAATGGGCTGCGCTGTTAGTATTGCATATGTGGTTCCTGTAGCTCCCTTTACTTGTTCTGTGTGGTTATTTATAAAAGATAAAGCCATACACGGGGCTGCATCTGTGATCTCTTGAGAAATGCAGCACTCTTGCCAGTTAATAAGGCCCTAGTTCAGCAGGGTGCTTAAATGTGTGCTCAACTTGGAACCGAGTTGTAGCTGGGTTTTAGGGGAACCACTTATGTGTATAAGTCCTTGAAGCATTGTGCTGTCCTTCCAGGGAGCTAGAATTTATTTAACACCTTCTGTAGTGTCAAACTAATGAAGCAAAGTGTTTGTCACGTGAGAGATGCTAAGTGTAAAGCCTTCGTTTCTCCCCAGTGTTGGCTGTCAGCGTATTGCTGTGGCCAGCCAATTTGGGACCAGCGTGTTATTTTCCTTCACATGTATATAAAAGAGCTTCAGAATAATGGCTGGTTTAACCCTCCTTGCTCTTCCTAGGCTGCTAACGGTGATCTAACAGAAGCCGTCACCATCCTCACCGAGGAGCAGGTTAAAGAGCCTGTCCAGGATGCCGTTGCTGCAGAACCGTCCAACGGCGAAGGGAGTGCTGCGGGCAAGGGATTGCAGACCGGTAGGTGCTTTGCTCTCACCTAGAGTATCATGGTCACATGTGATCCCTCATTTTTAACACAGACGGGGGCTTGTCACTGATGGGACATTTGCAAGCTAGCACAAAGCCCCGGTCCTGCCAGGTTCCTGTCCCCCAAGATGATCATGGCAAGCTGTGATTTTGTTTTGAACCGGTTTAGGACTGCAAGGAACAGTTGACAGATTAGGTTCTTTGAGTGAATTTGATATCTTTTATTAGACCAATTTAAATAGTTAGAAAAAAACATTTTTAGTAAGCTTTCAGTTTTAAAAACCCTTCGTCAGGCTGAGGAAGTCTCTGCAGTTGGTGCGTGCTCTTCCTGGACTGCATTTCTTGGATGGGACGAGTACAGCTGAGAGCGCAGGGGTGTCCTTGTCAGCTAAAAGTAAAATCACTTCGGTTGTCAGGCAGCGTCTGGCACGAACTAGTTTTCCACTGCTGGTCACCTGAACACCTCTGAAGTCACTGGCAAAATGACTCATTTTCCAAATCTGAGTCACGTAGTAGAAAAAAACAAACAAACCAGGAACAGTTGCAATTGCAATATAAGGCTTAAGAAGGAAGGCTCTGCTAGCTGACCTGAAGACTTGGATGTTGTAGTGAGAATATAGAGTAGAGGCAATCCTATTGTAGAGGACTAGAAGAGTTTGGTGCTTGATGGGCTTTGCCCAGGCTTGTGTCTCTGAAGAATTTATTGTGGCAGACCTTAACTCATGAGGCCAAGAGGAAGTGAAAGCTCTTTGCCCGTTCATAGTGTTTGAGAAGCAAAGGGTAATAACTGAATACTGGCTGTAGAGCTATGAAATGATTTCATGTACCAGATGGTGACTTTGAAGTGCTGTTCTTTTCAAAAGGTCAGTTGTCTGACTCGAAAATATCTAAGCATGCAGCAGCTCTTCCTGGAAGCTTGTAGCCTCCTGTCATGTGAGGTCCCACATAGATAGCGGCATAGAGGATTTGGCTTGTACATCCTTCCTGCATGAGCTTCCTCATGCAAACACCTGCTTGCTGCAAGGAGAAGTTGGACTCTTCCTTCTAATTTTTCCCAGAGACTTTTCAGAAGACGTTTCACAGCGTTTCCTTTTGAACCTGACATTCCCTTGTTGACCGGTCCAGCCTACCAGCAACCCAGCCAACTTTTTCTTTTGTGTCTGGCTTTCTATGTTGGCACTTCCAGACTATCTAGTTTGTCTTTTGGGTGATGAAGCTGTTGTTCATTCGCTCAAATACTTCACGTTTTTAAGGTTCCTCGGGCGTCCAGGACTGAAATTACTACCAGGATAATCACTCTAAGTGAATGGAGGTGTCCCTATTAATGTCTTCATTAAGCAGCATGCACTAAGGGTGCAAAGTTTTCAAGAGCACTTGAGTTTCTAGGGAACCTAAACTCAGAGGGACTTACATGATTTGGACATTTTTAGCCTGGAGAACTAGAGTAGATCGGCTTCCTACAAGCTAGAATGGTCTGGTCTCCCGTCACACTTCACCCTTTCTACCACCTGGACACCACTGCACTGCTGCCGGTGGCTGCTATAATATGGTTAATGTTAATTAATCCTAGGCAGACAGATCTTACAACGTAGGTTGCTGCACTCTTTTTTCCTGGATGTAGAGAAATGCCCAGAGCTGTTTTCTGCCTTGTAGCCTAGTTAGAAAGAGAGCCAGGAGCTGCGTTGCCAAAACCTGCAGATCAGACGATTATTTTTAACTGCTAGGAGGGGCTTATTTTACCGCGTTTCAATAGCTTCTGGCTGCCAGGCAGCTAAATCAGCCTCATGTTACCCACATCTGAAGTGAAGATCCTGACTGCTAGATTACACAGACAGGCCATTTGAGAACCTTCCTGCTGGGTTCCTGGGACTTTAGAATTTAATTACCTGAAATTGATTTTTTTTTAATCTTATAAAATTAAAAAAAAAAAAAATCTGTATAAGAATAAGCTGAAATACAGGGACTATTACTCTAAATCTAAATTTAAAGAATTTTTTTCAGTGGACTGAGGTTTTAATGATGTTAAATGTAAATATACCACAGAAACAGCGTGCTTCTTTATTGAGTTGCCTTTTATGCACAACACTGCCCTGCTTAATGCACGAGTTTTAACTTCACGTGCTCACCTGCATTTTATTCTGTCCTTTCAAGTCCTGCTTCTTCCAAAATTATGGCTTTCTCTACTCTTCTAGATGGCAAATAAAATGGGTTCATCAATGGACATTTGCAAGAGACAGTGGGAGACCAGTAATACATAGTGTCTGAGTTTGAATTTAATTCTAAGTTCTTGTGCAAACAACATTAAACTGAAACCCATTTCTCCTTCAAGCCAGTCTGTTAATTAACGCTGATACTAAGAATATCAAATATCAAGTCAGAGCACCGAGCGCTGGGTCCTTCTTCCTTTGTGCCATTAGTAATCCCAGTCCAAGCTGTTGCTGCCTGCTACCCCAGTATCTGAATCATGCTTTTAAATATCATGGAGCGCATTCCTTTTCCGCCCAGATTTTTTTCCGATCTTAAATTTTGTTTGTTTGAAATTCAAAAGGGCAAGGAGCTGGTTTACTTTTGCAGCAGAAAATAACATTTCTGCATTTTAGGGTAGTGACATTTATGACACAAAGTGGGGATAATACTTGGCCTTTGCTTTTAGAAAGCGGTTTTACTGCTTCTGGCTTAAAAGTGATGAAAAACTCTCCTTCAATTCCCAGATGTGATTGATCTAGCACCGGATAACAAAGATGACCTCCAAGCAGTCATTGCTCTCAGCTTAATGGAGTCTCCGAAAGTCCAAACAGCGGAAAGGGATGCTAACAGGTCAGTGAATATGTAAGTGTTTTTCCTGTTCTTGTAAATGCTTCTGTGGTCTTTATGCCTGGTACATTTGTAACAACTGTGGGGGAAAAAAACCCTTTATTACTCATTCACTTCCATCTATTAGAGCTCTTGGGAGGTGCTTAAATTATCACGCTGGAGATTTTAACCACATTTTCACAGATGTGATTTGGAGGGACTGTAATACACACCCAGGGGTGAAAGGCTCATTCTCCACGCAGCCTAGTCACTCCTTGCCATGCCTGCTAACATGATCTGCATGGAGGCTTTAGTGCTGTGGGTATCAGTCCCTTAAAAACTGGCACCAGGACTGCCTCCTTCAACTCATTTTAAGCAGGTTATGAAGCAGCCTTACACTTGGTGGCTATGCACTGGGTTTGATTTGTCCTGGATTTGTCTCTAATATAACACGTGATATACTCAGACCACAAATCCTGCTCGCAAGTAGCTTATAGGAAAAAAAAAAAAGAAGTGTTGTATTGTACTTTTACCTTGTTTCATCCTCCCTGTCCTCTCTGATTTCTGTTTGCCTGTTGCAATCTAAGATTGCTGATCTTTCCATCCAAGAATGGAAACTCTTTGAGGCAGAGAGGATGTCAGTAGGGACTTAATGCTCAATACTGTTAGGTTCTTCTGTAATATATACAAGAACAAAGTAGACCTAGAGGTGACAGGCTTTGTATGTCAGCATGAGACACTGTTTCATAAATGTCTCCTGCTTGGGATGACAGTATAGCTCCTTTGGTCTGGTTCCACTGTGATTACTTTACTACATGGGATGATTTGCCAGTATGAATTTCCATCTCCTTTTAAAGAGCTCGACACTCTGAAGGTGCTTTCTTGCAAGCTTGCATTTGCCTTTTCAACCTTTCTGACAGGGCCCACGAAACCAGTGCTGCAGAAAACAAAAATCGCTCCAAAAGGAAACGGTGTGAAGTCTGGGGAGAGAGCCCCAACCAAAACAACTGGAGGAGGGTGGATGACTGGCCTGTTGGATTGAAAAACATTGGAAATACGTGCTGGTTTAGTGCTGTCATACAGGTAATGCGTAATAGTGACGGCCATGCGTTGCCTTTCTGTAATGCCTGGTATGTAGAGGTTAAAATGTGCTTTAGTGGCAATTGAATAATCCCCACAACACTGCCATGAGACAAGTCATGAGCAAATGGGTCATAGGAAGCCAGCCAGCTGTCAGGAATTTGGCAGTAATAGCAGCGATTACCTGGGGGTGGAGATTGATCCTTTTGTGCAGATTTTGTGTTTTTTGCATTTTTTAAAATTGGGTTATGCGACCCAGTTGTGAGGACCCACCAGCTTTCTGCTTCAATTTGTAAACTCCAGTGGAGAAAACTGTTTTGCACAGCCCTATGTCAAACAGAGACCGCTCAAAACCATGGGCCAGCTACCAGCAGGGCCAGACTTCCAATGTAAAGGAAGGGGGCTATGAATATGCTTTTTATTTATTGTGGCTAACCCCCGTGCACTCCATTTCATGGTGCAGTGAGGTCACAATGCTTCTTGGATGACAGTAACCAGATTGGCAAAGTGGTGGTAATGTAATTTTATTGGAACAAATCCTGGCTCCGTAATGCACGGTGTATCAGATTCCAGTTAATGGAACACAGTAGCTTAGGTGCCCGAACTAATAAGAAACTAGTCAGGGTGCATTATTAGTGATTAGTTAAATGAGAAGAGACAGCAGAAAGAGAAACCTAACACACCTAGTTCTTTTTACACCGGCATCAGCAGATAAACGTGGGGTGGCGTCTTTCTATTTTGGGGAGAAGGGGGAGCAGGTGTCAGATGCTTCTTTGGGGTCATGATTAATGCCCCTGCCCTCGGTCACTTAGCTTCCCTTTGTGCGATGGAAGATCTGTCCCCACTCCTTCCGAAGGGCTTGCCAACAGGTTAGCTTAAAACTGTAGCTGGGAGGATGGGAAGAGAGTTGAAGGGAAAGGTTGCAGGGCAGGAAGCACTCTGAGCTGGCTTTGGTAGACTGCTGCGCTGTTAGAGATTTAAATTTTCAAGGAAAAAAGCAGTGAAGAGTTTGAGCCTGCACTGTATGAAAAAGGCACAGACTTGGCAAAGGACAGCTACAGCCAGGCTTTGTGTTGACCTGGCCTTTGACTCTTCTCCCCTTTCAGTCTCTTTTCCAGCTGCCAGAATTTCGGAGGCTGGTCCTTGGTTACACTCTCCCACAAAGCGTGCTTGAGAACTGTCGAAGTCGCAACGTAAGTCCTAACAGAGGAATAGTGTGGCATTTCCTCCGTCTCCCTCTCCCCCCTTTCTTCTGGACTGGAGCTTGTCTGCAAGAAAAGGAGAGGATGCAGGTGGCCCAGCTGGTGATTCTGAAAACATCTGGCTGCTCAAAGCAAGGAAATTGTTCTTGGGTAACCCTTAAGAAATGACAGAAATGGTTGAGAGCTTCCTTCATAGCCCTTCTCCCAAACTGAAGGTGGGGAATCTGTCCTGTATTAAATTCCCTTATGGGACCAGATATCCATGACTTGCTTCTGCACTTGCTGCCTTGGCCATCATTATTAACCCCCAAAATCTGCTGTCTAAAAATGAAATGCAGCATCTCAGTGCCCGTATTTGAGGTGCAATACTACTACTTTTGGTACTTCTCCAAACTAGACTTCCCACCTTCGGGAACTACTGCAGGGTTTTCAGTTCTCTTACTTCAAGGCTGAATTTGCTCCAGAGAGAGATCCTTGCACAAGTCTCCTCTGTGATTGTCTATTGTAGTCATGTCCCTTTTGTGGCCTTGTACGTGTACCTCTGGAGATACTGGTACCAAGTCAGTAGCACGCGCACTCTGGAGTTGCTGCTTTTCTTCCCGTTGTGTTAAACTGTCGTGTGCTTATCTTTTCTAATGCAGGAAAAGAGAAATATTGCCTTCATGCAGGAACTTCAGTGTCTCTTTGCCTTAATGCTGGGAACGCACCGTAGGTTTGTGGACCCCACTGCAGCGCTGGAGCTTTTGAGAGAGGCGTTTAGAACAGCTGAAGAGCAGCAGGTAAAATGCCTAAAAATCCTGTCTGCTTTTACCACGACAGCCCTGGCAAAGATGTCAGTCATGTTGCACTTGGTGCTGCGGGCTTTCTTGCAGATACATGGTTGTCGCCTGGCAGGTAGAAGTACAGTGACCGGTGTCATTGCCCGTATGTAAAATGCACAAGATTTCCAAAAAAAGGAGAAACAGCCCACGTGTGACCCTCTGTCTGGTGGTCCGCAGTGGGCTGGAAGTGACTGCCGGGTTGGAAGCATGGTGCATTTTCTTATGCCCCAGGGCAGTTTCTTGTGACTTGACTTATGGCCACGTGAACCATTTATCATGCAATGAGGTAGGGTGTGAACTTACAGTGCATCAGCAACTCCAGGGTCATTGCCTATGGGCCTGCTCTTACCTTACGGTAAATGTGAGGCAGCTTACCCTATTACCACCGAGGAGTGAGCTATCTCTTGCATTTACTGCAGGGTAAGAATGTACCCTGAGGCAGTCAGCTCAGAATAAAATCATAGGTATGGAAAGGACCTCAGGAGTCAGCCCAACCCCTTGCACAGATGCAGGATTCATTGCTCCTAAATCACCCTGACTATCTGGCTTTTTTCTTCACATTTGCAGTGAAGGGAAAGTCCAGAGTTTCCCTAGGCTGCTTGTTCTGTCGTACTGTTCTTGCGGTTAGGATTTACAGTCTACATTTTGCAGACTTCCCCTCTGTTTTTCTGCTTGCATCCTTTTTTTTTTTAAACCCTATTATGGTTTCCTGCCCCTTTTCCCACTTCCTAGATCCTAATTGCACAGTATCCAGCCGTCTGTTATCAACAACCCCTGTAGGGCATAGTTTAAAGCCTTCCTCCCCAGGTTAACCTGATAACCAGGTAGCTAGAAAGCCTGCAATGGTGGTGGGCACGTATTTGAAAAAAATGTAAGACTCGTGAAGTATCAAAGCATTTTCTCAGTGAAATGACTGATTCTCTGGTTTCTGTCTCTCTTTAGCAAGATGTGAGCGAATTCACCCACAAACTTCTGGATTGGCTGGAGGACGCGTTTCAGCTAGCTGTTAACGTTAAGTGAGTCTTAGGTTGGGGCAGCTTTCACTTATTTTGAAGGAAGAATGGATTTTAAGTCAATCATGGCAGGAGTTTTAATCAGGCTTTTGACCCCACTAAGAAACGTTTCTTCATTGAGTTGGGCAGGATAGTCCTATTTCCTAGTAGGCAGCTTTTCATTTTGCGCCTGGATACGTGCCTTTACTCAAGGCCATCGTAACCTAAAGAGCACGCGAGCTGCCAAGTAACTTTTTGAGATGGATTTATGAGCATCTTACTTTTGGGATTTATTATGGTTTGTGGGGTAAATTCATATTGTGTAGGACATTGTTAATAGTGAGGTCTGGTTTAACAGGGAGCGAGTGGATGTGCACAGGTTGACAGTTCATGAATAGCAGCTGCTTTTTACAGTCTGCTCGCAAGTGTTACAGTTGAAGAGAAGAAGAGGAATTGTTTAGTGTTAGGGATAAAAGGCCACGATAAATTGTGGCTTAAGTTTAGAGTCCAAATGCAGCTGGAACAAATAAAGTATGGCATCGGGGAGGGAACAAGTAGCCTGGACTCCTACACTGCAACCCTTACTGTGCGACTGGCGTGTTTTTTAAACTAACCTCTGCAAGTTGCTTCCACTTGAGTGCATCACTTTGCCCATTTATGTAACAGGAGAGACGATATTTGTAAAGCTTCTCAAGGTCCTTGGTGAAAGACATTTTGGCAAGGTAGAAATTACCCATTAGCTTTAGTATAAACTGATTACTTTATTTCCTTTGCACTTAATCAAAGTCTCAGAAGCCCCAGGCTGAAGCTTAGAGGTTGAATTTGAGTCCTTATTAATACCCCATTGCTGGAAACATAGCTTCATAAATAGCACTGTGCTAGCATTAAATACGCGCCGCTTGTTCCCAGCGTCCCAGCTGTAAGGGCCGATTTTGCTTTGCTTTTCTCTTAGTCATGGTAATTCTAATGATATTTTGTTACGTGCCAGATAACTACTGGGGACATAATCAAAATTAACACTTCAATACGTAGAGTCTTGCAAAAGTAGGTGGCATTTACCCTCGTGCTCCATTTCCATGTAACAAAATGCACACTTTTCCTTTCGGAAAGCAGCAGCCCTGGAGACAAATCTGAAAACCCAATGGTTCAACTTTTCTATGGGACTTTCCTGACCGAAGGGATCCACGAGGGTAAGTTCGGGTGTTTGGGTTTCTTTTGCAAGCCCTTTGACTGGTTTGAGTGTTACCACAGAGTTACGTCTCCAATGTGGGTGTGTAGCATGGTGTGTTGTCGCAAGTCCTTGGTGACATTATCTAATCCTTCTGCATTACAGTAAGCGTAGAGATAATCTGATCATAGTTGTGTTGGTGCTGATGTGTATAATGCAAAGTTGGTATCCTCTAATTGGCATCTTGCTTATGCATAGGTCTGAAAAGGGTCTCTTCTCTGGAGAGTGTTGACTACAGGGAGCAAATTTCTCTAATATTGTTGTCAGCTACACAACTTTGACTGATTTGCTTTGAGATCTCATTGGCAGATACAAGTCTATTGTGTCTGTAGGAAATGCATGTCTGCGTGTGCCAAGTTAAGCACCAGAGGGATCTTAAAAAACATTTTTTTTCTTGATCCTGAACAGTTTTCTTCTTCTTTTTCCTTTCCCTTCTTCAGGCAAGACCTTTTCCAAGATAGAGGCTTTTGGCCAGTATCCCCTTCAGGTAAACGGTTATCGGGACTTGACCGAGTGCTTGGAAGGGGCCATGGTAGAGGGGGAGATTGATGAGAAGGCAACAACTCAATCGGTGAAATACGGACAAGAGGTTGGTTTGATGTGTTACTTGCTCTTCTCCAAAGGGTATCATTAGTATAGTGCAGAAGGCCTTTGTGTACCCCGAACATTTCAAATGCACACTGAAAACATTCTCCCCCTGACCAATTGTAAAACATTCGGTGGCGAGCCGGAGTAATGTAAATGTATGTGAATATTAAATGTCTGAGTTGATGCTGAAGTCGCTGAGCCTTAGCTTCTTTTTAAAGATGTTTTTGTCCTGTGTAGTATACTCAAGGACTTGACCTTTTTAAAAAAGCTTCTGCCTCTGATGTGTAAGTGTGATAAAGTCTCTTTCTTTCTGTTGAAGCTTACCTGTACCTGAGTAGGGGGAGACCCACTGCCTCCATATTTTCGGAGGGTAAAGTTCAGTGCTTAACTCGATGGTATGCCATTTGGAATTTGTATCTCTTCTCCCTATTACAGTGTGTATTTTTTTTCTGTCTCATTTTCACTCTTAAATTTTCTGCCTGTGCTGATTTTTTTTTTTCCTTTTTTCTGAAGTCACTCAAATCATGAGCCGATCATAAGCTACTTAATTTTGTGACAAAGTGAAAAATAAGATGCGTCCATTGCATTCAGAATCACTTCTCTATAAAGAAAGGTAGACTGCAGAGAAGGGCAGCTAAAGCGATGCGATGTGAAGGCAGAGGAAGGGAGTGAATATGTAGGGAATGTTAAAAAGGTGGTGTAGACAGCGCTCAGGAGGTATTTGAGAGGGTTGGGCATCCAGGCAGAGAGGGAGAAGAAAGTTTCACTCTCACTAGAAAAGCGTTTGAAAGAGGAGTTGGAATGGCTTCAATAAAAAAGGAGAGCAGCTTCTAGACTCAGGATAACTTGTTAATAAAGCCCATTGGACTCGAGAATCAACTGTCTCATGCTGGCAGTGTCCGCTCCTGTGCAAGTGCTGCCCAGACACAATTGAAGCAGACCTGTAGCCGGATTGATGTTGCAGCGTTGGGGTGAAGGGGCCCAGGGCATGATTCCCAGAGGTCCTTTTTTTTATTTGAGTTTCCAGTTCTTTTAAAACCTGCACTGAAGTTTAGGGGAAACTTTTTTTTTTATTTGTAAGTAAGGGACCGTTCCTAGGTATTCTGCTGCTATCCAAGCACAAGTCGGGCTGGCGGGTTTTTTGCTAAGATACGTGACTGGAAATGTATGCTGGATTTCACTTCCTAGATTATTGTGCTTGGAAGACTGCATGGTAGGGGAGATAGAATAAGGTACATTTTGTCTTTTGAGGGGACTTACAGACTTCCCTCTGTATATGTAAATAAGATTGCCTTTCATTTTAAATATTATTTTATACTTAAAAAAACTTGCTGGTGCATTTTGATGGGGGGGGTGGTGAGGAAAATTGTGTCAAGACTTAGGATACAGGTCTTTCAGAGCACAATGACCCTAGTGTACTGTCCAGAGCCCGCAAGGGGAGAGCACTGTCTGCCCGACACCCTGCAGAGCTGGGTGGAGTATTCTTCTGGCACTGGATGTTTGAGGTATTTGTGAAACATGGGAGCTAGAGAAAGCCCAGAGACCGGGACATTGAGTCTGTTGTCTGAACCTCGGAAGTTGAACAGTTGATGAATAAACTGAGAATTGATGAGTGTCCAAGTCTCGGGTAAAAGCTGCCGTCTGCCGATGTCCATTGCATGCCGGCTGCATTGCGAAGGAACTCCGAGGCCATTCTCCAGGGGCTTTTTTTAAATCCAGTGCTTGACAGTCTGTCTATCTGAGTGCACGGGGCAGGTTTGGGGACTTGATAATCAACCAGATTTTCTGTAGTGAAAATCTGAAATGGAAGTCACATCTTTTAGGTTTTGTAACGTCAGACTTCCTGACTAGCCGTTCAATGACTTATATGTACTTTTGTGCATTTAAAGGAAGAAGCGTTTTTGTGGCGGGGGGGTGGGTAGTGATGTTTGGAAATAAAACACGTCACGCAGCAATATTCTCAAAACCTGTCCTTGCCGGGACATTTCTGTTTGTATCGCAGCGCTGGTTTACGAAGCTCCCTCCAGTATTGACTTTTGAGCTTTCCCGGTTTGAATTCAATCAATCGCTGGGGCAGCCGGAGAAGATTCACACGAAGCTTGAATTCCCTCAGATAATTTATATGGACCGGTGAGCTGCTATGTTGCTTTACACTTGTTCTGTTTTATTCTAACTTGAGCAGCAGAGGGGCGAGCGTCTGGGAACAGGGAGGGTTCATATCACGTTTGCATGCGAGAGAGAGGTGTGTGTACATCGTGCGGTGACTTTTGCGGGGTATTGTTTCTTTAGGTACTTGTACAGCAGTAAAGAGGCCATTCAGAAGAAGAGAGAGGAGATCAGGTTGTTAAAAGAGCAAATCGCAGTTCTACAGGAGAAACTGGAAAGGTAAGCAGCCAGGTTTCTACCGCGTGGAAGTTGGTACCTGGCTTCTCTTGAAGCACGTTACAAAGTAGAGGCTCTGCGTACGCTAGCGTTCCTAAATAAAGAGAAAAGGCGGGGGTTGCTGCATTGTCAGCTGTTAAGTCCCTGGTAAATTTGTCTTCTGATGAATAAACTGAGAGCTGATAGGAATCAGGACTCGTGGTAGAGGTGATATCTTTTATTAGACCAACTCGATTTTTGCAAAAAAAAACTTTAACTGCAAGGTTTCGGGCACAAACACACTTCTTCGGGCATAGGAGAAAAGATTGTAAAGGTTCTCCCTGGTAGAAATGAAAGTTCATATTTCAGAGGAGATTTGAAGGGGTGGTAAAATCTCCTGAGAGCTGATACGATCACATCCTGTCTTGTTTGCATCTTCCAAGAAAACTTGCAGAGAGGGGCAAAAAACTATCTGAAGGAAAGCTATTGGAAGGAAATTTTAAAAAAACTAAATTTGAGGTGGCCACTGCTGTGACTCATCTGTGGTGCCAGATTTCAAAACCACGGAGAAAAGCTAGGTGCAAGCTTTTCCCAGCCCTGGATGCTCTCTGGCCAAGTCATGGATGGGGTTGCAGTCCTTAGATGTAACCGTTCCTGGCAAGGCCATTTCTTGGGTTCATTGGATGTAGGATGAAGTTACTCTTGGCTCCATTTGTCAAGAGTTGTGTGTAGGATAGACACCACCATTAAATTTGGGCTCTGTATTGGTGAGAGTGAGCAAAGAAGTCCAATATTCAATAGGCCAAATAGTCCATAGGAAAAATGTAGTTTCTTGAGCTCTTGGGAGACTCCTGATAAGGGGGTGGTGGGTGGTGGGGACCAAGAGAGTGACTTAGAGATAAGGGAAGGTTGAACAGAGCAAAGGGGCAAGCTTTTGTAGCCTAGCACCTCTGCTTTACTGAGGATCCAACCAAGGAAGACAGAAACCGTGTGCAGGGGGGAGAGCCCATGAGTGGGAGGAAAAACCCTGCGTGGGGGAGAGGATCCCACCCAGACTGCTTTGAGGGCTGGTCCGTGAAGACCACTCAAGGTGTGAGGAAGCAGGCAGGGTGCATGCAAGGTGCATTTACCACGTTGTGTACCTGCTGTGTATTAACGCCCCGTGAGGACCATTGGTCATTAATTTACACACATTCATCAGGCTTGTTTGTGTTTTCTCAGTTGCCAGAATCCTCCTCTTCCTCAGTTATTAAAACAGTCTCGTGCTTTGGCCCTTTAGATACATGCAGTACGGCTCTGGCCCAACCCGTTTCCCCTTGCCTGACATGCTACAGTATGTCCTTGAATTTGTCACCGCCAAGCTGCCTGCGGATGGTCCCTCCACCCAGGAGTCGCCGGTGGCCCCTTCGGAGCCCCAAGCGGAGCCCCGTGTGTTGGATGGGCCTCTGCTGCAAAACAGGTGAGGAAAGAAGAAAAAGCTCTTCACCAGAGAAGGAGAGAGCGCTCGGTTTTTCCTTTTGAGTTGGAGACCCAGCTTGTCACTCCAGGAGGGAAGCCCTGACGGGGCTGTCTAGGCACTCTGAAGTGAGGATGTGCGATATGGTAGCCCAGAAAGAGCAATTGGTCACCTTTTTATCTGTCTTTCCTCATGCTCATGCTGCCAGTTTGTACCCACGTAACACTCTGCATCTAGTCTGTCCCATTTCCCCCTGCACCCTTCTGGAGACAAAGCCGAAGTGCTGTGTTTAGGCAGTAATCCTGAAAAGATGATGCAATCTGTTTGCATAGGGTGGTCATTTTTGTTTCTTCAGCCATTGAAGTAGGGCAATATGAATGATCACACACCTGCCCACCGTGCTTGGTTTGCACTCCAAATTAAAGCAGAGAAAGAACGAGTTCTGTAGCACAACAGGAAAGGACTTGCCAGCGTCTGTGTTTGGCACTTCTGCGCCCGAGTGTGGAAGGAATGAGCCGTGCAAGACCTTGTATCACCTGTTGTCCAGGGATCTAGTCTTCCAGGAAGGGGCTGCAGGTGAATAAGCTTGTAGATGGGCTGTCTTCTGAATAATCACCGATACAGGCTGGGCATGCTCTGAGAAGGGAACTGCTCATTCACATCTCAAGTGGTTTGGGGTCTGTTTTTTTTTTATTTGATGGTTAAAAGATTGCCCTCTGGAGTGATTTCGCTGGTGGCGGCAGCCACGATAACCTGTCCATCCATCTTGGCTTTTGCTTCATAGTGCATTAAAAATGGAGGATGCTGAGAAACCTGAAGATGCGGCCTCTGCTCCAGCAGACACCCCGCCGCAGCCAGAACCAGTGAGCAAGCCGGTCCACTCCTCGGCTTCGCTGACGAGAGTGCCTGAGCGCCCAGCCCCTCACGTGGCCACCGAGGAGGAAATGAGCCTGGTTCGGACGTGCCTGCAGCGCTGGAGGAGTGAGATTGAACAGGACATTCAAGGTTGGTCCAGAGAGTTTGTCAAGTATTTCAGCTATGTGCCAGACTCGATTCCCTTCTGCTGGAGAATTTGTGAGCTATTCCCCACCCCAGCAGGGCTGCCCTGCAGCACTGGGTGCAGATGCAACGTGCTGCACTTGGGAGGGTCCCGGTCCCAGCTGCCAGGGTTATTTCTGTGGGTTAATCAGTGATGGCATAATGAAATCTGCACTGTCAGTGCCGGGAATGGGGACTGGAGCTTTCCCAGAAGAGAGCTGGGGACCGCTAGCTTGTGGAGGCAGGCTCCCCCTGCTCGCTTGCTTTAGGCTCAGCCCCTCTTGTCCATCCAGCAGTTCAGGTTTAATGGGCAGGCAGCGAGTGGCCTCCCCTATGCTATTCCATATCGCGGTGGTGGTTAAGCCAAGGTGGTAGGAAGTGGGGCTTCTGGTCCCAAGTCCCCTCTGGCTCAAGTGGGCCCAGAACCCAGATTGCCACTGGGCATTTCTCCAGCCACTAGATGCTTGGGCAAAAGGTGGGTGCCAGCAGCTGTTTTCAGCTGAACTCAGCGCTGATGTGAGTTAGAGGTATCCATATTTGTTTTCTGCTTCCTTTTCCGTGGAGTTGAGAAGCCCCAGCATCGTTTTGAACAGCAATAGGGCTAAGAAGGAGTCGGGCGCTGTATGCACAGAAGCCCTAGCATTGATGCCTGTGAAATTCAGCAGCCTGAAAGCACGGCATCTGATGCATTTAGACACCCAATGCTGCTTAGAGCTGCTGGTGAAAGGCCATTTGTATTTGCTCTTCAGGACTTAGACACCTAAATTCCCCCTAAATATCATATAGGCATCTAAGGACTAGTTTCAGTGTGAAGCCCTGTATTTTTGGGAAGGAGGGGATGCTGTGAAACCTCAAGTTGCTAACTTCCTCGTGCATGCTCTTCTTAACAGATTTGAAGGACTCTATTGCCCGAATCAGCCAGTCCATTGAGAAGATGTATTGTGACCCTGTCCTCCGTCAGGTACGCAGCGTGACTTGGTTAGGGTAAAACGCAAGCGTGCTTGAAGTTTATACTGATGTGTGCATACAAGCTACATTTGCTGTTAGTGAGAGTTGCATGTTTGTACACAAGCGTGTGTGTGGGAGGATGGGGCAATGCTCTAAATGTATCACAGGGCTTGCTTTGAAAGCAAAACCCTGCCTTTCTGAAGAGGGGGAGAGTTAATTTAGAACAGCGTTTTCCATCAGGCAATAATAGAATCTATTAACCTAGCAATGAATTCATCATAATGCATTTGGGTGTTGCCTGTTGTCACTTGTCACTGTTTTGCACACTCCTGCCCATGATAAGACAAGGTTTTCAGATTCATAGATATATGTGGATTGTGCAAAGGCCCTGCAAGCCTGAACTCTGTCTCAGTAGAGCAACAGTACAGTTCCCCTCCAGCACATTTCTCTCATTCAGCATAGTCTTCCTTACGGATGCCTTGCAAATAATTGCCACCACTCTGTCCCTCCCTTAGCTGGGGTCCAATTGCCAGTAGATGCTGCAAACGCTGGTGGGAGACTGTTTTTAAGTGAGCTCACCAAGAGAAAAGGAATCTGTATTCATCAGTCCAACGTATGAATGGACAATTCTTCGACATTACGACAGCTGCAAATGTCATTCTAGATTTCTGTAGAGATCGCATTACTTAATCTGCTTAAAATAAGCCTGGAAATCTTGTCCTTGTGAACTTTCAGGTTCCTTATCGTTTGCATGCAGTCCTGGTTCATGAAGGCCAAGCAAATGCAGGTCATTACTGGGCCTATATCTATGACCAGCCCCGGAAGAGCTGGCTTAAATACAATGACATCTCAGTGACAGAATCATCATGGGAAGAGCTGGAGAGAGATTCGTTTGGAGGCCTGAAGAATGCCAGTGCCTACTGCCTGATGTACATAAAGGATAAGATGCCACGCTACGTTGCAGGTACTGGACTCAAAGCCCCTAGTTGTCTTAGTTGCTTGTGTCACGTGTGGTCTCTCCAGCAGCAGATGCTCTTTTAGCCTCCTAATACCCATGGAAGCTAGAAAGTATTGTCCCCATTTTGCAGACGGGGAAAAATGAGACTCAGAGCAGTTGTAAATTGGCTACAGCCAAATGAAAAAAAAAATGAAATGCTGTATTCTAGCTCCCGCCATATAAGTCCCATCCATAGTTGCCCTTGGTAAAGTTAAATATCTCCCTCTTGAAATTTTGACCAATACTTTCAGTGGACTCAGTGAACTCGGGATAGATGCTAATCTCCTGCCATATTTCAAGATTCCCCTCGTTGGACAATAATGTTACCTTGCTCCCAAGTCTAGTCTTGCCAAATAAAAGTCTTGTTTGTGCAACAGATGATGATGCAGGGGCTGGGCAATTCCAGAAGGAAGTTGAAGACCTGCCACCTGAACTGAAGCATTACATACAAGAGGACAACTGGAGGCTTGAGCAGGAGGTGGAGGAATGGGAAGGGGAGCAGTCCTGCAAGATCCCTCAGATCGAGCCATCGTCTGCTTCTGAATCTCAGGATTTCTTTTCTGAATCAGGACCAGGTTGGTGTGACATTTCTGCAGCTGCAGACCTTGTTGGGACTGTAGGGACTGCCTGCATGGAACAAATCCTACTTTGATCAGAGCCTTTTTAAACACGTTTGAAAGCTTGGGGAAAGCTACCAACAGAGCTACAGGCCTGTAACTGTCTGGTGAAATGTGGTTTTGCAGTCAGATAATAGAAGATCTAATCTCTCTCTGATTGAATTACACTGTGATGTTTTGTACCTGTGCGGGGTAAACTGTTGGGTGGGAAACTCCCACTTCACGCTCTCCTTGATAGCCTGCATCTCTCTGATGTCCATGAGTTTCACAAACCCGCCAGTGTGAGATGTTGCTGTTGAAATGCAGCAGATATCAAACTGCACAGCAGTGCTACAGGAGGTGAGGAAGAGTTTCGTATACTTGGAACTGGAAGGGGCAATGTAGGGAGCTGGTTGATCAGTACGTCCCGGATAGGATTAACTATCATGCTTCAGAGGCCACCGTGATGTGCAGCTGGAGGTCCCGGTTTGCCATGTGACGCAGCATTCGACAGAAAGACTCCCTGAATGTTTTGTGAAAGCCACAGTTCTGGAGGGACCCAAAAATCATTGCAGTAATGAGCAGCTGAATGGCTGAGGTATTTATTCTCGACTGAGGACCTCCTGAGCTGTGCAGAAAGGGCTGAGGCTCTGGTTGAGAAGCTCCTGCACCCCAAGCATGTGCACAGCCTTCAATGCTTGAGCTTTGCTGTTGTTGTCAGCAGGGAATTCCTCTTACTTGCGTGTTTTCCTAGATCAGGTCTTCAGCAGAACCCCGATGCTTCTGCTACCGGGAGCTGGGTGTTGGGAGAGCTCAGCTGGTCTGAGTAACAAAGGAGGCCTGTGGCCCTTGCAGCGCTGTAGAAAGAGCAGCTGTATGGATTCATGAACAGGGCAGGAAAATCGGTTGGTGCGCCTGATAAGCTCGAAGGAGCGGTACCCTGCAGCCATCCGCCCTGGCTGCCGTTTCCCATTTTGTCCCTCTGGATTTGTATCTTCTCGGTAACACCAGCATCTCTTTCCACTTCCATCAGATCAGCCTTCAGCCTGCGAGCCTGACCTGCACTCGCTGTCTTCCCAACACGCCATGATGGCGAAGGAGCAGACCGCCCAGGCCATTGCCAACACAGCGGATGCCTACGAGAAGAACGGTGTGGAAGCGGCTCTGTGCAAGGTGAGGACGCTGCAGCGGGGCCCACAAAGCAGCCAGCTCTAGTCTTTGCATCCACCCATTAACAAATTTCTACCCTGCCTAGATCTCTGTAGCTCTGCGTCTTTTCATTCAGCTCCCTTCTGCTTTCCTGGGTTTTTGTGTTTCTTACTCTCCTCTCTCTTTTTCTCTCTTCTGTCTGCTGCCACAGCTGGAGGAGGCTGAACCAGCAAAGGCCCCGCCAAGCGCAACAGCCCCTAAAGCTCAGGCAGAACAGCAGCAGGATGCTAAAGGGACAGAGTCTGCTGCCCAGCCTGGCTCACAGGTCTCTGAAGTGGAGATCCCTAGTGTGGGGAAGATTCTGGTTAGATCTGACGCAGACGGATATAACGAGGAGGTACAGCAGCATGGGAGCCTCTTATTGCTGTCGTTATCAGGAACTTGGGAGGCACAGGTGGTCTTGGGGTTGTCATGAGATCTGTGACATTGGGGCAGCTTGGGTTACACCCCCCATCGGTAGCAAGCAGCCAGGTTAGGCCAGTTAATTAACAGGTGATTTATTTTTTAAAGCTATTAGGAATGTGACTTTGTAAAAAGAAACCCCGTACTCCAGAGCTCCTCTCGCAGTGTCTTTAAGCCCCCTTTTCCTCTTTTTTTTTCCTTCCTGTCACTCGAATCTATATCTAAGGTGTTCCTAGGACTCTGTCCTTTACTTAGACTTTTACTCTTTTTTTTTACCTAGGAGGTTGATTCTGCCTGTCGCATATCATCTGAATTGTCAGCTGATAATGTAAAACACGCTGAATACACTAGGACTTGTCCAACCCCAGATATGTCCTCTCGGTGCTGACAAGTAAAACTGGAACTCAGATAGCACATGATAAACATCTCAGTGTCTTCTCTAACTGCAAATGCGCTTCACGTATAGATGCGTCTGCAAGATAATGGAAGTGTTCAGGCAGTTTACGTGAGCATTTATAGGATTTGCTGTTAGTTTAGCATTTATAGGGTTTGCTGTTAGTTTAGCATTTATAGGGTTTGCTGTTAGTTTAGCATTGACCTTCACACGAACCAGCATTTCTGCTGCGTCTCGAAGATCTTCCGAGCGTTTGTGCTGCGCTGTTTATGACCGGAGTGAGTTCAGTATGTGCTCGTGGTGCGAAGGTAGCACGCTGGAATGCCTTGCCTCGGGCCCTGCTCAGCTGTTAGATAATTTTGCAAGACTCTGAATGGGATGAACTGGGGTCGTGGTTAGCGTGCTTGACACTCTCATGGGCTGTTGAATATGAACCTGGAGGAGGAATGTTTGGGGTGCTGCAGGGAAGTCTTCCTACTTCTGTAGCACCTTGGGCAGCACATGTGACAGCTGGGACATCCCAGAGTAATTCTAGTGAAAATAAGTGCCAAGTCTATGACACCTCTGAGTTGCCCTACCTGTTTCCATCTTTGAAAAATTGTCCTTAAACCATTTTCTTTTTGAATTTTCCTTTCATTACAATAGCTTTTCATTCCTCACCCCCCTCTCTTTCTCTCTCTTTCCATCCTGTGCGCTTGTGGTAGGTGATGCTTAGTCCAGCCATGCAAGGTGTGATCCTGGCTATTGCCAAAGCCCGTCAGACCTTTGACCGGGATGGGTCTGAAGCAGGGCTTGTTAAGGTATCTTTTTCTCTCTCTTAAATCATAGTTCGCATGTTTTTGCATTTTGACTGGAAAACATGTATTCTGCTTCAGCAAGTCACAAGTATGAATTGGCAACCTTCTCTTCAGGTGTTTGCCTTCAGTTTGGTTTTTTTTCCCTCTTGCGCATGTCTTGCCTGTGCCTCTCACTGCAGTGGTATTTTGAGAGCTAATATCAAAAAGTGATAATCAGGAGAAAACCAACGTATTTTGTAAGTGTGTCCGCCTGTGTGTTACAAGTAATACCTTAGACTGTAAGAATAAAAAGTCTTCCCAGAAGTGATTTACTGCTACTTCGATTTATGTTGCTCAAATCAGTCAATGAAAATAGATTCAATTTACTCCACGTCCAATCCCCTTCTGAGCCTCCTGCATGAAAAGGCATGGGATGTTTTTGCTGAAAATCCAAATTTGGAGTTTTCCAAGAAAAGAAGAAGCATGTCTCGTGGCTCTGGGTATCAAAGAATTCTAGGTTCTTCCCCCAAATCCGGCACCGTGTATGTGAATAGCCCCCAAATACATGTATGCCTAACCAAAATGTATATGAGGGTTTTGTACGTGAGCAGTGCAGTGTAGGTCAGTGGATCCTGCTTTTGCTAACACAGGTATTTAGCTGTACTCGCATTAGAGGTCCTACTGAAGTCTGCGTGTCCTGAGTAAAATTAAGTGTAAGCAAGTTTGCTATCATCTGGTAGCCGGAGCCAAAGGTTGAGTGTCTGTTTTCAGCTCAGGTCCAACAGTGGCTTGCTGTGGGACCCTGGCTAATTCACTCTTGCTCTCCCCGTGTGCAAGAGACTATTTGCCCTCGGTGCCTCACTGCTTTAACTCATATCTGCAAAGCACTTGGAGGTCCTGTGAGGAGAAGTGTTGTCTAAGTGCTCATTATGATTAGCATGAATTTTAATCAAAATTAGCTCAGGTGTGATTAGAAACTAACTCTGCATGTTATTTCTAGGGATCTCTGTAACATGGATCCCCATAAACCTTTTTGCATTAATTAGGAGCGACTTGAACCAATAAACATTCCTGCACAGAGGAGCTGGTGTTAGCCAATGGACAAGCAACGGAAAGCTGATAGGAGGAGGCTGCGGGAAAATCTACCTGTCTCATTGCCCTCAGCAGGCATATATTACCCCAATGCTTTCCCTACAAGTACTCAGCTGTGGGTGGAGATAGCCCCACATGGTTTGGATGCATTTTAAAGCCCTCTCCTGAATGTTCATATAGCTTAGTGATGATGAGTCTTTACACGGTACTTGCCACTATGGGTTCATAGATCTCCTTGCACTTGCTGGAGTAGAACAATGCTGTTACCAGACAAAATAGAGAGCAGTTAGAGAGTCTCAAGAAGAGAGACATCTCCTCCATGAATCTTGGCACAGACCAGGGCAAGCATAGGCTTAGAAGAAACTTTCCAGCTGCAGAGCTCCTAGTCAGCATGTGTGCTAAGGGTGAATTGGGCCTTTAGCTTTCCTTTGGCTTTGGCAGGCCTTCCGGGAAGAGTATTCCAGACTGTATCTACTGGCCAAAGAGACCCCGACGCCTCAGAGCGACCCCCGGTTGCAGCATGTGCTTGTCTACTTCCTGCAGAACAAAGCTCCCAAGCGGGTGGTGGAGCGGACGCTGCTGGAGCAGTTTGCGGACAAGAACCTCAGCTACGATGAACGGTTCGTACCAGCAGACCTGATGCTGTCTTTGGGACTCGGTGTTCCCTAGCCTTAGCGCTCTAATCCTTCTGTCTCTGAGCAGGTCCATTAGTATTATGAAGGTAGCACAAGCTAAGCTGAAGGAGATTGGCCCTGATGATGTGGATATGGAAGAGTACAAGGTAAGGGACTAAGTATAGCTTTCTCTTCTCTCTAATGTCTTTGTACCAAAAGTGTCCTAGTGCAGTGCACAGATGACAGGCACAGTGCAAGCAGACAGCATTGTTGTTCCCATATTGGTAAACCCCTTCCTCCTTGAAGCATTAGGACCTGGCTTCTTGAGACAGATGAGTGCTGGCAGGGATATTTAATGTGTCCCACTCCGTTATCACAAGTTCTGCAGTACTTGTTTCTGCAGCAGCCAGCAGACGTGGTCCAATTTGGAGCCATGTGGCCAGCTTCTCACATCTGGCAAAGCAGCATCACTGTGCCTGAGCGGCAGAAGTCAAGGTTGCTCTGTGGGTGGGGATTGCAGAGCACTAATTCTGGGCCGCAAAGGGGAAGCCGAACAGTGCCACAAACCTGATGACCCTGGTTTGTTTTGGGAGGTTGAAACAGAGCCAGTAAATTGGGAGCTTGCATTGAGCTGGTGTGAGCTCATGTACCACATATTAAGAGAGAACTTGGCATAGACTTGAATGGGTTTTGCACTGCCCCCCCCAAAGCCAAGATGGGCATGGGTCGCATATGTGGGGCACTCTATAACTTACCTACAGTTCTCTAATTAGACAGTGAGAAAGAGGACCCTGAGTCTAGGGTAAAAACAAATGCATACTCAGCCTGTGGCAAAGAGCTGGCAGCTAGGTGCATGTATGAAAGCACACTTCATCTGTGATGTTTCTTTTTTTTCCATCTGAACAGAAATGGCACGAAGACTACAGCTTATTTCGCAAGGTGTCTGTTTATCTGCTGACGGGGTTGGAGCTCTACCAGAATAGGAAGTAGGTTGCTCTTTTATATATTTTTCCAATGCCCTTTGTGCCTGAGGCCCTGATGCCCCTTTCTGTACTGCTGCAAAGCCAACCTTGAACCATAGTACATCTGTAAATAGAGCTGTATGTGGAAAAGCAATTCCATTTCACGAGGGGTGTCGGTAGTGCACAGTTCAGATCCAGACAAAACCCCACCGCTGTGAAGGTCCTGGTGAAGGGGAACAGGGCTCTGACTTTGCAGGCACTCACTCAGAAGTGCGACAAGTGTCTGTGGGCCCCGGCCTAAGTTGAGATGGAGCCTTGTTGAAATAATGTTTAGGTGCTGAATTTTCAAATTTTAGCTAAATATTGTTCACTTGAAAGATTTCTGACTGGCTCCAGTTATAGGAAACTAGGAGAACCCGAAAATGCGGTTCTCAGCTTCTGTCAGTCCTCTTTGTCTCCAAATGCCAGTGGAAACTAGGAGAGACAGCTACACCTACTGTAAAAATTACAGTTGGAGTTAATTGGAAGTTTTGTTCGTTGGGTCCGACACTGGCCCCTCTCTGGGAGGAAGTGGGTGATCTTTCCCAGGCGACCGCCTGGTGAGCAGAGGTAGGACCGTGATGAAGGTGGTGGGGTGGCTGGCACCTGACACTTCCCTCCTTCTAAAAGGTACCAGGAAGCGCTGACCTACTTGGTGTACGCCTACCAAAGTAACACCACCCTGCTGAGGAAAGGGCCTAACCGGGGAGCAGACGAATCACTGATTGCTTTGTACAGAAGAAAATGCCTGCTGGTTTGTATCGATGAGTCCTAGCCTCAAAGCGAGTGATTTCAGGGCTGGCGTGAACTGCCCCAAGCCTTGTCGCTGCATGGTTCAGGTCACATCTCCACAGGGTGCCCAGTGGGTTGAATCCCCTTGCACCCCCTTCCACACACGGTACCAGTGCTTGTCCTTAGGATGTTCTTTCAGTGAGGATGTGAATGCTGTTGTGTGCACCTGATGGCACTTTGTTAGGAACAATAGCCTGTGGTCTTCCCTCCCCTTGAGTATCCAGCCTTGTCCCCTTCTTTGTGCCAGCGATCTTCTCAGCCTCCTGTTATTGAGCACAGTGTGGCGTGGCTCGTCTTGGGGAATGGAATAGATGACATCAGACTCGAATTTATCTTTTGTTCCTGCTTCACTGTGGCTTCTGAATCCAGAGTAACTCTATCTGTAGGAGCCATAACAGCAGCAGCTGTCCTCACATCATGCTGACATGAATATGAAAATCTAGGGAGCAAACTCCAGTGAGAGGATTCATAGTTTAGCAAATAAGGCATCCGCTGTGTGGTGGTGGTTCTCCATTCTGGCCTCTCAAGGCCAGAATTATTTGCGTGTCTTAGACGTAGTTCTGGAGCAGTTTGTTCTCTCTAATGTGATCTCTCCCGATGCATGCATGCAGCTCAGGTTGGTCCTGTTGTATTCCCCCTGTGCCCAAAAAGTGGCAGAGAGGGTGGGTGGTGAACAGTTTTCCCAGTAGCCCATTGACTCAGGAAAGTCAGTGCTTTCTTTATCAAATGCCTTTCGTGCCTGGTTTTCCCCGCAGAAGCTGAACGATGTGGCGGCAGCTCTCTTTATAAGCAGCGATGAGGCGCACGTGGCAGATGGCGTTAGCATCCTGAACGAGCTGATCATCCCCTGCATGCACCTCATCATCAACAACGACATCTCACAGGATGACCTGGACGCCATTGAGATCATGAGAAACCGCTGGTGTTCTTACCTGGGACAAGAAGACATGGACGGTAGCATGCCAATCGCTTGTTTTCCTCTCCAGTCCCCTGTGTCCTGGCTGGGTCCCTCATCTGAACTAGGAAAAGACTTCACTGACCATTTAAAGCACTCCCTGTGTCATTCATAGTATTTGCATGCTGTAGCGTATAAAACCGTCTGCTCCTATTGCCCGTGAATGGTGTAGTGGAATAGTGTGATTGGGGTTTGTCCTTAAGCTACAGGAAATGTTTCCTGCCTGTTGAATGTTTTTGAAACAGGAGACAGATACCTCGGTCTCTCCTTGCTCTTTTTATCATCCTGAGTTTCCACCTTCCCAACCAGCAGATTTTCTTGGTTTCTCTTGTGTGCTGGCCTGGAAGAGGAGAGAACATCTGGGTGCCTCTTTACTTCTCAAGCATGTGGTATCAGATGCACTCTGATGTTACGCTGTGATAGGGACACTACCAGTCACTTTTTTCTTACAGCCCAGAGCTTCATAACTACCCATCTGTTGGTATTGTGCTCTACTTTCCCAAAAGGTACTGAGGAATGGATGAGAGCAGCTTGCTGCCCAGCTTTGAAAATCAGGGTCCTGAATTGCTAGAGAATGCAATCTGCGTTTCAGTACTGGATGGCTGGTTTGCTCCAGGTTTTGTGTCTGTATGATAAAATTAAGTCTCCCTGATTTCGTCTCAGCTTGAGTGGGAGGCCTGGCTGGAGGCTCTCAACACTGCTCTCTTCTACCAGCAGAGGGTAAACTTGCCACAGCAGAAAGAGGAGGCTTGTTCTCAAAATGTAGAGCGGGGAAGCTGAAAAGATTGGCTAGCAGCATCACTTCCCCAGGTCTGTCTACTGTACCTGCAGTCATTTATTGGAAACCCAACCGGTGGTGATGGAGGTGCGGAAGGAGCAACACCTGCCTCTTTCTACCTCCATTGTGTTCTGTAGACCAACTGCGGAGTCGCCTTCCTCCTCTCATGGTCATGCTATGTACAAAATTTCTTGGGCAGTAAGTTGGGCAGTTGCTACCTAGTCTTTCAGAAAAAAGAAATGGGCATTATTGTTGGCACGTTCACCTGGCAAGTCTCAAGCCCTTCCGAGGTGTTGTCCATCCAGGAGCAAAGCGCTGAGTCTGAAAGCTTTTGTTAGCATTGGATGTGCTAGGCCTGCTGCGGGGATGACCCGCCTGGTATGCCAGTGACTGGATAGTGAGCTCACAGTTGCTGTGCTCACTGGCAGCTTGAGCTGGTTCTGTGATGGGCACATCACTAACTTGAAGACTTTCTTTTTCAATTTGCTTCTCTCTGCCCAACTGCTGTTGCTGTGCCTGAACAGAATAGTGTTGCTCCGGCTGTCCCAAAGCAGGTGGTTTTGGTTTCTCACTGTTTAATAGTCACAGATTTGACTCGTTATCTGTGTTGGCATTGACACCGGTATATTGTAGTATATAGGCAACCATCGTGGTCAACATGCCAGGTGCCCAATGAATCTGCCTGTGGCCAACGAGTCCAACTTGAGAGCGACACAGCTTGCTACAAGTTTCCAATGTGCAGTTTGCTTGATTTTGTTTTGGCCAGGATGGATTGGGTTGGGGCTTGGCTTTTTTGGCCTGCCTTTTCTAGGGCCTGCCTTAAGAGAGGCAAGTGGGCCACCCTGTAATAGGGCTGCTTGTGCCCCTTATGGAGTCCTGTGACCCTCACATCAAGACCTTAGACCCGTGCAGCTAGGCAGGGGTATGGAGGAGCAGAGGCTGCCTTAGACCTACCATCACTCCTTTACACCAGTAAGAGTCCGAAGCCCAGACTGAGTCCAGACGTCCAGTGCCTTGATACCAGAGAGCAACAGATTAGAGCGTCTGCTGACTGTCTAATGCCTCACCGGGGGCATGTTTCTATCCGGGTGGTGTCCCTTAGCCGTTCTCCAGCCAAGGAGAGCCCACAAGGCAGTGGTGGCCAGGGGTTTGCGGTGTCCTGTACTCACCTTGCTCAGGAGGCTGCAATGCTGTGGTGTTTTATAGGAGCTACCCTGCCACGAGTAGCCCCACCGCATTGCCACCAGCCCTCCAGTCGGATGCAGGTTATGGCCATACCCAGGAGCTGGCATTATTAAGCTCTTGATTACTGGTATTCATGAAGGGTTGAATGACTCCTGGTCTGTTTTGGCTCCAGTGCATCAGTCCGAGACTGCGAGGGCTGACACTTTTTTTTTAAAACTGAGTGTCGTTGAGAAAATGTGCCTTGCAAATGCTCTCAGTGTTGCAGAATTGAGACGGGGATGACCATGTCATGCAACCTGGGTTCAGGGAAGCCAGCGGGTCAGCAACAAAGGCAGCATATTTTGGTTTTCCTTGAGATAAGAACAGCGAGTTGGAAGTACAGGTTTTTTTCTTTTCACGGAGCCATTTGATACCGGCCCTTGTCAGAGGTAAGATACAGGACTTGGCAGACGGTTGGCCCGGGTGCCTCTGCTCCTCCAAACCGTACACATTTCTGTGCGCTCGCCACAAGCGGTTCTCAGGCTGGGAGCTGCTGGTTGGTAACGAGCTCAAGCAGATCAAATGAGCTAACTGCTTTGTTCTTGCGACCCTAACACCTGCGGTTGTTTCAGCGTGCTTGACTTTTGCCGTCCTCTCCCCCCTTTGCAGCGACTCTGCAAATGAAGCTGGGTGAATTGCTCCCCAGGCTGCTGGACTGCTCTGCAGAGGTGATTGTCCTGAAAGAGCCCCCGAAGATCCGGCCCAACTCCCCCTACGACCTCTGCAGCCGATTCGCCGCTGTGATGGAGTCCATCCACGAGGCCTCAACCGTGACTGTGAAATAGGCCGCCGACTTCTCAGCGGTAGCTGTGATATATTGTAAACCACTTAAGTGCGCTGAATCCTGCCATCGGACGTGCGAGCGGGTGAGGGAGGAAAAAGAGGTAGACCATTCGCATTCAGACAGACCTAACGCATACTTTGTAAATATGAGGGGAGGGGAAAAAAAGACAGAGTTGCACTCTTGCGATACCATTGTAAGCTGAAATGCAAAGAGCAGGAACACCGTACCTCAGACTGCTCAGTATGTGACTGGCAATCGCAGCTGTCTTGCACTGACAAGAATATGGAAAGGGCTCTTTGAATATTGTGGCACTCCTTTGAAAAAAAAAAAGTCCATCAGGAATAAGTAGTTGGGACCGTGTGGACAGTGGGGTAGCAGAGCCGGTCAGGACACCAACCAAATTAACAAGTGTCACCGACCTGTTAGGCTCACCCGCACCTTTCTGACCTCTCAGGTGCAAGAGATTAGACGTCCATATGTGCCAGCAGCTTGGCAAGCAGTCCAAGTTGGGTGATTAAGTAGCGAGGAACGATAGCCACAGTGGATACAGTGCAGGCCATCATTCATGCAGCTGCATTTTTTTTTAGTTGAACCAAGCCCAAGAAAAGGGCACCTCTGTTTTTCAGCCAGCAAATACACTGGGCTCTTCTTCTGAGGGAGATGAAAGTCAGCGGTGACAGGGCCGTGAGACAGGACAGACGTTCTGCACCCTGGTCAGGGCCATGGTCATAGCTCACTGGCTAGAGAAGAGACCCCTTCCCCGCCATGTCCCCCAGAGAAATGGAAATATGTGTTCCTCTCTCAGAAGTGAACATAGCTATTTCCTCCTCCACCTCCTGTAAATTGTAATAATGAGTTATTGATGATGAACAGGAACACTGGACACACCTGGAGAACCTGGTCTGCTTTTATATCCTTCGGTGATGATGCATCTGGGCGATGGGGAGAGCCCCAGCTGGATGCATTTTAAAGGCCGTTTGCATTTTATTTGGATGATGATAACATTGTTTCAGACAAGCTGTTCCCAATAAATGGGAAGAAATCCTGTTGGATAGGAATGTGCAGGTTTTATAAACATGCAATAAAAGCAGTTTTATTTTAGAAAAAAATAGCTCTCTGGGTTTTGTTTTTTTTCTCTCCCCCCTCCCCCCCCCCCCCTTTGGTATGGTGTCCCAAGACACGCTTATGCCTCAGCGGGAACGCAGGAAAAGAGAGCAGTCACCCACAAGATGAGTCTGACATGGCTTAAACCTGTTTCTCAAGTTACAAAAAAATGCAAAAAAAAATTGCCATGACATTTTTGCTGTGAAGAAAGAGTGGCCTCTAGAGACAGACGTCTTGTGCCGGGTGGTATGGCGGTGACCCTCCTGTTTGTCCCTTAGGATGGATAAAGCTGTTGGAAACGCGAAGCGACTTCTGCTAGTCAGGGGTTGTAGAGTTGGTTCACCTCCTAATAATCAGCCTTCAACAAGGCTCTTAACAGCATTTCCACTTGGGGCTTGGCAATGCCACTGCTGCAATAGTTGCATGCTGCAAATTGTAGAGCAGGCCAAGAGGAAGTACTGGTGATTTTCTGCCCTGGGGTTAAGTGCGACTAGCTGTAAGCATGCGTTGCTTGTCTGCCATGCAGCCTGAAGTCTTGTTAGGTAGCGCGTGAGTGCAAGGTATAATGTGGCTGATTCCAGCAGAGTTGTGTCTACCCCAAGTCCCCTGAAGTGAAGTGAGGGTGGGGCGAGCTGCAGTTGCCCTTTGAGTTGTCCTCCTGTCTGGGTTTCTATCCAAGTGTTGTCTCATGTTCAAAATTAAACAGTGTGGCTGGAGGTGCGCATTCCTCTCTGCTTTGAATTAGCTTTCTAATGGGAAGGACAAGTTTCTAGCCCTTCTGGCAGCTGCCTTTTGTCTCGAGGGGCACCAGCCCGTGCTCAAGGAGCAGGCTTTAGACAGTCGCGGCACCCTTGGAGAGAAGGTGTTTGTATTCTCAGTGGTGACATGCACTCCCCTTTGAATACGAGGGTCGCCTGAGACACTGGAGCGTATCAGAAAGGAACGGCCAGATGGGAATATAGAGATGGGGATTATGTCCCCTGCTTTCTGCTAGGCTGGTCGGTCTCCCATTGAATTTCACACGTGGTTTGGATGTTGCTAACCAGGGCTGAAGTCTCCTAATTAACGGGGGATGCGCAGCAGAGCCCTGCTTTAGCCCCTTTCTGTGCTGAGCCGTGCCGCGTTAGGCCGGGCATTCAGGCAGCCTGCGGGAAACTGCCATGTCCAAGAACGCAGCTGTGAATAACTTAGTCACGTTAAATTAGTGGAGAGGAGGGCAGAACATTCAGCTCCCGCAGCTCGGCGTCGTGTCGATCCGTTTGGGAACACAATGTTTTTTGGTTCATATTCAGGGGCTGGCATCAGCCCGGACTGAGCAGAAGCATTCTCCTTTGGGTAGGTCAGCGTCTGTTAGCGATTAGCCAAACCCAGGCTAATTGCCAGCAATGGAGAGGGAAGGGGGCACGCTACCCTGAGACTCGCGGGGTCAAAGAAGAACGCAGATGCTTAGAAGAGGCCGTGGATGCAGAAGTAGTCACGATGAGTGGATTTCTGCTGGAGTCTAGGCTTGTCCGTGGGGTGGTTTGCTTCGTCCGTTTGTCTTTCCTGGTTATGTAACCACAGGAGGTGATAGTCGCCCTGCTTTCTCCCAGCTAATACTTTAATATCAAAACAGAAAACCCCTGTTGAAAGAGACCCTGTCTTCCAACGTGCACGCACCACAAGCCTGCCATGACCTTTCTAAGGAATTATACAGGGCAAGGATATCTGGTGGTTTGACGTGATGGTCTTACATGTATGGCACAGCGTGCCCAAGGGCAGCACAATGCGACTCTCATCCCAAAAGGAAGTGGTGGTTATGCCCTGCTTTCACGCGTGCTGTCTGTTCATGGTTTTGAGTTCAGTAACACGCTGCAGACTTAGGTTCGGGATAGTTGCATGTCTGATCCCCAGAGGGAGGGAGGGAGGTCTTGGTTTGGAGGCGCTCCTTGCTCAGTGGCCAGCTAAGTTTGAACTGGTTTGGGCCTTGGAAATAGTTCAATGTAGCCTTCTGCACCATGTAACCCACGGCTGTATTTGCTCTTCGCCACCCCTGCGGACTTCCCCTCTGCTCTGTTATCTCGAGACGCTAGTAGCTGCTGCATAATTTCAAGCCCCGTATGTCACGCGGCTGCAGAAAGCCACCCCAGCCTGTGAAGGACGGGGATGTTGTTTTTGGGAGCGTAAGCAGATTTAGCATGTTGTAGTTTGTGCAATCCTGAGAAGATTTCCCTGCCCCGGGCCTTTAAATTACTACCAGCAAGGTAATGGCTGACAGGCCTCCCACCCCACAGCCCGCAAAGAACAATAAACATTAGGAAATTGGACCGGGCTCCGAACGTGTTTTCATTAAACAGTGCCCATTGAATTCCTCCGAGGGCTTTCTGTTGACATTGGATCAGGCCTTAAAGCTGTGGAGAGAAAGGGGAGCGCGTTCAACCTAAGAGTCTGGGCTGTCACAACATCCTCCACTCGCGCTCTTGCCTTCCCTTTCCCTCGCCCATATTTTTATTTCCAAAGGGTGCGGAGGTCTGAGTTACAGCCAAAACAGAGTCGCTTTGCTTTGTGAAGTTGTCAAGCCTTTGGAAAACAGCTAATAGTTTGTGTAAATCTTTGCAAAGCGCATTCACCTGCCAAGAATGCTGCCCTTCTCGCCTCAGTGTTTTGCATCTCTTGATCCTCATTGTGAAGGATGTTGCATGAAACAGGACTCCTGGCCGCGCTCTTCGCTCCGAACTCCACCTGCAGTGGACCGGCTCCCGCCGCCACCATCTGTGCTGCCACGAATGCAAGCGTCCGATTTAAGGGGCGAGGGGAAAGGCGGCAGCCACGAGAATCCTCTTCTCGTGCAAGCTAAGTGGACATTAAGGTGCCGTGCAGTGGAGCCATGGGAATCAGTGGCTGAGCCTTTTATGTCCCATCAAGAGGTCCCTGGCTGCCCCTTGCAGGGGAGTTTCATGTTGTGCCCGGCTGTCGACCTCTAAGAGAGGAGGCCCATGGAGGAAACTTTTCAGAATGAAAAAGTCCTGTGATTCCTTCCACATCTTGCTAACGTGAGCCCTGAGGTTTCACTGTAGGCATTGGAGGCCTGATCCACAGCCTGTTGGAGCAAACGGGGAAGATCCCCTGTTGGCTCATGCTTGGAGACCCTACAGGGGCACTTAGGATGGGAAGTGGTGTCCTGGATCCTCGATTCCATTCCCAGGCAATAGGTAACTTGAAGAAATCCCCCAGATCACCGCTTAGGACCTTCCTCTACAACTGCAAGAGACGCCCAACAGCACGTCATAGGGAAAGCCAGGGAGACAAGGGTGCTGCCAGTCCCTGGGAAGTGCTTGGTTAATAGAGGGTCAGAATATGCCAGGAAAAGACCCAGGCCCCATGCTACACCAGAAGGCAGCACCCCACAGAGTCTGTGGCAGTCTGATTTTAAGGAGAAAATCTTTCCTGACCCCAGATTTGGTGACAAGCATGCACCTGCGTGGAAGAGCAAGACTGTATGCAGAACCCTCCGGTTTTCCTAATACTGGTAGGACTATCTGTACCCGCAGATCAAAAACACCCCAACCTTCAAGTTAGCTGCTTGATCATGGCCAGAGCGTGCAATCACTTCAAGTAAAGATGGGCAGAGCTGGAAAGCTCGGGTGGGGAGGACGGGTTGTTTTGGAAGCTCTGGATTTCCAGATTTGGGCCCACATGCAAGGTTTCTGATATGTCCTGGGTTCAACCAGGCTAGAAAATCCCATCTGCATATGTCGGCAACTCTGCCCTTCATCTCAGCTGGAGCAAAGTACGAATTACAAAACTGAACTTTTAAAGCAGAACTGGACTTTGCTTCTCAAAGGAAGTCGGTTTTCTGCTTTTGGATGGGAGCCCCCCGTGCTTTGTTGTCGCAGTCGCGGCCCGTATTTCAAGCAAAAGTTTTAAAGGTAGCGAAACAGAAGTGTCCGGTAGCGCAGTTGCACCAAACTGATTCCCGACCCGGCCCGCAGGGGTATTGAGCCGATTTCTCACATCAGGATTAGTCAGTGCATGTGAGCATGCAGTTTGTACGCAGCCGACGGCAGCACATCGGGGAGAAATCTTTAGACGGACCCTTAAGGCTCATTGCTGTCAGTACACAAGTGAGCAAGATAGCCTTCTAATTGAGAGCCTGCGATACTCCACAGTCCCACTGAGTGCAGCGCTGCCGTGGGCCTGGCACCCTTCCTGGACTCAACAAATCTAGTTTTTGATATCGAGCAATTTTTTTTTTGCTCAGTAAATAAACTAAGAGACACCCTACAGCAGCATTGCCCCTGCAGCTACAATATTGTCTTTACGCTCTGTTCCAGACACAGGGACTTCTCCAGAGTACAAAAACATCTCGCTCTTTACTTGAATAATTTATTTGGAATACATCGCTATGCAACGGACAGTGAAAGAGGGAACTTTCAAAATTGTGCACAGTCTTTACAATCAATACATTCGCAACCATCGGAAATTTTCAGTGTAATCAGTGACAGGCTATAGGGTACATGGGGATAGGCATATGAAGTGCTGTTTACTGCTCTGGGTCCCCCCTGGGTGGCTTTATAATGCTAGGCTCAGTTTGCAAGTGTGGCAGAAAAAAGCTGTTACTCTCGTAAAAGTTAAACACACAGAGGAAGGAAAGAAGATTTGCGACACTGTCTTATGCATAAGCAAATCATCCTGTAAAACATTATGGGAACTGGCTCTGGGATCGCGAGGGCCAGTACCTGTACACAACTCTCTGCTGGGAGTCCTAGATTACCAGGTCGGCGTTTTTGGGATGTGAGGGGTGGCTCCAATGTGGCATCCTGGCCGGGCGCTGGATCCTGGCCGCTTCGTGACGAGCTGCTAACGGGTTTGCCGGCATCTCAGTCCTTCCCGCGCAGGGGGAGCAGAGAAGGAGCAGCCCCCCCACCACGAGGAAAAATCCAGCAAACCAGCCCAGGAACATCGCCTCCCCAAATTCCCACCGCGGGACGATTTCCGGGATGGTCTCGTCCCAGAACTCGAGCACCGTGTTATAGGCAACCCAGGAAACGGGGGTGAGGGTCACGATGCCGGACATGCCAAAAATGGCCCCTCCGAAACACACCAGGCGTTTCCTTAGCTCCGGCTTGTCTTCCCAGGGCTTCCAGCAGTCCAGCCCGAAACTGGAGAGCACGAACCCCAGGAGCCCCAGCCCATTGGAGAGGCACATCAGGATGCGGGATACCCTGAGGTCCAGCGGCAGCGCCAGGAAAGAGTCGTAGGCTTTGCACTCCATGGCGCCTTCCTCTTGGATGATGCAGACCTGCCAGAGCCCCATGTTCCAGATCTCCAGTTCGTTTAAGTCCAAGTTGAGGTTCTTCCAGAGCGGCGCGTACGTGGTGACACAGGACGAGACCCACCCGAAGAGCGAGAGAAACATGCCACTCAGCTGAACTTTCCTGTTGCAGCTCCAAGCCATGCTAACGCTGCGTCTGCAATCTGTGTCCCGGCTCCGCCGCTGGCGGGGCTGAGATAAGCTGAGGTGCTGGAGCAGAAGCTTTTGGTATTAACGCTTTTGGAGCTGTGTATTTATGGTGTGGATTTCCATGAATGTGCTGTTTTCAGTGGCCGGGCTATTGACAGAGAGCTGCTATTTGTTTCTAGCTTTCTGAGGAACAGCGTGGGGAAAATTCAAGCTTATACCACTAATTCCTGGGTGTGGCCACAATCATTTCATGTCTTGTTGGTTTTACTGTATTTAAAAAAAAAAAAAAAAAAAAAGAGTCCGTAAGTAGTCCTGGCTAGGCAGGAAATACGAGGTACACGAGGAGCTGAAATTCAATGCTAGGGAAGCAATCTATCAAACCTCATCAGCCAATATCTCGGCGTGTGCAGCACTTTGCAGCTTCTGCAGGGTGGCTTGTCGCCAAGGCCTGCGCAGCGTGGTTTTCCTGCCCCGGCCACGACGCAAAGCCACAAGCCCGAGCAGCTCTGAAGTGCGGCCGAGCTGTTCCCCTGCAGCCCGCTGGAGTCTCCTGCTTGTTGCTTGTGAGAGTCCGGCGTGGGAGGGGATGTCCCGGTGCCTCCCGCTCCCGAGCTTCGGGCCCTGGGCTGCGTGGCACTAGTTGGGTTGTCGGCGCAGGCTGGGCGGTACCCTGGCGCGGGTGGGCACTTGCAGGGGTAGTGGTTACAGCTGCGTTCCCACCTGCCTTGCCCGCCCAGCTGAGACCCAGCCGGTGCTGGAGAGGGGGAAAGTGCAGGGGAGCTGCAGCAATGAGCAAGAGGGAGGAAGAGGAGCAGGGATGGAGACTTGGGGAAGCAAGGGGCTTGTGTGCGGGGGGAAAGGCAGGGCAGGGCCATGACACGGAGGCTGTTCAGGTGCGCACGTCGGAGGGTGTTGGCTGGAGAAAAGGCCCTGCGGGGAGAGGAGGGCCTGGCTGCCCCGGTGCTGACAGATGAAGACAATACCGATGACGCCCGTCCTGCCGCACACAAGAGGGTTAAGCACTAAACACGCAAATCCCCCGGGCCTCAGGACCCCTGAGGTGAGAGGCTGGGCTTGGCAGGGAAAGTGCCACTGGCTGACGGGCAGCTGCAGGAGCTCAGGGCTGGGTGGGGAGGGAACCGGCAGAGAGCTGGAGCCAGATCCCCTGGCCCCCTGCGACTCGCCCCTCCTCGCAGGCCTGCTCAATGCATCATCGCTCGTCCCGAAACACGTCTCCACGGAGCAGGACCCGGAGGGTGTGCATTGGGCCCCACAGTGCCAGCATGGAGGGCAGCACCGCCTGCTTGCTCAGGCCTCCGTGGGAAGGTTGCCGGCTGCACAACCCTCTTATCGCTGGCACCGTGGTGGCACGAGGTGCTTTCCCACCCCCTGCCGGGGCTCACGGCCCTTTCACGGGCAGGAGGGAATTAACCCATGCTGTCTGCGTGGTCCAGTCGTGGCTCCATCACCCCGGGCCAGCTGCTACAGGGACCGGAGACCTGACTCCCACGAAGCTGTCGCGGTGGCCCGAGGCCCACAGCCAGTGGGGGATGGAGGAACCGGGGAAGCTGCCACTCTTTGCATCTGCAAGCCAACTCCCCTGATCCGTCTCTGATGTAGCAGCCGTCTTGCAAGGCAGCCAGCGTCATGTCCAGGCCCGCACGGAGAAGGATCCTTGGCCGAGCCTCTCTCCCCAGGAGGGGCCCATCATGCTGGAGGCAAAGGCAGGGGTGCCCCCCGTGCTGACAGCACCTTCCTGAGCCTATGGTGAGCGGCTTGTATCTGCTGTGCTTGGGGAGAAGAGGAGATCACGGCCCCTGTGTCGGGCAGCAGATGCTGGTGCTTGTGGGAGACATCCTTCTTCCCTGCCTCCTTCCCAGAGACCCAAGGAGCAAACGTTTTGAGCTGGAAACCCCTCATTTTGCAGCCAGGGCCAGGCATGACGGCAGGAGGGGCTCAGCATGGGGGGCTTCTGGGGCAGGCACAGGACCCCCAAAACCGTCACCCATTGCAACAGCCTCTCTGGACTTAGCCCTGATGTGGCCCCGTGCATCCTCGGAAAGTGCTTTGCATATGTTCCCCCAGCGATAACCCCATGGGCTGGGCTGAGCTGCTATCTCCTTCCAGCGATGGAGAGTCCAGGACACAGATAAGGCGCAGAACAGGCCAAGGAGCCATGGCAGAGCCAGGACACGACCCCTGCAGACCCCACTGTGGGGAGAGGAAGAGGACCCCATGGCATTGAAGGCTCGTGGGGGCCCCCGAGGCGCCTGGCGACCCGGCCTGGCCAGCTGTCGCTCCGTGCCCAGACACGCAGAGGGAACACCATGTCAGGCTTGGGGAATTTCATCTTTATGGGGGGGATTAGTGCCTAATCCCTCCCTCATCTGCCCGCTTTGTTATCAAGAAGGAGATTGCGGGGCAAGGCCGGCGAATTACGGCATCCTCCTCCTGGGAGCCGGGGGGCTGGCACGGCCGTGGTCGAAGCCACATCCATGGCATGCGGGGCTCACACCCCATAGCTGGAGGTGGTGGGGCACGCTGGATCATTAGGGTACCCCCTCATTGCAGCGATGAGCACCATTGCCCAAGCCGAGCTTTGCCGCCAGCCCTGCGAGAGCCTGAGCAGCCAGTGATGGGGCAGCTCGGTCGAGGCAGGTGCAATGGTGCCAGGACCAGCCGAGGCTGGGGATCGTGCTCTCTGCAGAGCTTTAGGCCAAATGGGGAGGGGAAAGGGCTCTGTCTTCCTGCCGTGCTGCCAAGGTCTGTCCCCTTGGGGTGTCCCGAGGAGAGAGGCTGCCCAGGCTGGCTGCGCCCCCCTCCACCCTCCGTCCCCGGGGCACGGTCTGGGTGGCTGTGGGAGCTCTGCCTTCTCCTGCGCTCTGCCTGACAGATCAAAGGCAGCAGGATGATGAAGCTCCCGAGCAAAACCTCGGTGCTGACGTGTCGGGCAAGGTGTTCTGCTCCGCTTGTGATCACAGGAACGTCAGCCCCGGCTGGCAGCGAGGCCGGCGTCTCCCTGCCCCCCGCCTGGGCAAGGGGCCGGGGCAGCGCGGTGTTTGCAAGGTCGGCGTTCCTCTCCCTACGGCTGGCTCCGGGCCGTGGCCCACCGGGGCGGGCAGGGGCTGACTCAGCCTCTCCAGGATGCAGACAATGGGCACGTCTCGCCCTATGTGAGCAGCCCAGGGCATTTTGCCAGGCTGCAGGTCCCGCCAAAGCACGCCTGTGCCCAGCCCCAGGGAGAAGGGAAGAAGGGGCCAGCCTCTGCCATCACCCCAAGCACTCTCCTTTGTGCTGCAAGCCTGTCTGGCCTGCCCCAGGCCCTGCGAGCATTGCTCGTGGCTGTTCGGGCGGGGGGACGCCTGGGCACCAGACCGAGACGGCCACCCCTTCGCTTCCCAGCCACCCCTGGAGGGGAGGGGAGCTTCTGGCTGTTGGAATTTGAAGGGGCGGCCGAGGTCGCACGTCCCCCCGCTGCCTCGGGGCACGGCGCTCCCACCCCGCACGTAGGAGGCTGCTGCGCTCCCTCATCCCAGGGATGCTGCGTGCACCTAGGAGGGGAGCTGCCCCCTTTCCTGAGAGCCTGTCATGGGGAGGTGAATCTACCACCCTTAGGCTCGGTGTCCCTGAGCCCTGGATCCCCAAGCGAGACAAAGTCACTTGTGTTTGGAGCCCGCGTGCCCCACAGGCTGCGGCTCAGCGGGTATTTATACCTTGGGGGCTACCCGGGCTATTTTAAACCTCTGCTCAGTAGGGAACCAGCTTTAACGGGAGCATGTGGCTGCTTCTAGCAGCTCCACTTCACAGCACAGCAGGGAAGGGTTTTCCATTGACTCCATTGCAGCCCGATTGCTGCCAGTGCAGCAGCAGGATCGTGGCCCTGTCTGGGGAGTGGGACCTACAGGGAGGAGCGGGAGCAAGGCCACGTTACACCAGGGTGTACATGGGCATGTGCATGGCCCCTGGGCTGATGTGCTATTTGCAGGCCAGCAGCTCCTTGCAGAGGATGCCCCGCAGTGCTCCTTGGCTGCCTCTCTCCTTGCAACCCATCGTACACGTGCAGCGGGTGCAACAGCAGCAGTCTCTGCACCAAACGACCCGTGGTGGTGGCAGGAATGTCACTTCCCCTCCATGAGCGATGCTGGCAGCTGCCCTGTGATGAGGGAAGGAGAGCATTTGCTCCAAACTTGGGCCTCCTGGGTAAGTACCTAACCAAGCCGTGGGCTCACCCTTCCTCCTCCTCGGCTCCTGGGAGGTTGAGCAGGGCTCTGTCTAGAGCTGGAAAGGGAGATCCCTCCTGCCCGCTGCAGCAGAAGCACTGGGAGATTAACCCTGCAGGCGCCAGCATCTCCAAGGCAGCGTGGCTCCCCCTTGCCCGAGCCTCCCTGATTAAATCATCTTGAGGTAATTCTGCGTGTCATTGAGGAAGATTAACGGGTGACCTTCTTCTCCCACAGCAGGATTGGAGGCAGCCGCCGCGCTCCTTGGCCCTCCCATAAGCTCCAGCCATGCGGGCCAGGAGAGGATTTGCCTCCAGAATGAATGGGAAGATGCCTGGTGGTGGACGGGACCCGGAGTGCTAGGCTGGCGCCAGCCCGGGACCAAGGCTTCAGATGGTGCTGGGACCACCGGCGGGAGCAGTAGCAGCCCCGGGAGGGATCGTGGCACACGGACTGCCAGCCCCGGCCCCTGCCGTGGTGGGCACGATGAGGTAGGTGTGTTATTGTGCTGGCTGCCTGCAGATGGTGCATGGTCGCGGCACGGGTCCCCCTGGCCAAAGTCAGCCCAAGAGGGCTCTGGGGTCAGACCCGGTCTCTTAGGAAAACTGGCGTTCATCTCTTCTGCTGCGGGGCTGAAGCAGAGCAGTTGGCAGCTCTGCACGGCAGCAGGTCCCTGGGCCTAGATGGGTGTCTCGGAGCTGAACCAAGAAGCCTTTGGCTGCTTCTTCTCTGCCCTTGGTGGGAGGACCTGGAGCACTCCAGGACGCGCATGGCACTGTACATGAGCCAGCCTCGCAGCTTCCCCTGTGCCCCGGCAGCGGGCGCTGTGGTGGGAGGCATGGGTGCACGGCTCTATGCAGCAGGCGGGCTCCGCTCTGCCAGGGGCAGCACTGACTTTCCAAGCTGGACTTCCAGAAATGCAGCACCATGAGCACTTCTTTCACTGGGATTGAGCCTGATGTTGCAAGCCAAGCAGGCAAGGGAGTTGCCAGCTGAGTGGCACTGGGATTCCCCGTCCTACCCCGGTGTGCCACTGGGATCTCCATTGTAGATGGGTCTCCGACGGGGTGGAAGGAACAAGGTGGGTGATGCCGGCTCAGGGGAGGGGACATCTCGGGGAGTGCTCGATGCTTGGTGCGGGGTGCTGAGCTGAGCTGAGCTGCTTCTCTTTGCATCAAGCAAGGTGAAGGGGGAGCTCTGCTGGGCCCAGCACAGCCAGGCTCCATCCAGCTCTTCCCGGGGCAGCAATGTGCATCTCGGACAGACCAGCCCAGTGCCCCTTGCCCTGGCAGCGATGTCCTTGCACGTGGCTGGTTCTCTGGCAGGGGGCTGCCCTGGCATGGAGGAGGCCTGGAGCTGCCACAAAAGCAGAGCAAAGGCATTGTCCCAGGGACTTGGCCTGCCAATCACACTTGTGCTGCCCATGCAGCGATTCGCTGCCAGTGTCTGGTGAGGGGCAGTCACAAATACTGTGCGACACTCCTAAGGAGACCCGAGGTCCTGCCTTGGGGAGGGGCCAAGCCTTGTCTTGTTGGTGGCTTTTGTTGGTGCCACAGGCCAGGGGTTGAGTGATGGGAAGGCTAATCAGGCAGCTCCCTGCTAGCCCTTGGGGGGAGATGTTGCTCCCTGGATCCCAGATGCCCCAGCTGTGACCAGAGCCCCATTGCAAAGACGGGCCCTGCTCTGAAGGACTTGCTAAACCAAGCCTGGGAGGAGAAACAGGTCTGGAAAGGGATGTGGGGCTTGCCCGTGGCCACAGGGCAGGGTAGTGGCCGAACAAGGCATCCAGGGCCATTGTCCTGCCCAGGCTATGTCGGTCGCTGGCTGCCTTGGGCACTGGCATTGCTACAGCGGTTACACCCTGGGCACGGCCGACTCTGGCAGTGACACCTCCCGAGGCAGCGCAAGTGCAGGGCTGGCGCACGGCGGTCGGTAGCTGCACTGCAGAGAGGAGGCCATCTCGGAGGAGAGCCGTGCTGGCCACTTCCACGAGGCCTGAGCTTAGAGAGAGAGAGAGAGAGAGAGAGTGTGTGTGTGTGTGCACGCACGGGTGTGTTCAGCTGCATACTACGTGCCCCACCAGCACACGTGTGGTCTATTGCAGGAACAGCACGCATGGTTAGGAGAGGGACCTGGGCCCGGGTGGGGTGGCAGGACCGGTTTTGTGGGATGCTAAAGGAGTTCCTAACCCCAGAAAAGTCCTGAGCTTAGAGGGAGTTGCACAAGAGTGCTCCCACACCCCCGTGGCAGGGCCTGTGTTCCTAAATCCCCTCGGCCCTTTTGGAAAGCGCTGTCTTTTGCCTCCATTTCTGCTGCGGATGCAGCTCAGTTGAGCGGAGGTCTGCTCCCCTCCCGCATGGGCCTGTGAGAGCCACACGCCAGGTCTCTGCGGGCAGGAGCAGGGCACTGATTAAGGCCAGTCACTCGTTCTGAGATCAGCCCCAGCCCGGGATGGGGGAGAGGTGCCGCAGGGGCTTGGGTGCCGTCTCAAGGGCCTCATTCCCTTATTTTTTATTGAACCTCACCCAAGTGCTTCTCCTTGAAGGGACCGTTTCGGTCCTGAAGGCTGAGCACCATTAATGGCAGGAGACCGCATGGGTCACACAAGCTCAGCTCCTCCATTCAGGGGAGAGAAGTGTGCACCATTTGAGTGCCCCTGTTGCACAGCTTCATCCCCAGGCTCCCACCAGCTCAGGCATTGCAAGCAGCCCACAGGCTGGTGCATGTTTGCCTGCAGTTCCTCCCGTGATGGCTGCCAGGAACCCGGCTGGTTTGCAAGCAGGGGAGTGGGCTCAGTTTACCCAGCAGCGGTGCTCCTGGTGGCACTTGCCCCTGGCTCCAGCTCAGACCAGTGCCCTGGGCTTGCCTGTACAACGGACTCATCCCTGGCAGGTTCAGCCAAGCCGAGCTGCCTTGGTGCCGCATGACTGGTGAGTTTGCACAGCTGCCAGCTCCCTCGTGCACTCTCGTGGCCAGTTGATGATTGTGCCTGAGCGTGGGATGGGAGAAGGGGTCTCCGGGAGGAGGAGATGGCCCATAAGCTGTTGCTCATGCAACTAATAAGAAGAGGGGTGGGAGATCCCGTGGCTCTGCACTGAGTCCTGTGAGGCCTATCCGCCCTGATGCACCTCTGGGAGCCGGATCGGGCCCGTAACTCATCATGGGATGCCCACCCGAGTCCCACTGGGAAGGGGTCTTTCTCTGCGCCTGTCCATCCAGCCTCCCGGCATTGCTGGAGGCATTGCTCTGCCTCCAGCCTGCGCCTTCCAGCAACCAACATGTTATCATAGGGGCTGGAAGGGTGGCTTTGCCAGGCAAGGCCTGCCGGAGATGGGCAGCCTTTCCCACTCTCCGGGCAGTCGGCAGAGCCCCGGGCATTGCCAGTGAAGGCTGAGTGGCCTCCTGTGGACCGGTCGTGCCCACGGGAAGGACCTGCCTCCAGTCCCCCGCCCACGCAAGGCTATTATAGCAGGTAATTGGCTTAGCCATCTGCTATGGCAGTGTAACCAAACACAGCTCCATGGCTCCGATCAGCCTTAACCCCATTATCTTAATGCAGGCTGGACCGCCACCCCGGCGAGGCGCGTCCCCACACCCCAGCCCTCGGTGCTGCCCTGTCTTTGGGACTCTTGTGCTTTCTAACTCTTTGCCTTTCTTGGATGCAGTTGGGCAGCACGGAGGAGCCCAGGAACAAAAGCTAGCAATCCCCTTTGCCTCTGCCTCCGGGTGCTGAGGTGTGGGAGCACGGCAGTGCGAGCCCCTGGGGCTGGGGGTGACCTGGCTTGCTCGAGAGTTGTGGGGACCCGGTACAGAGGAGGGGAGGTGCTGGGGTCACTCCGGGGTGCCGACCTGACAGAGCCGACTGCAAAGCAGGGGGTGGTTAGCGGGGAACGTGGGGGTCTTGCAATGCAGTTTTCACCGAAAGCCATGGGTGGAGGGGCCGCAGTCAGGTCAGGGCACTTCCCTGACCGCAGAGCTGTGGGACAGTGGTTGGAAAGCCTGCTTGAAAATCATCTCCCCATGTTGTCCTGGCGGCCTGCATTCACCCACCCCAGCACGTTGTGAATTAAAGGGGAAACTATCCCCCGTTTCCCATTCCTGGGAGAGGGCAGAGGCCATCTCCCAGCAGCAAGACACTTGGGTGGCAGCTCTACTGGTGCTGCTGTGCTCAGTCTTTTTTGCTCAATGGCTGGAGACTCCCGTAGGCCGAAGGTTTCCCATGTGTTAAAAGAGGATGGGGATTGACCGCTTGCCAGCTGATCCACGGTAGCTGCCCCATCATCTCACGGTCACTGGGTCATGGGCCAGGACCCCAGTCGTGGGAAAGGTGCTTGCAGTCCCAGCTGCTAACGCCCACGTGAAGCCTCAGCTATGGCCACGTAGCTCTGGCAGGGACCGCAGCGCTCTGTGGAGGTACCGAACACCACCTGCAAGCCATGACTCCCTTCCCTCCCTCCTGAAGTCCCCCTGGCATGAGGGGACTGTGATGTTTCCCTGCCTGATGGGGTGTCACGACTGCGGGGCCAGGGGCCGGACATGGGCCTCGCCGGCGGGGGCAGGGAGCTGCGGTGCCAGACCACAAGCCGCGCCGATCCATGTTGACACTTGTTCTGGAAACCGGTTCTGACAAAGAGGCTTCTGTGGCTGGCAGGCATCCAGGCTGGAGCACCCGGCCCCAGGTGGAGGGGAGATCTGGGGAGACGCAGCAGCTACGGTGCATGGCTGAGGATCCTGCCAGCCCGCGGAGACGCCTCCAGCGGTGTTTGCATTTCTAAGTAGTGTTTTGGGCCGCATCCAACTTCCCTTTCTATGAAGATATGCATTGTGACACCTGCAGTGTGGTGAGCCCTCCCGAGACAAAGCGCTGAGGCTCTCTTGGCATCACGAGACGGGTGAAGGGCCTGGTGCTGCTCTCCATCCATGGAGCTGTCTCCTACATAGCCCAGCGGCTTGGTGCAAGACCTTTGCAGCTGGCCTGTCCCTTTGGTTTCCTTCCCCCTCTGCCAAAGCAATCGCAGGAAGCGATGAGCTGCCCGGACTCATTTTCAGGGATTTGCGTCTGGCTGTGCTAATCCCACCCTGCCCTCGGCCCAGATTGCATCTGGATCCGGCACAGGGTGCTGCTGCCGTGCTAATGAAAAATCCTGCAGCTCAGCCAGGCCTTGGCTTCCTCCCACCGCGTCCCGATGTAGATGCTCTGCAGTGTTACTGGAGCATGGCATGGGAGGTGGGTGCACAAATGTCCACGCAGGCCCAGCCCCAAACCGAGTAAGTGCCACCCCGTTCTGCTGTGATCTTCAGGGCAAATAGCGGTGCTGGCTGTTTTGCACCTTAACAGCAGGAGAGTCCACCCCAGGGCTGTCCGTCCTGGCCGGCAGAAACTGGTGTCTCTGCAGCAGTCAGGCATGAGATTATAGCTGTGATGAGTGTTAGGTCTTAAAAGTGCCTGGCTTGTGTTAGATGCTGTGCACCCCCAAAGAAAATCCTCCCCTTTGAGGTCTCCAAGTGTTAGGGGCTGGCTTAAGTGCTTGGGACTAGGACCCAGCTCTGCCACAGACTCCCCCAGTGACCTTGGGCAAGTTGCTTGCTTTCTCTGTGCCTCAGGTCCCCGTGTATAATGCAGAGACAACCATCTCCCGCAGGAGCTGTGCGGGGTGGTAGGTGCTGTGGGATTGATGAAGCATGTGGCAGTTATAGTGACCGGGGCTACCTGGCATTAGAGATGAAGCCTGAGCTCCCCGGTAGCTCTGCATATGGGTCCAGGGGCTTTAAACGACGTGTGCCTATGCAGGCAGCATGGCCCCTGTGAGCAGACAGTGCCGGTCAGTCTCACGGACTGAGCTGCCTTCAGCCAAACATCCTTGCAGGCCAGACTGGAGGCTGGTGAAGGACCTTGACTGGCTCCCCAGCCTGGCAGAAGGAGCCCGGCCCCACGGATGGCAAGGTGCCTTTATCAGGGAGTCCCCCAGCTAACCTAAGCCTCCTCTTTGTGTTTCCCCGGGCAGGATTCCTCCCTGGCGAAGGTGCAAAGCGCTGGGCTAGGCCCACCTGCCCACCCGGCTCAGCCATGGTGCTGCCCGTCACCAGCAGCAACATGGAGCTGCGGCAGGACGACGGCCTCTGCGTGCACAACGACGTGGGCAGCTGCCGGCTGACGTACGAGGAGTCCCGGAGCCGCCGGAAATCCATCCCCCCGGCACAGATGCCTACGGCCAAGCACATGCTGGCCTACCTGCCCCGGCCCCCGACCGACACCAGCCGCTACGGCACCTTCCCGCAGAAGGTAGGGCCGCCGGCCTCGTGTTAGGGGGTGGGCATGGCGTCCTGGCCCACTGGACCCTGCTCCTGCCCTGCTTCCCATAGCCACCCTGGTGAGTCCAGGTGGCTCCGGGCAGGGTGGGGACGTGCTGCCAGGGCATCGGCCCCAGAGTCAGGGCATGGGGTGGAGGAGCATCTCCATTTGGCCTCCCTGCTGCTGGTTCAGCTAGACGCAGGAGCCTGCTTCTTTGGGTTTTGCTGGCGGTGCCCTGACCTGGTGAGGGCTGCAATCCAGCTGACTGGTTCTCATCTCCCCCATAGCCTGAAGTGATGGTCGTTCCCACGGGGCTGTCAGAAGAAACCCAGCTGCTGCCGGACCCCACCGCCACCAGGAGAAGTGCCCTGTCGTCCCACTTCCTGCCCCTGCCCTGCAGCCCCAAGGACCGCTCCGTTGCACAAAGGAGGCTCAGCACGATGGAGCCGATGGGCACAGAGGCGGCTGCGCCCGCCAAGCACCGCCCCAGCGTCTCCATCAACACGGAGGACCTGCCCAGATACCGGCGGGCATCCCGCAACGAGCCGCAGCCCCTGCTCCGGGACATCAACACCCGGTGGTACCCCCGGCATGCCCTCAGCGCGCCCAACATCCCCAACACGACGCGCAGCAAAACGCCCACCCGCAGCATCGTCTCCATCACCACTTCAGACAAGTCCCAGAGCCGGCGCTGCAAGCTCATCGACGACGACCGCCAGTTCAGCTTGTCCAACAAGCAGCAGCGGCAGCGCTACGTGACCAAGGTGGGCAAGTGCCAGGTGAACCTGGGCCGCATCCAGGAGAAGAAGAGGTTCCTGTCGGACATCTTCACCACCATCGTGGACCTCAAGTACCGCTGGTTCCTCTTCGTCTTCATGATGTGCTACATCATCACCTGGCTGGTCTTCGGCATCATCTATTTCTTCGACGTCTGGGTCAGAGACGACGTCAACCACATAGGAGACCCCGAGTGGAAGGCTTGCATCGAGAACGTGGACAGTTTCCTCTCTGCCTTACTTTTCTCTGTGGAAAGTCAGAGGACCATCGGCTACGGCTCCCGGATGGTGACGGCCAATTGTGCCGAGGGGGTCATTCTGCTGATGATCCAGTCCATCATCGGGTCCATGATCGACGCCCTCATGGTGGGCTGCATGTTTGTCAAGATCTCCCGGCCCAAGAAGCGTGCCCAGACCTTAATCTTCAGCAAGCAGTGCGTCATCTCCCATCGGGACGAGAAGCTCTGCCTCATGTTCCGCATCGGGGACCTCCGGGACAGCCACATGGTGGACGCCAAGATCCGGGCCAAGCTGATCAAGTCCAGGCAGACCAAGGAAGGGGAGTTCATCCCGCTGGAGCAGTCGGAGCTGAACCTGGGCTACGACACGGGTGAGGACAGGCTCTTCCTGGTCGAGCCGCAGATCATCTGCCACATCATCAATGACCACAGCCCCTTCTGGGACATGTCAGCCGAGTCGCTCAAGAGGGAACAGTTCGAAATCATCGTGATCCTCGAGGGCATTGTGGAAGCCACGGGTGAGTGCTTTGGGGGTGAATGGGGCCCAGCGGGTAGGATGGTGTTCCCTCTCCTGGAGCCGCAGGCTGCACATGTTACACCCAGGTGAATTCCCAGACTGCTGGGTAACAGCTGCTGGAGGAGAGGAAGTGCTGGCTTCACTAGAGCCCCCAACCTGTTTCCCTGGCAAGTCACTTTATCCCTTCATGCCTCAATTTACCCAATCTGAAAAATGGGTATTCTAATCCGTCCCTCAACTTCTCTGGGCCTGGTGGGGCAGCCCATGGAGGGAGAATCCATGCCCCTGCCTGCTGTGCAGTCATGCCGCGGGGGCTGGCGAGATGCTTTGGAGAGGAAGAGCTGGGAGCTAATGAGGATCGGGAGCCTAGTGGCCTGACCTGTCAGCCTCTTGCTCAGCAAGGCAGGGGTGGCAGGGATCGGGGAAGGCCCATCCATGGCACCTGGCACCACGCGAGGTGAGGAGTCAGCCCGCAGGCCTGCCCGAGGGCAGCAGGAGGCAGGAACCGCGGGCAAGAAGCCCTGTGCACCCATTGCCGTGCAGCGGGGAATGCCATGGCCCCTTCTGCCCTCCTGGCATGGCTCTTAATCCCTGCAAAACCCACAAGACTGGGGAAACGTGCTGTCATGATCTGCAGACTGAGTGTCTGAAAGAGCTCGGGAACCAGCCGGCCAGGCAGCTCCTGGCACAAGCAGCTACGCAGAGCCTGGGCGGCCTCACAGCACAGGGAGCAAAGCACATGTCCAGCATCCTCCGAAGGGAGAGGTGTGTGCTGGAAACACGCACGGGCCCTTCTGGGATGCATCTGCTCCTGGGCAAAGAGCAAGCAAGTCCATGGGGTCCATGGCACTTGCAGGTGGGCGCAGCTCTCTTCCCATTACCAGCAGTTCCCCCAGGCAGCTCTGTGCATGTGAAAGGCCTGTATCCCTCGAGGCCTCGCCTTCCCTGGCTCTCCCTTCTCAAATGCAGGTGTAGGGACACGGTGATTGTGGGGGTGTGGAGGGATGACAGCACAGGGCATGTCCCTCCCCTGGTCATTGTGGGCCTTAAAGCATCCTTTTCCCTATGCAGGTGGGTGGTGTTCTTGACCCGCCTCTCTTCTCCCCTAGTTCTGTGCAGCCCCCGTCCCGTCTCCACCTCCTGCCTCGGTGCAGGGCTGGACTCGTGGCCCAGCGGCACCATCCAGCAGCGCCCGGGAGCTCTGGGCAAGGCGGCCACTTTGGGTTCCCCCTGCTGGTCACTTGTCTCAGGCTTCCACAGTCAGAAAAAAGGATGGAAAAGGACTGTGGCCGCCTTGCATCTCCTGCCCAGCTTGTGCGAGGAGCTGGTGACGGAGCTGGCAACCCTGCATGAGGACGGTGGGGTATCCCCTCCCTGGGAGGACAGGGCTGGAAGAGTTGTGCTGCTTTTCAGCACAGGGCAACCCATCCTGAGGGCAAAACCCTGCAAGAGTCGGGTGTGATGGCCTTGGGGAGGAGTGTCCTTGAGCAGGGACGCTCTGCAAGGGGAGATGAGCCCACTGAAAATCTGGTAGCAAAGCAGTAGGGAAGGGATGTGCGCCCAGCATGCCGCTGCATCCAGCACTGGGTTGTTCCCTAAAGGCTGGTCCCCGGGGCCACTCTTGCCTTTTGTCATGGTGACACGTATGGGAAGATGACTGCAGATGCGAGGGATGCTGCAGATGCTGTCGGGCCACTGGAGTCTGACCGCAACCCCAGCGTGCATCGCTTTTGGGGTGAGAGTGGGTCCTGTTCTCCTGCAACCACAGAGAGAGCAGACGAGGGTTGGGTTCCTCCTGGTCCCCACAGCTGGAGCCAGCGTGGGTGGAGGTCGCCTGCTGCGTGCGTGTCAGCCCACGGGCCAGTCTCGCTTTAGGTCTAGGTGCCCAGACAGTTTTGTCTGTGCAGGTCTAATCGTAGAGGGGCTCCTGTGGGTATCATTGCAAATCCATAGGCCTCAGTGGTGCAGGGCTCAGCTTGTGCTCCAGCCCCCTTTCCCCACCAGACCTAGTGCTCTGATGCAGACCAGGTTGGACAGGAGTGTCCAGACTATCCCACATACCCAGCCTCTGTCTGTGGCAGCATCCAGGGATGATACATCCTGTCCCCAAGGAAGCGTCCTCCTGACCCCAGGTAGAGGCCGTCCTATGCCCTGAGGCAGGAAGGCTGCGTCCTTTCTCCGGGCATCACGTTGCATCTGGTTCATGGTCCTGACTGCACCTGCTTCCTTCCCCCCGCAGGGATGACATGTCAAGCCCGGACCTCATACGTGGAGGACGAGATCCTCTGGGGATACCGATTCGAGCCCTGCATGTCCCTGGAGAAGGGGGCTTTCCGTGTTGACTACAGCCGCTTCGAGAAGACCTTTGAGGTGCAGACCCCAGTGGTCAGTGCCAAGGAGATGTATGAAATGAGGGAGATGGAGCACCAGGACCGCTCCACCCTGAGCCTCTACTGGGACCACATGTTGCAGCCCTGCGTTTCCACCGAGCTCATCGAGGACCTGCCAGGGGAGGGGCCCAGCGAGGATGTCCTGGCCAGGCTCAACATCCCCAACATCATGGAAGAGAGGAGCTCCGAGCTGCAAGCCCAGGACATCGGTGTCTGAGCTGCACCCCAACATGGCACGGCAGGAGGGGCCCCAGCAGGAAGGAACCTGCTGCTTTGCATCCCCCTGAGCGTGGGGGTGGGCCAGGGAAGGCGGGCTGCTGCCCAGCCATGAGGTGCCCCAAACCCTTCACCCAGAGGCCGCTCACTCTGGGCTGGAGAGGTCCTTGTGTGTGGCATGGGCAGCAGGCCGTGGGGAGCCAGTGGAGTGGGAGCCTTGGGGCTCCGAAAGGTTGGTTCATGGCATTTCTCAGTCACTGACTTGCAGTGGAGGAAACTCCCTGGCGCCCGGGAGGGTAATGCCATGCCCTCTGGCCTCTGCTGCCCATGCAAAATGCCCTGGGCTCCCAGCTCGGAGGCTGGTGCAATGCCAGGGCTATTGCAGCTCGAGGTGCCCCAGGGAAGGCTGCAGCCAGGGGAACTGCGCTCCACAGCTGCTAGTTCATCTCTGTCCCTTTCGGACGTTTCACCCTCGGTTCAGGCCATGCCCTTTGCATACTGCGGGTGCCTGGCGCTGGTACCCCTGGCCCCGGCCCGGGCACTCCTGTGGAAGTGTCTCGTGCTGACAGTGCCATATGGAACTCACTCTCTCTGTGTCAGGTGCCCCTGGCCCTGCCCCTGTAGTCGGTCCTGCCCCTGTCCTCCGTCACCCCCAGCTCCCACACGCAGTCCCGGCTGCAACTCAGATGAATTATTTTTGCAATGTTCTGCTTTTGTAATAAGGACACCAGGAAACCAAGCCTCCTACCAGCCAGCAGGTGATTAAAGCCCCTTAAAAAATGGACACCAGCATTTTGCATGCATGCACGTGTGTGTGTGTATCGCCTCTGGCAGGCAAATATCTGGTTAGGGCGTTGTTAAAAATCGAAACCTGGTTTGCAGAGGTGCCGTCTGCTGCACCACTGATGTCAGCAGGACTGGGGATGCATTGCCTCTCTGCCTGCCAGGCCTGGCGTTTCTCTGGCCCAACAGCTGCATGAGGCTATGGCAAACGCCCCTGCCGGAGGTAACGGCAGCCATGGCATATGCCACATCCATTGCAGCAGCCAATCCCATTTTAACTGGGCCTCTAGAAATGCAGAGGGTCAAGTGAAGCTGATGATTGCTGGATACTGGGTTTTCAACCATGGTAAATGTCATGGCACGGGTGGTGAGAAGGTCCCTCAGCTGTGCAGTGCAACCTTGCAGTCTGTGGGTCAGCTGGAGAGAGCCAGACCAGAGCTGCTGTGAGAGCCTGGCCCTGCTGGATGGTGCAGAGGAGGAGGATGGGGCAGTGACAGGGTGGGGGAAGCTCACACAGTTGCTGGGTCTGTTCTGCAGCCTTGTACAAATAACCCAAACGTCTGCACTCCCACCTGGCACCTCTCCCGGCCCTGGGAACGCACTCAGCGCTTGTCCTACTGCTTATAGAGGGAGCAGGTTTTTCCTTTTCCCTTCACCCTGTTTGATGGCAGAGCTGGCGCTCGAACCGAATGAAGCAATCTGACATGGAGGAACAGCAGAGGACGGCTTCCAGCCTGCAAGCAGCTCACACCTAAAGCCTTTGGGCTGAGTTTGCTGGGTGGGGGCAGCTTCACTCCCATGTGAGGTCTGTCTGCCAGGCTAGAGCAGGAGACTTGCGTGGTGCATGGGTTTACATCTCCTGCATTGGTTTAAGGAACGTTCACGGAGGAAAATGCAGGCACCTGAGGACAGCATCCGACCATGGGGAAGGCGAGGAGGAAAGCTGGATGATTACATAGCCCAAGACTGGCAAGCGTCCTGCCAAAATGTGAGGGAGACGCAGCCGCTGCATGTATTAGCAGGGATATTTGCTGTCCTTGCATGCTAGGAGCCTTGTAAGTGCAGCTGGACGTCCAGAACAACTCTGCATCTCCTGCATCCCTGGCAGACGCGGAGCGGGGCGGACAGCTGTTCCCCCGCGAGTGGCTCTGCGGTTGTGTAACGGGGAAGCGGGTTAAGCCGTTTCCGTCACCGTCATTTCATAAAAAGGGAGATTGCTTCGAGGCATTATCTCCATCACATGCTCCTTGTCATGCTCCTCCCGGGATTAGCTCAAATATGGTGCAATCAGCCCCAAAGAGCCCTAGTTACTGCTTCCTGATCCCACGTCGACTGGGAGCTATTTTTAGCATTTAATTGCACTGGAGGCTGCAGCACACGATAAGAGACGAACCCGCCTGGCACGCGGCTACGGTACGGGCGTCTCCCCGCCTGGCCCTCTGTGCCCAGGCAGGGACACGCACGCGGGGTGCTTTCCAGCCCCTGGCCCTCCAGTGAAACCAGCCCTTGCTGTGGGAAGGAGCCACGCCAAGCGAGTGTTGTAAAGTAGAGACCGTCAAAATGGCCAGGGGCCGTGCATGCCCAAAGCCAGGGTTTCGGGCCTGGAGCGACTTTTGTGTTCATGCAATAAGAAAATCAAAACGTCGAACTCAACCGAAAACCTCGTTGGGCTTTTCCCCTTCCTCTGTCCGCTCTGCTGAGCGGTGCAAGCAGGGGCACGCGGCTGAACGGGGGCATCGAGGGGGTCCCCTGGCGTCTCGTGACCCTGCTGCTGTATCCAGCCGGGAGCAAAGGTGGTCTCGACCGGACGGCGAGGTGTTTGTGGCAAGGGAAAGGATGGAGCAGATTGAGCGGTGAAGGAGGCTTTGCATTGCAGATGGTGGGGGATGCTGCTGATACTGAGAGGCGCCCGGCCACGGGCGAAGGGCAAAGCGAATGCAGGCGTGCGGGCAGGAAAAGGCGGCTCGGGCGGCGGGCGAGAGTTAATGCTACACGACGCCCAAGTGCAGGCAAGTGCTTCGAGGCGGGAAAACCAGGTCCTGCCCGCAACCACGTCCAGACGTGACGCGACGTGGCGCCCAGGGGTGCTGGTGCGGGGGCGCCCCGTGCCCACCCCCCTCCCTGCTACCTGCCCCAGAAGGGGCACTGGGGCCTTTTCCCAGCAAACTCAAGCACAGAGGGCAGGTCTTGCTGGAAAAAGATGCCAAGAGGCAAGAAAAATCCGCCTCCTCCTCCTCCACTTCCCACCCCCACCCTCTCCCTGCTGCACCAGGCAAAAAAAAACAAAAACCAAAAAGCGAAGCGAAGCGAAGCGGCGGTAGTCTGTCTGCAGCGGCGGCCCGTAGAGCGCGCGGCGCGCTGCCTGCCGGGAGCGGTAGTCCCGGCGCGGGGCGGGGCGGGGCGTGCCGGGCGAGGCGCCTTCCCGTGGTGCCCCGCGCGCGCGGGAGGGCGGAGGAGGCGGTCATGGCGGCCGTGTCGCCGTCGCTCGTGGCCGCCGTGCTGGCGCACTCGGGCCGGCTGGAGAAGGAGGACCTGGGCGCCCGCCTCGCCCGCCTCTCGCGCCGCGTCGACGAACTCAAGGTGCGCGCGGGGGCGGGGCTCCGGGGGGGGCGGGGCTTTGATTGGAGTGGGGGAGGGGCAGTGGGGAGTTGGGGTGCAGGAGTTTTGGGGGGACCTTTATTGGAGTGGGGGAGGGGCAGGGGTTTTGAGGGGGTTGGAGTGGGGGAGGGACCCTGGGGGGGGTCAGGGGTTTTGCGGGGACATTGATTGGAGTGGGGGAGGGGGAGGGACCCCGGGGGGGGGGGGTCAGGGGTTTTGGGGGGACATTGATTGGAGTGGGGGAGGGGGAGGGACCCCGGGGGGGGGGGTCAGGGGTTTTGCGGGGACATTGATTGGAGTGGGGGAGGGGGAGGGACCCCGGGGGGGGGGGTCAGGGGTTTTGCAGGGACATTGATTGGAGTGGGGGAGGGGGAGGGACCCCAGGGGGGGGTCAGGGGTTTTGCGGGGACATTGATTGGAGTGGGGGGGGGTGCCCACAGCCGTGGGCCCGATCCTGACCCCCCCTCCATACCCCCCCCCGGCAGGGCGAGGTGTGCACCATGATCCAGAAGAAGTACAGCGAGTTCCTGCCCAGCCTGCAGAGCGCGGAGGAGCTGGCGGCCCAGGTGGACCGGCTGTGCGGCAGCATCGACCTGCTCCGGGCCCAGATCGAGAACGAGGTGACGCGCGGCGCCGGGTCCGGCAGGTCGAGGCGGTGCGGGCCCAGCCCCGGGGCAGGCGGAGGAACCCTGGCCAGGGGCCGAGCTCCTCGGTTGCTTTCACGCCCTCCCCCTGTGCTCGTTGCCAGCGTCTGGTCTGTGTGACGTGCGATCGGGAAGGGTCAGCTCTGCTCTGCTCTGCTGCCTGGGAAACCGAGGCACAGAGAGATGCGGCGAGGTGGCTGCGGTTACGCGGTGCTTGTCGTCGGCGCTGGGACCCAAACTCAGGTCTTTCTGCGTCGCTGACGATCGTGCGGATTGCAAGGTTGCTTTCCTGCCCTGTCCCCCAACCCGCGATGCCCACAAAGACTAGTCCAGGCTGGGCCCTTTGAGTTCTCTCTGACCTTGGTGCTGACGTGCGTTAGGAAAGGTCTAATAGAGTCCGGTTCTTCCCCTTTACAACGAGCGTGACCAGGTTAACGATTGTGAGATGTCACATATTGCCCGGTCCGCTGCCGAATGGACTCGGGGAAAAGGACGGCTTCCGAAGCGCTGCCCGAGCTCCTCGCCACGTATGCTGTCGTGCTAGGTTGCGTTTCAGATTCAGACAGCGACAGCACTGAAGTCGGTTTCACTCATCTATGCTCAGTTTCACCTTGTAATACACAAGCGGTTTGGGTTCAGTCCTGCAGAGGATTCATCTTTTTTTGTTTCAGTATGGAGGTTAGCCGAAAAGTTGAAACACATCAGCATATCCCCTTGACTTTAAACTGGAGCCTGTCACAGGGACTTCACTGCTTGTTTCAATAGATAAAACCTGCAGTGTGTCATGGCCAGAGATCCTGGTTTTCCCTGATTTAAAAAAAATCCCCAATTTTTAGTTTATAAAAAGTAACCCTAAATCCACATTTTTCTGTGATTTAAAATGAAACATCACTAATGTATAGATATCTATATAGTGACTTTGCATTTTTATCGTGGAAAAATGTGGATTCGGGGTGATTTTTTTTAACTGAAAATTGGGGATTTTTTTAAATCGGAGGAAACCAGGGTCCCTGGTCCTGGCACATTAAGGTAGAAGGGGGTGTGTGTGTATAAGTGTTGACAATAACGTTGGGAAAAAATAGTATTAGACTTTTCTGGAGCGTAAGATGGACTGATCCATATGGTGCAATTTGCTCTTTCAGTTGTACGCAGCTGCTCAGATTTAACCCAGGGACTTGATGTATTCGTGTCGCTTTTAGAGAAATGCCATCCTAACATCTGGTGAACGTAGTGGGGCTCATGTCTGTGCTGCTGTTGTAGGTCCAGCGAGATCTGAACGTCGCCATTGCAGAATTCACTGAATTGAAGCAGCAGTTGGAGCGCGACACACTGATTCTGAGTGTGCTGAAAAAGCTTCAAGAGGTAAGAAGGGGATAACTTCAGAGCCCGGCGGTTATCTTTACCTCTTGCTTCCCTGCTCTGATTTCTTTGTCTGTTGCCTTTAAACGGCTGCAACTCTTCTGTCTCTAGTCGGGCTGTTTTCAGAAGCGAGCTATGATTTGAGGACAGATACTTATTTGTGTTCAATGGCATCTCATTCCTACAGTTTGATACTGCTATTAAAGACTATAACGCCGCGCTGCAGGAAAAGAAGTATGTTGTTGCAGCTCAGCAGTTGGAAAAGGTAATATGCCTCCCAAGTGTGCAGAATGAACTTGCTGGTGAATGTTTTCAGTAAATACCCAACGATTCCCATTGTCGAAAGCTTACGTGCCATTGGAGCGAGCACGTTGCCTTGTGCCCACACTATGTATATAGCTATCTCCGTTTTCCTGCTAGGCACAGAGTAGTCTGAAGCTGCTGGAATCTCGCAAAGGCTTTGAGCTGAAGATCCTGAAAGCACTAGGCATGGAGCTCACGGTGCAGACCCAGAACATGCTCTATCAGCTGGGAGAGGAATGGCAGAAAATGGTGGTGTGGAAGCTTCCTCCTTCAAAAGGTGCTTATTGTTTGGGTTTGTTTTGGTGGCTCAGGTGTGCCTGGCAAGAAAACTGAGTCCAAAGAAGCTAGCAAAGATGCTGAATTGCATGGCTTTAGGTAGCTCGTCTGCCTCGACGGCACATGTAATTGAACAGGCAGACCAGAGGCAGCTTATGTAGAATTTTGCTCTGCGTGGAAGCATCTTGGGTGTTTTGCAGGCAGTTTGAAGCATGCAGCAGCTTTTAAATTTTACTTTAAAGGTTTCTTTTGGTCCATTCAGAAATAGACCAGGGAATGACGCCAAAAAGAACAGGGTACTTCCCACTGTTTCCTTTCCGAGTTTTGATGCTGTCATTTTCCCCATGTCTCCTGTGACATGGTTGTGGTTCAGACGCACCTCAGAACCAGCTGGGGCAGTGTCAGATTGAAGGGTTTGGGAAAGCGATGCAGCCTCTCAGTTGGGATTGGTCTCTGAAATTTTAGGTCAGTGTAAAAAAACTCAGCTGGCACAGACTTGTTCTGCTGGTTACACCCAGCTTCCTCAGGTTCATTGGGACACTCCCATTCTAGGGCTGTCAGACAGTGGTGGAGTAATGAAGCGTTTGGAATGAACTCTACAATTAGGGCGGTAAATAACGTAGGGAGGATAATTTGCTGCCAATTTATTTCAGGTAAAGTTTGGAATTAGGCCGTCAGATGACGGCATAGGTCGTTTTGCAAAACTACTGGTAGTTGGAACCGTGGCTGTCAGGGTACCAATTCATTAGTACATGGGCTGTTATTGCTTCTAGAATACATCATGAGGCAAGTCCCTTTGCAGCTATGCAATCATATGTCTCTGTGCAGATCAAGCCTTGGCTGGGCAGGATGATGCAGGATTGTTTTCAGTTCAGTCATGTGAGGCAGAGCTCACCTGAATGGAAATTCACAGATTGTAAGGCCAGAAGGGACCTCAGAAAATCATCGGGTCCAGGCCCCTGCACCAGGCAGCAAAGATAACTGGGGGTCAGGTAACCCCAGAAGGTGACTGTCTAGTCTCCCCTTGAAGTTTTCCAGGGGAGGTGATTGCACCACCTCTGGAGGGAGCTTATTCCACAGTCTGGACACCCTGACTGTGAAAAAGTTTTTCCTAATGTTGAGCCTGAATCAATCTTCCAGGAGTTTGTGGCCATTGCTCCTGGTTTTCCCCCCAGGTGCCCTGGTGAACAGTTGCTCACCGAGCCCTTGATATACTTTCCTAGTCCTGGATGTACTCCCCTGAAGGAGATACACCCTTCTGGGAGGCCTGTCATTCACCCTTGGTTTTATAACTTGTACCTAGCTGTAGCTCCTTAAACATCCCAAAGTCCAAATAGTTGTAGGTTAGTTAGCCTTGCAAATTCATCACAGAAGCTTGCCAGTCTGGGCATAAGATCCACTGATGTTTGTGGTGATAATGAGCACAGTAACGATCCTTTTGTGCCTATAGTTGGAATCTTGGCAGGGCTCTTTAAATACCTAAGACAGTAGGGCATTTGCAGGTTAGTGTGCTTGTTAGCTTTTATAAAAACAAGCTCCTGACCTCGTTGGCGTTGTCTTAGGGAGGGAGAAGAGTCAAGAAGGGGCTAGGTGGCCCAGCAGTTGAAATGAGAAACCTTTGCTTGAGAATTGCAATAAAAAAAATAGCACAAACAGTATGCAGCAAGCTGCTGTGCCAGCGATGGGAGCCAGGTACCCTGGAGATTGGTAGCATCAAACTCTAATTCAGATGCAGAGGTCATAGAGAAGGGGAGGTGGAAAGTGGGCAGGTAAGGTATCACTTCAGCCTCCAGTGGAGCTCCTGGGCTTTTTGTGGAGTCCCTAACCTAGTGCATGTTGTAACCATTGTGGTTCTGCTCTTTCTCCTTAGAGCTCAGCAGTCTGGAGTCGGCGAGGCAGACAGAGCTGCACTTGTGCACAAAGCTGCTGAAGGAGGAGGAAATTGCTGATTCACCTGTCACTTCTGTGCTCCGGGCTTTTGCCATCCTAGGAGAATTGCACACCAAGATTAAACTGTTTGGTAAGTCACAGACTTGTGTGAACTGTTGGAAGGTGCTTTGGTGGGAATGGAGCTGATGGCAGCTCATGGGGTATGGGATTGTTCCAAGAGGCTGTTGGAGCAGGGCTCAAAAGGGACAAGGTGAGGAAGGCAGCGTACAGTTGCTGGCCTGGCCGATCAGTCGGACAATCCAGCAGTTTTCTTGCAAGGCGAGCAAAACCAGCCGCTACCTCCCCTTCTCTGGGCATGGTGTTGGTCTCCTGGACCCCGTACCCAGCAGGTCCTCATCTCACACCCAGGTTCCCTGCCTCACTGGCTTTCCCTACCTTGAGGTTCTGTCTGCAGGCAGGTTCCTGGGTAGAGAAGACCCTCAGGCCAGCTGTAGCATGTCTCAGAACCAAGATGCCCAAGGTTTTCTAACGACTGGTACTCCTTTCTGTCATACCCTTTTGTCTATGCTTTTCCCACAAGTATTTTTCCCCCCATCAAAGTGTTAGGTTGTTCAATGCTGACCAGTGATTATGCAGCCTGATGGGTTGGTTAGGTTGGGTCTGCAAAGCTCCTCTCCAGGTGTAGCCCCCTCTGCATGGAACGAGACTGTTGCTGGTTTCGTGTGGCCTCAGGGGCTTAAAATAACAGGTGCTAGTAAAGCAATTGGCAAGCACTGACAGGTGCTGAGGTATAGTTGCACCAGGCTGATTTTGTAAATTAGTTATAATGTGATTGTTAGAAACAGCTCATTGCCTGAGGTCCCAAGTGTGCTTATTTGCACGAAGCACGCCAAAGTCAAACCAAGCCCACCGCTGTGCAAGCACTCCCTGTTATTATGGTAGCCCCAAGGGAAGGCTCCCTAGCTCTCTTTAGCGCAGTCTTGCAAGCGAGGTGCCCATCATAGCTAATCCCTTCACGAGCGAGAAGCTTGCCAGACAGAGTACTGATGCCTAAGGCGGTCTTTCTCTTCCTTTCCCAGGCCAGTTATTGCTGAAATGCATCCTCAAGCCACTGATTTCTCACCCATCCCTTCAGCCCTCGGTTACGGAGCAGCCCGAGGCGGTCGTCTTGCGGTTTGAGACTATAGAGCCTAATTCAGAGCCGTCGTCTCCAGTAGAGGTGTTTGACAAGATCAGGCTGGTTCTCGAAGTCCTCCACATACAGCTGCTGAGTAGGTAGTCTGCCCTCTGCGGGTTAGCATGAGATTCCACTCACCACAACTGGCTCATCTGCCTGGAGTGGAGACCCCTCAGAATAGCCAGCCGTGGTTCACAGCAGTGCCTGTCTTGTGTAAGACTGCCTGTAATACTGGAGCAGCAGTGCCCTGCCCAGGGAGCTGTAGGGTTGCTTTGCAGCTCCGTGTTGCATGGCAGTACTGAGAGCAGCGTTGATGCCACATAGCTAAACGTTGCTCCCCCTGTGTTGAGATCCCCTAAGCTTTCTAGGTCCTTGGGTTGCACAAAACTGGGCCTGAAAGCAGCTTTGCCTCCTCTGTTCTTTGACTGTGTGTGGTAGTTGGGGAAGGCTAGGAAGATGGGAAACAAGAGACTGTCTATGAAAATTGTGGTGTTAGGGTCATGGACTTTGAGGAAAGTAGCCGGGACACCGATGTGAGGAAACAGGGCTGGATCAACAGCTTGTGCCATGACTCAGAACGCTAAGGAGAAGTATGTTCCTTGAAAACAATGATTCAAATAGGATTACTGCTGAAAGACTCTAGGAATGAATGCTTCTCTGTGGTCATTTTTTCTTAGTATAGCCAAATCAAGGCTGTCGTGTAAAATATCAGGACGTGATTGTCAGAGCTGGAAGCCTGCTCTAATCCAGGGGGGGCTGCCCTTTTGCTGGCATGCCTCAAGTTGGCCCTGCATCCTCCCTGACAGCCACTCTGATCCCCTTCCCCTGCCCGAGATGCTGCTTTGCTGTCTGTTCCCACCTCTGCTCCTGTGGCAGTCGTACTGCAGGGTGGGCACCCCCGCTATAAGCTGTGCAGCTTTGAGATGCAACTAACTAGTGCCATCAAGGCTAAGGCGCTCATGTAGCAGATGTGCCAGCAAGACAAGGTCACTTCATACACAAAATCTGTTGGTGACAGGGAGTTTGATAAACCAAGCACAGGCCCTGATGTGAAAAACGGCAGGTGGCACCAGTGCCGGGTTCTGTTCCCAGTTCATTGCACTTCAGAAGGGGATGGGGAGGGTCTGACCTACAGGGCAGGTGAAAATTTATTTACTTTCTCTTGGATCTAGATGTGCCTGTGGATGAGTGCGTGGAAGGGGAGAAGGATGGCCGCACTGTATTAGCACAGGTGCTAGGTGACATGATCTGGGGAGAGCTGTCGGACTGCCTCATCCAGGACTGCCTGGTATATTCGATTCCCACAAACAGCAACAAACTGGAGCAGTACGTGGAGGTAGGATGCAGCCCTCAGAATTCCTGTAGTGCCAAGTCAGGAAAGACAGCCTCGGTGGTCATTGTAACTGGCTTGCCTCTCATCCTCTCTGTTCCCTGCTGCCCTAGGAGGCTTTGAGGTTGCGCAGTGGTACATTGCACTGCTGTGCTGATAACAGCCCAATGTTTTTACTTAAAGTTGTGCCCTTTCCTGTGCCCTGGCACAAAAATCAGCTGTGTGCAGAGAGCAATAGCGAGTCCCTGAGCACAGATGAAGCCAGGCTGAGCATGCTTTTGTCAAGAAGCTGCTCACAACAAGGGAATTAGCATATTAATTGTGGCAGCATATCTGACTGATAGTCACTGTTTTGAGCACACAGTGGGTGCTGGAGGCAGTGGACAACTCCATGCTGTGCTGTGATGCCAGGAGAGCGATGAAGGTTGCCAAACCATCAACACTGCTCCTCCTGCATTGCTGCTGCTTCCTCTCCCCAGCTGCCCTGTGGTGCCTCCCTGCTGTTCAGCCAGGAGTTGTACCTTTCTTCTCAATAGATGTGCATGGCATATAGGGAGGATTTTGGGATGGCATGCCAAAGGCTCGCATTGCCCTCAGCACAAAACTGGGGGTGTTTTTCTGTGAGAGCTCTGAGTGGGTTTCAGAGGCCAGAGCCTCACCTCTGACCCTGCTGCTCAGTGGACAGTAGCTTTGTGCATTAACATAGGCTGCCGGTGCATGCCACTTCCTTTGTAGGTGATTAAATCCACGGAGGAATTTGAAAAGGCCCTGAAGAGCATGTGCTTTCTGAAAGGAGATGCCACAGACTTGCTGAAATATGCCAGGAACGTCAACGCCCACTTTGCGAACAAGAAGTGCCAGGACGTGATAGTGGCGGCCAGGAACCTCATGACATCAGAAATCCACAACACTGTCAAGGTGCTGGCTGTTGTATTATACCATTTCACTTAGTTGTAAGAACACTGGTTGCCGTGGAAAGGCAGGTTGTTTCAAGGAAGCTAGATCTCCTTTCTTTATCTGGGGAGACTTTGTAAGGCGAAGCTTTGTCCTGAAGCTTTAGGCAGCCCTCCGGTGCATGAGGGGCTGACAAGCAGTGGATGAAAAGTGTGAAAGTTTTCCCTATGTGAGATGGCTAGCAGTCGGGTGTATGTGGCAACAGAGAGAAAATGGAAGAGAGCATTGCCTACTACGTGTCGCCTCTTCCATTCTGAGTGTTTAGGTTTCTGAGCCCAGCACTGGAGTTTGCATAGAGTCACATAGAGTTTGCAGCGTGTATCTGCCTTGTTCTGTCCCTGTGTTGCAGGCTCGAGGGCATGACGTGTGTCTCTCGTTTTCCCTTAGATAACACCTGAGTCCTCAGTAGCATTGCCGAAACTGCCTGACCCCACTGCGGGGGATCACGTGAAAATGCAAAAAGCCTCAAAAACTCTGCGCAACGAGATGGTGAACTTAGAGAATGAGACCAAGCTGAGCCAGCACACGTTCTCTCTGCCTGCCTGCCGCATCAGCGTGTCAGTGGAGAGACTGATGGAGCTGGCTTATCAGACGCTGTCAGAAGCGACAGCCAGCACAGATCAGTGGTAAGACCTAGGGGCTAGGGAGAACACAGGACCCTGGGATACCCCAGTGCAGGGAACTATGCAAGAGATCTGTTGTGAGATAGGAAGCATTTGAAATGACAGAAAATGTAGTTTTGGGAATGGAGATAAAGTCATAAAGGAGAGCTGCTAGGTGTCCAGCTGCAGCCTGAACCCCCCCAGGTGTATCTTACATGCTGGTATTGTAGGAGTGGCTGCAGGGCAGCCTCTGCAGGAGCACTGAGGGGGCTTTTACCACATGGTAGCTAGGGTAGTCAGTCGCACAGGATAGCAGCGGTTCGCAGCTGATGTGTAGTTGCAGTCTCCTTGAACTGGCCAGAGCGAAAGCAGTAGGTCTCCTCACGTGGTTTTTACCATGGTAGCTATTGACATATCAAAAACTGCACCTCTTGTGGATCGAAAAGGCACCGGTTCACTGGTATCGGTGCCAGGCATGTCTTGCATGGCCTGCCTGCTGTTGTGCAGTGTTGGTACCTGACACCTGGCCACGGATACGAAGCAGCAGTGCGTTATTGAGACCCCATGTGGATATTGCAAGGGGACAGCCATACCGAGCTCTGCTACTTGCCCGTGCTGGAGACCACCACCCCCTTTGGAGAGGGAGGGTTTCCTATGTACAGGGTGCCAGGCAGATGGGGATTAAGTTGCAGAGGTGTGTGTGTGTGTGTGTGTGTTAATTAGGGAAATTTCGCCCTCCTCAGTGCCAGAGGTTTTTTAATGGTCTTATTCCTGACATTGGTTTGTAGGGCCAGAGCATGCCTCTGTCTGACAGGGCTCCTCCAGGCACAGCTGTTGAGCACCCAGGAGTGCACGTAGTACTGGCTACCTGCTCTCTGGGTGAGGTTGTTTTGTGGGGAGCCTTTGTAAAGCTGCTCAGGTGTTTCTGTTTATTGACATTGTGACTTACAGACTGGATCCTGACAACTCTCCCTTTGTGTGTGTGAAGGGCAGGGAGTGGTGCTCATTGTTCTTGGGTAGATATGACTGAGCTGGGTAAGAGCGAGGGGCAGAGGTGTGAAAGAGGCTGGGCATTAGCTCCCAGGCTTAAAGGGAGCTTATATCCTGGAGGCAAGATATGTTGCCTAGTGATGGTGAATACATGTTGTGGGCGTGGTAAATAAAAGATTGGGGCATCATTTACTTTTCCCCATTGGCACAGCCCTGGGTTTGGCCTTCAACAATATGCCTTATGTCCCACACCCAGAGGCCTGTGATGACAGCTTTGCCCCTGGTGGTGGCCACCAGGCCACGTGTGCTTGCCGAGCTGTCATCCAGGAGCCTGTGCTGAGGTGGCAGCAACTGTTGCCTGTGAGTCTGCGAGCAGGATCCTGGGTTCTACCATAGTTCAGGTGCAACTCGTAAATGCCAGCTTCTATGCCTTTTGCTGGTCCCTGTCTCTTCAGTACCATCCTGACTGCGGATTGTGGTGGTAGATTATTATTCATGTACAGTAAAGGGGATGGGGAGGACCAGCGTGCACCCAGAGTGAGCCAAGCCTGCCGCTGTGGCTACAGCTTGTGCCACGTGCATCCACGAAGGGGATGTAGGCACCAGGTGTAGCTGTGCTGGTTACTGTTGAGATGCTGTAGACAGTGTATGTGCCTCCCTTGGCAGTGCCTCTGGAAACTGTTGGTGCAGCTGTGTGGCCAGGTAGCAGTGCAGGGAGATGTGGTAGCTGCACCAGTCTGCACACCCTGTATCCAAATCCTACCTTTTATGCGAGATGAGGCCCTAAGTGCACTGTGCTGCAGCGGTGCCCTTGTGAACACCTTGCTGTTGTCATGTGAACCAAAAGCAGTGCAGCCAAAAGCAAGGCGCTGCAGACGGGGTAGCTAGCACTGTCAACCAGCAGGCCAGCTAGCCTCTGCAGCATGCTGCAGAAGGGGCTCTGCTGTCTTGAGCATGGAGCAGCACAGTGCATGCAGGGCACCGTGGTAGGCATAGTAATTTTAAAGTGTGGTTCTGCCTTTAGTGAGCTAACAGCATTAGGGAAATGGGATGCTTGATGGAATGTGCTTCACTGACCTAGGCACATATGAACCACCCCACTCTCCCCCCAGGTCCCTGTGGGTTATTTGTGGCTTCGTAGTCCTAGCGTCTCTGTAAAGACCTGCTAGATCCCCTGTTACTTCCAGGTGCAAGATGAACAGAAGCCTTTCTTTCCCTTTGCAGTTGTATACAGCTCTTCTATGCGGTGCGAAACATCTTCCAGTTGTTCTACGATGTCGTGCCAACCTACCACAAGTAAGTGGGGCTTGTGCCTTGCTCTCCAAATGCCTGTGTTAAAAAGGAAGCCAGTCTTTTTATAATGCTTGTGCCTGTTTTGGCATTTGGTGGGTTTGTGGCTGGACAGGTGGAGGCTTGCACTGTTTCTTGAAAAGGGTCCTTGCTGCTGCAGAATATTTGCTAAGAGAGTCTGAGTGTCTGGCACCCCACAGCAGAGAGCTGGCTGCGTATTCCTGTAGCAAGGAGAAGCTGAGTAGGACCCTGGTGGCCTGCTCTGTTGGCACATAGCATATTTTACAAATGTCGCAAAAGCATCCCGAAGCCCAGTAGGAAATCTTGTCTGACTGAAATCTGGCCACAGATGAGGCTTGCGCAGTGGGTTCCTCCAGCATGAACAGTAGTCTGCTTTGGCCAGGCATTAAATAGCAAAGTCCCTGCTGGGGTGTAGGATGGCTGCGCACACTTTGTGCATCTAGCTCATTGTAGTAGAGGTGACAGCCTGGTTTTCAGTCAGTTCCAGGCCTTGGTTCAGGCTACGTAACCCTTCAGCTCTTGCCTGGCAGCAAGACTGTTTCCTGGTGTGTGTTCCTGGTTCCTGCTTATAGGAAAGAGTATTAGTAAAGACAGAACCAGAACTGAGTTTCAGAAGGCTGGGTCCTACCTACCTGGTATGACCTGTCTGGGAAGGTTTCTTCCTCACCTCCCCTGGGCCTGCTTGCAGGCTAAAATGAAATGTCTCTCACCTCCGTTTCTGGATCTGACCCAGGGTGAGGGTGCAGAAGTGTCAGGGTAGACTTAGCACAGAATTAATGGGTCTTTGTTTCTCTTCCTCCTTCCGCGGGTAGAGAAAACCTGCAGAAGCTGCCACAACTCGCTGCCATTCACCACAACAATTGCATGTACATTGCTCACCACCTGCTGACCCTGGGCCATCAGTTTCGATATCGCCTTACCAGCATGCTGTGCGATGGAGCAGCAACATTTGTGGATCTGGTCCCTGGTTTTCGGAGGCTTGGTAATGTCACATCCAGTATTGCGGTCTTTCAGGTGACCCAAGTGCATCTCATCCTGGCAGTCGTTCCCAAGCCCTTTGTCATTTTCTGTCAGCCAGTAATTAGAGCAGCCATTTGAAAATGGAGAAGGCCTGAGACAAGTCACTTGGGCAGGATGAGAGCCCAGGATTACCCATATGGTGGGTTGGGGTTTCCAAGCGCTTGTGAGACTTCACCATGAGCTTGTTCACTACTTCATGGTACCATATTTTAAGGGGAGCACAGCAAGTGGGCACACAAGTTCCTCTATAGTGTGGTGTCAGTCCACAGCAGCTTTCCATCTCTGCATCTGTCAGGACAGACAGTCTTGTCCCAGAGTGCTGGCTTTGAGTAGCCTTAGCGGGTAACCCCCAAGGCTACCCAAACACGGCCTCAGAAGTGGCCAGGCCCTTCTTGTAATGGCACGAGGCCACTTTGGCTTTACATAAGCAGCCTCCCTTCTGACTGACCAGAAGGGTTCCTGAGAAGTTGACACGAAAGCATGAGGCTGTCCTCAGTGCTCTCCAGCTGTACAGTGTGTGTAGGAGCACCCGGTGTCAGGGACAACTCTTTGGGCAGAGATTAGTCCCGTGGGCATGTTGGAGGCCTGTCTTACAAATGGTTCTGTAGCTCAGCGCTGTTCCCGCTGCATTCAGCACCTCCTTGGTGTGGTGTCAGAAGTCGCTAGGGTCCCAGCCAGAGCCTGAGGTAGCAGCGGAGTAGGGCACACTGCACGTGTCTGGCCAGACTAGATTACCTAGTCTGTGGCAGTATAAGGAGGGGGTGGGGGTTCTATGGCAGAAGTGCTGCAGAAGGGTTCATTGCCTGCAGAAAGGTGGACAACAGGTGTTCTAGACTCTGGGCAGCAGTTAAAGAACTGGAACATGGGGAAGCGGGCAAACAAGAGCAAGGGCTCTCTCACTCAGTGGTAAGGCTGCTGTCTAGCCCCTTTGTCATTTGTTGGCACTGTGGGAAGCAGAGCTGTGAGAGCTCTTACATGCTAGGTAAAGGTGGGGTGACTGAGATGACTTTGTCTTTTCCCATACAAATAATTGCTTCCTTCTGCCCTCACCTGCCATGCCAGGGATTGAGTGCTTTCTGGCCCAGATGCGGGCCCAGAAGGGGGAGCTCCTGGAGAGATTGTCCAGCGCAAGGAATTTTTCCAATGTGGACGATGAGGAAAACTATGCTGCAGCCAACAAAGCCATAAGGCAGGTGAGCAGTGCCAGGAGGTAGGTTGCCCAGGTCCTAACCAAAAGGCCAGTTGCCCCTTGTGAAAAAGGGGTCATGAGACTGCAGCACTGATGCAAGGCAGGGAAGTCAAGTTTAGCCGAGGAGAGACAAGAGCCTTTGCTTGCTGTCATTTGGTGGTGCTGTGTGGTTTGTGTGGAAAATAGAATGGGGGCAGTGTTGTTTCCGCTGACTTCCAAGGGAAAGGCAGCTGTAATGTGAAGTCATACCCACAAATGACAGAAATGGAAACTGAGTGTCTTGTGGTGACCCTAAGACTTTTGAGAGGAGCAGTAATGCATTGTGACTAGCCGCAGAGCCAAGTGTGATACATCACTCTAGTAACAGAAGCCACTGTGAAGTCACAGGTACCTGCACCAGCAATTGTGGCTAACCAGGGCCCATCCATCCCCAGGTGTTGCACCAGCTGAGGAGACTGGGCAAAGTCTGGCAGGACGTGTTGCCAGCGACTGTGTACTGCAAAGCCATGGGGACATTGCTGAACACGGCCCTCGTGGAGATCATCAGTCGAGTCACAGCTTTAGAGGTAAGAGCCGAGGGTGGGCATGGGGCGTGCCAGGGCTAACGCATAGATGTAAATATAACTCCTGCAATATGTGGTCATCGTGCAGATGAACCGTCAGGAGGTTCAGTTGCAGGGGTGCCGTTGTCTGCCAAGGAAGTAATGAGTAGGTATAATGTGATGAGTGCTCTGGGGGTCTGTAACCTAGACCCCGTTGAGCCTGCAGAGAGGAGGAAACCCTGAATCCATGGAAGGGAAGGGCAAGATGCCGGTTGATCACAGCGGAGGAGAAGTTCTATGCTTTTGGCTGGGGTACCCAGTTCCCTGGGGACATAGTAAAGGGTGAGGACAGCGGGGCTTTGACATGGAGATGGTGGTACCTGCAGCAAAGGTCAGGGGACAGTACCCTGAGGTCTGATTGCTGGGGGAATGGCACTACCCCCTTGCAAGTGACTCGACCTGACCCATCCCCTGCCATGCAGCTGTACCGCAGTGTGATTCTAAAAGCGTCTGCCTCTGACAGTCCTATGCTTGTTCCCAAAGGACCAGTGCAGTCCATTGCTGCAGATGGTTAGACAGAGTGCAGTGTAATTCTGGAAGAGTGAAAGAAACCTGGCCACATGGAGTCTTGTATTTAATCTGGGTACCTGTGGCGCAGACTTGAGCAATGTTGGGATATAATGTGGGTGCCAGGGCAAGTTGGACTAAGGGAGGTAGCTGTGCAGAGTGGCTCCTAGGTGCCTGGTTGACTCTTACCCAGGTGTCTGCTCAGGTGACTTGTGTGCTGGCCCAAAGAGACAGGAAAACGTACTAGGCTGCCTAGTAGGCTCCTTGTTTAGGACCAGGGAGTAGCCCCAGGGCCTTGGTGAAAGGGGCATGGTGGTCAGAGTTCCTTTAAGACCTGGGCAAGTCTGCAGTGCCCATGCTGGGCTGCAGTGAGGGAGCTGACAATATCACTGGCAGACAGTCCCCTGACACTTTGTTCAAGTATTCCCCCCTGCAATAAAGCAAGGCTGCTCTTCTGTTGTACACATTGTGCAGCAGTGTTGCTGTGGTGGCCTTCTTGGAGTCCAAGCACTCCACTCTTCCCTGTCCCTGTGCATTATCAACAGATCTGCCTGCATCCCATGTAGATGCTGGTTGCTGAGAGGCGTGCAGCCAAGGCATGCGACTTGTCTGGTGGCAGTGTCCTCTGCCTCAGGGGTCCCAGGATTGGGTGTCGGTCACAGGAGGTGATGCAAGGACAGCGTGCATAAGAACAGATGGAAAGGAAATCCCTGTTTGTAGCAAAGGATTGTGATGTGCTGCTGCATGTCTTACAGCTCTGAGCTGTGCGCTTAACACCTCCCTGCAAAGAATGGGGCCAGTCACATGTCTTGTATGCAGGAGCCCGTTCACAGGGGGAGGGGTTGGGCCGTGCAGCCTGGTCCCAAAGCCCCTTCTTTTGCCTTTGCCACCACTGCACTCCCCATCTCTCTCCTCATGACTCCAGGACATCTCGGCAGAGGATGCAGACCGGCTGCACTCCCTCTGCAGGACCGTGGCAGAGGAGGGGCCACGGGTGTTTGCCCCGCTCCCCGAGGAGAGCGAGAACCGGAAATACCAGGAGGAGGTGCCTGTCTATGTGCACCGCTGGATGACATTCAAGCAGCTGATGCTCATACTGCAGGCCAATCTCCAGGAGATTGTAGATCAGTAAGTAGCTGTTCTGTCATACGGGAAGAGTCCCCTTGGGGTGGCACAGGTAGCGGAGAGTGCATGGCCGGGGTAGGGGTCTGTATCTAGGGCATGGAAGAGTGAGGCGGGTGGTAATGGAATGGAAAATGCAGGTATAGGTCCTGCATCCAGCCCCCGTCCTTGTTATCTGGGCTCCATGTGCCGCATGCAGTCTTTGATGAAAGACAGTCTTGTCCAGAGGGTGCTGGCTGATGTCAGGAGTGGAAGCGCCCACCCTAAGGGCCCAGCCAAGAGAGGGTGACGTGGTTGGTGACTTGTCTATGAGACTGAAGTGAAGCCCAGCAGTTTTTTTGCTGAGGCCCCCCAACATAGCCCTGTGCTTTGTGGGAGGGGCTGGCTTTGACTAGTCTGCAAGTGGTTTCCTGCCTGTGTCTGCAAGTGGCGTCTTGCAAAGAGTGCTCATATCTGGTGGAGATGGGAAGCAGTATGAAGTGTGACCCTCTAGCCCCATCTGAGCTGCCCGTCAGCTTTGCAGCCCAGAGGTGGGCAGGAACTGTCCTGGACCCTCTGGAAAAGCTGGCATAGCAGCCTTGAGCTCTGTTGTGCAAGAGTAGTGGGGAGAGTGGGGCCTGGCTCATGGCTGCCAGCTCTGGAACTGACCATGGGAATGATGGACTCGAGGCACATGTGTCATGCTGATGCATGCCTCTAACCTCTTGCTTGTTTGCAACGCTTAGAGCTCCTGTGGCTGCTGCTGGCTCCTTATCCTTGCAGGAGCAGTAAATGCATGGAGCCTGGTGTTCCTGGCTGGGAGAGGGGCACGCAGGCCAAAACCATCCTCAGAGGTGGGCAGCCTAGATGAAAGGCATCATTGGGGGCCTCCAGACCTGGAGAAAAAGATCGGTGGCATAAGAGGGATTAGGCAGGGGTTAAAGACAGCTGCTGGCATGGTTGTTCTGAACAGTAACTGGCTGGCCTTGCTCCCTCACAGGTGGGCGGACGGCAAAGGGCCCCTGGCAGCGGAGTTCTCCCCCGCGGAGGTGAAGAGCCTGATCCGAGCCCTGTTCCAGAACACGGAGAGGAGAGCAGCCGCTCTCGCCAAGATCAGATAAGCGCACCTGCCCCATGCCATGCCCAGGTCCTGCTGCAGGCCTGGGAACTGGCCGTTCTGAACAAAGCCTGGACCCTAACTGGTTTTCTAGGACTGCCTAATTTCAGCAGTACACAAGTGCTCCTTGGAGGTCGGTGGCAGGGGAAACCCAGCCAGAGCCTGGCACACGTCTACGTGCAGCGGAGGAAGGAGGCAGGACTTCAGGCAACCTAAGGGGACGGCGTGTTGGGACTTTCAGTTCCTGCTGTATCCATTGGCCAGATCTGCAGCGAGGGGGTCCTTGTCGTAGGGCTGAGCTTTGCACCTGTGGGGCAGGGGTCTGCAGCAGTATGGGTTCCTGACTACCCTCCTTTTGACTGCTCCTTCTCACCATTGCCACTGAGGGACAGGGACAGATCTCTATCTCCAGGCTCCTGTTTGGGGGACAGTGCTTGCTGCTGCACAGGATGGTGCTGTCAGAAAGGCAGTGCTGTGTGGGGGCATTTTTTGCTATGCTGGTGGGGCAGCTGCATACTGCAGGGTGATGTGTCTGACTCCAAGGGCTCGCTATCTATGCCGCTTTGTCAGTGAAAGAGTGTGAGAATTGGGCCCCCCCTGTTGTCCCTCGCCATCCCGCTCTTCATGCTCCAAGCCCTGGCAGTGGTGAGCATCTTGGCACGGGTGGTCAGGTGCCTGGCATCACTCTGGAGTGGGTGTGTTTGTTAGCAGGAAGCCTGGCAAGGTAGTGGGCTGTGAGTGTTGTGTGTGCTGGAATGAACTGTTCAGCAGCGGTGGTTGTGAGTGCAGTGGGCAGGGGCTTTTCTGGCTGGTGTCGGGAGTGGGATCTTTCTGTCTCCCAGGGTGAGTGGCCTTAGATCACCTGTGCAGTGTGTAGTCATTTTTTGCCTTTTCAGGTGTGCAAGCCAGGTCCTGCTGCCTCCTCCCTTGCTTGTGGCATGTGCCTGGAAGTCATCTGCTCTGCCCTGGAGGAGTGTGCCTCTGCATGGGAGTGCTTGGGGGGCTTGAGAGGGGAGCTGTGCGCGCAGGGAGGCTGGCCCAGTGATGTGGCTGAGGAGTCGTGAGTGGAGGGACCTGCCTGGAGTCCCCTGACCCTCCGCCCCATGATCCTGAGGAGCTGCAGGTAGGGAGAGATGTCCCTCCCCGAGTCACCTGGCAGGGGAACTGTAGCATGCTCAGACCTCTCCTTGTCTGGGTGGGGCGAACCAGCGTCTTCCCCTGGTCCATGGGGTGGCAATCCTGGTGTGTGGTAGTCCTGTGCTCTGTTGGACTGCTGTTGGGGGAAATGTCCCCACACCTTGTCTCCAGTCCCTGCAGTGGTAACCAGGAGAGGGGACATTTGTGGGGGTGAATCTCTGGGGCTTTGCGGCTGCTCCAGGTGGTAGTGGGCTTGCAAGCTACCTAGATGGCCAAGTCAACAGACTAGCTGCAGAAAAAATAAGTGGCCTCATGTGGCATAGGAGCTGAAGAAAGGGAGGACTGGAGGCATGTGGTGGCTTGTCTAGGGGTGTGTGTCTGTGTGTGTGTGGTGTCTTATGGTGGGGGTTTCCACTTCCTCAGTGTCCTAGGTGGCAGTAGAGGCAAATCAGCGGAGCAGTTAGTTAGCTAGTTGATGCCAGGCATAAGGTGTGTTGTCTCCACCCCAGAAGTCCCAGCAGCAAGTGCTCCTGGGCAGCACTGCTCTGGCCATAGAGTTGGGTGGTGAGGTGTTGAGGACTGGGGGTAGTTAGTCAGTGAGGCAGTAGGAGGGAAAAGACAGGGAAGGGCAAGGGAGGAGCTGCGGCTGAGAGCTGTGGAAGAGGGCAGCTGGTGTTATTTCCCAAAGTGAGGTGTTGTGCAGCACTGTCAGTGCCCAGGTGTCCATCAGGCAGCAGCCGTGGGGTGGGTAGCTAGCGGGCTCCTCTGTTGGGGAGGAAAGAGTTGTGTTGTGGTTGCTTTTTACTGGTTTTTCTCCCCTTGTGCTCTCCCCCTGGCACCTCCCTGTCTGAGAACTGGGCATGGCTGGGCACCTCCCTGTCTCGAGTCGGCTGGGTAGTGTGGTGGGTGCCCGCTCTGGGGAGCAGCCCCAAGCCTGGGCATGGCTGAGTGGCCTGGGTGTCTGTGTACTCGTGGGTGTGTTAGTGCAGCCTGGTCTCCATGTGTGCAGTGGCTCTGTGCAGGTGGGGTGGTGCCTGTGTGAGTGTGTGTGCTTCCACTCCTCTCTGTGCCTAGTCCTCGTGCAATGTGGATCAGTGGAGCACTCTGAGGGGGCCTTAGATGGTACGTCCAATCCCACTAGCAGAGACGGTTCTTCCCCTGTGCAGTGCACTGGGCTTGGAGGGGGCTGACAGTCAGGCCTTGGTGCTGCGTCCAGCAGTGCAAGTGCCGTCCAGCCCCCGGAGGGGTCCCAAAGTGCAGAATGAGGGGAAGGCCAGAGGGCCTGGCTTACTAGGGGCTGTCTCCTGAGGCATGTGTTGGGACCTGCTGTGAGCCCCCTGGGCCTGAGGCCTGATCTCCCTCTCCCCAGTGAGTCCCAGGATCTTGGTGATTGTTGGCTGCAGATGCCGGAAACTCTCTTGGGTGACTTGTGTCCAAAGAAGCAGCCTCCATACCTCCTTGTACTGCGTGCAATCAATAAAGCGATTCCCTCCAGCAAGCACGATGTCCGTGTCTCTCTGAGGGGTGGGGTGCAGGGCCAGACAGGGACAGGGACAGGGGAGGGGAGCCCAGCCAGGTCAAGGGCAGCTGTGTCTGGGGGTTCAGCCTTGCTGGGTATTCCAGTCCTTCCATGCCAGAGGCAGCTGCCAGGTGAGTGTCCTGTCCTGCCTGGGGCATGGGAAGCGCTGTGCTCCTCAGGGGGTGCCAGCCCACAGTCCAGAGCAGAAGAGGCCAAAGGAAGTGGGGCAGAAGCAGTCATGGAAGCCCCAACGGCAGCCTGCTGAGGAATGGGCCTGAGAAGTTTGCCTTTAGAGAGGACAGGGAGCTTTGATGACCCTTTTGGGCTCAGCATCAGTGGAGCCTAGTGGGTGCCTTCGCAGTGATCCCAGTTCTGAGCAGACGCGTTTCTTAGAAGACGGCCCCTCTGAACAGGGTGCAGGCGTAACTCCAGAGGATGCTGCTGACAGAAACAAGCTGATCTTGTACACACACATCTGTGCACGCTGGCAGTGGACAGCACACGTAAGACCCCAGTGGCTGGGCGGTAAGTAACTGCATAACTTTCCTGAATGCAGTGGATCTTGATTTATGCAATTGCGCCTCATGTTGGCTAAGAGCCTTCAGCCCACTTGCTGAAGCTGATTAACACTGTGTGGTCTGTCTCTTGTAACGTGTTCTCCCAGGCCCTGAATCACACCTCTGACTTGGTGTTTTTCTTCCTCTAGTTGTCATGACTGTATGTGGGGAGGTGAGTGCCAACATGATTTCCCTCCTGTTCTTAGAAGTAGCAGGATGTGGGTTTCTATGTGCAAATGCATGAGACCTTCAGAAGCAGCTTCAGCAGAGCTTCTGAAAGCCCTGGATTCCTTGAAAAACCTCTGTCCCCTTCACCACAAAAAGGAAGATATTTTTTAGCTTTCGGGGTGTGAGGTGGGTCTGCAGAAAGTAACTCTCCTTTTCATCGTACCTCTCTGCAGGATGTCCACGGGCCATCTTAAACCTCCATCTTGCAACAACATTCATCTGGGAAGTTGCACCTCCATGGAGCTCACTGCAGATCAAGGATACGAGCATCTTGGGGAGCATCACAGTCCGGGGAGCTATTTTGTTTTGGAAATGCCTTGTTCTAGTGGGTCCCAAATGAGAATGCCAGTGAGATCCTTATTCCTGCCTCATGAATATGGGGCGTCTACCTACAGCAGCCAAACACCTGGTAGCACTGGTGCTCAATGCTCTGTCCCTGACTCTTGCTGGCCGATAGCTGTTTGATGTCTAAATTCACGCTCCGTGCATCACTACAGACAGATGCACTTTGTGGAGTTACACAAGGAACCTGAAAGCACTTTGGAGGTGAAGTGGGGAATTTTTCTTAAGACACCACCCCATGGTCACTTTTTGAGTGCTGCAGACACAAAGCGATCCAAATTTGTGCTGCCTGACCTTTATTGGCATGGTTGACAACATATGTGAGTAGTAAGCACTTACAGCTGGTCTTGCTAATATCTTTTCTCCTTCTCTCTTTGCCCTGTAGATTGATCCCATCTCAGGAATGCTTATAAAACTGACAGACCTGAAAGAGCAGGTGCAGGTAATAATGCTACATTCCTGGTGATACCTCATAGGGGAATCGGCTGTGGCATAAAAGTTTGTATGTGCCTAGTGTGGGAAGCAGTTGGACCTGAGGTTTCTATAACTTTGATGTGAAGAAAGTCACTTCATCAGATGCTCTGATCATCAGATTTCTCTGATGAATTGAGCCTTAACTCATGAAAGCTTGGGCTATATGTATCTACTTTGGTTAGTCTATAAGGTACAAATCTATCCTTGCTTCTACTTGACTTCACAAGTTACCCAGTGCTGAGATTTTCTAGAACCAAGCTCCACTTCTTGTATCACGAGGACAGTCCTGTTGCTTACTCGGAAATGTGGTTGCAACAGGTGAGGCACTGGGTGAATGGCAAGTCAGCCTGATGAGCAGCTGGGACCCTGTGTGTGGTGCTGCACGTCCACTTGCATTGTACAGGGCTTTAGCCATCAATGGGAAGCAAGGGGGAGCTCTGGGCCTGTCTGCTGGACGAGTAACTGGACCGCAGCCAGGTTTTATCTGCAGGGACTGCTCCTGCTTTGCATTAATTCCTTGGAAAGTTTTCTCATGCCATTCTTCCCCCTGCAAGGGAAAAAAGAAAAGGTCCTTCTTATGTCTGCTCTCCAGCAGTGACAGTGCAAGGACTCTGGGGACAGCCACTGGTTTTGCATGATGCCCTGAAATAGTGAAACAGGGCAGCACCCAAGGACTGATGACACGGGGTGTGTTCACGACACAGGGGTTTAATCAGCCCTAAATTTAAGTGTTTTTTTAAAAACCCACCACTTCAATTTAGGGCCCCCATTTCGTCTACACATGCCCCTAGCTAAAGCTTCTTATCCCATCCTCGACCCCTTGAACCATCCAGCACCCCTGTGCAGGCAGCAACAATTCCCCTAGGATGTCACAGACCAGCATGTATTGATCCACCACTTCAAAGGTTGGAATTAAATGTTACTTTAATGCCCATAATAACGGTTTACATATGAAAGCCTCTTGGCAAACTCATTCCAGCCCCTTCACCCCCACCCTGAAATAATAAACACCTATTAAGTTTTCACACAGAAAGCAGCAATTTCTCGTCAGCCTCTGCAGCCCTCGACAATGTGAGAGCGATACAAGCATGGTAGAACATGACGTGCGAGGAGCGATTTGTCAGGGGCGCCAGTATTAACAAGTAATTATCTGCCAGATCAATGGAGCTATTTTACAAACCAGACTTAAGAGCCTGGTGATAACAGCACAGTGAGCTGGTATCGATCAAACAGCGCAGGCCATAGTCTTACAGCTGGAGTGGATTGTTTTTGTTTTGCCTTCAAATTAGCACCAAAAAAAATAGACAAACCTCAAACAAAACACTTTAGGTGTGATGATACTTTAACGATGCTGTCTGGGTTTCGTTCCTGCTTGCAAAGTGCAAACGGTGGGGGGGGTAGCTCAGCAATTCCATGTCTTCCCCCATCTCTTATCCGGTGGATTGGGTTTGGATAGGTCTGATCCTGCCTCAGGCAGGGGTTGGACTGGGCGACCGCTGATCCCTGTCAGCCCTGCTTCTCTATGACTGTGATTGCTTCAGAGTGTCATCTCTTGCAGAAAGGGAAAAAAAGAGAGACAGAGAGAAAAATGTGTCCCTGGAGTGGGTGGAAGGTCATTCCTCCGCAGAGTTTCTCCCCCAGGGGTATCATTTAGCCGACTGTCCCCTTGGCTCTTGTATTGCAAGATAAGGCAAGAAGTTCCCCGTCTGCCTTCTCTGTCCTAGTCACTGCCTTGTATCCTATCCCCTACTGTCTCCCCCTGCTCTAAAGGGAGCAATCACAGCTTTTTCTGTCTTTGAGAGCAGGGGAGGGAAATGGAAGTGTCTGAGCATGGTGGTTGCTGTGTTTTCCCCATTGCTGCCCTGCCTGCAAAATTCAGGGGAGACCCGAGCAGAAAGATGTGGCATTGTGTTTGTTGCAGAAGACTTTAGCTATGCCAGTTGAGGCTCAGGGCCCCGTCGTGCCAGCTGCGGGATGGATGCATCACAGAGCAGGCAGCTTCTTTCCAAGGGGCTGTGCAGTCCAGGGATCACACAGGATGCGGCAGGCAGGAGGAGTGAGCCCCAAGTTGATGGTGCCAACAAAATGAACAGAGCTTGGATGAAGCACAGAGTCCTCGGCACTCCCCTTGTCCAGCCGAAGGAAGAGAAAAAGTCTCAGCTGAGTGTGAGTAACCATTGAGTGTTTCCCACCTCTCCAGCTCTTTTCAACATGGCCCATCAGTACGTCTAACACATCACACCTTCCCGGGATCTTCTCATTCACTTCTCTGGGCTTTGAATCAGGCCCCTGGTCCTTCCCTGCCCTCCTTCAGATGCTTCCTGTGTATAAGGAGCTGAGCATCGTCACCCTTTAGGCCCTAATGCAGCAACATCATAAAAGGATGTCTTCATCACCTCTTCAGTGGCCCCCTGATTCATTCATGGCAGGCAGTGCTGCCATTTGGACTGTCTTCAGTCTGCTGATTGCCCTTCGGGACAAAAGGGAGTTGGATGAAGGGGAGATGGTAGAGTGGTTGTCCGGTTGATTAGTTATGGGACAGTAATGAGAGGGTCGTCTCCAGTTGTTTTGCCTAAGCACACTCAGCTGCCAAGAAGCTGCCTCCATGTCCCCACCTTGTCTTCTGCTCTCTCTCCAAACCTGGAAAGGATTTGCACCTTCCCAGCCATGTGCACTGGGATGTGGGAGGCCAGCCAGCAGGCACAGGCTTAGTCTGGTTTTGGGGGAAGAACATCCTGAAGGACATGGCAGAAGGAAGGCTGCCTGCACACCCTGAAAAGGAGCCCTCTTGGGCGTATCAATTATGCTGCAGTTTTCAGGAGATAATTTGGATTTTATTTAGCACTGAAAAAGTCTATGTTGTTAATCTCCTCACTTTGAACATCGTCACCTGAATGGTGTTCTTTCCTATTGCATTTTTAATCTTCGTACAATTTAGCACTGAGAACATGTAACTTTGTTTGCCTCTGTGTGGCTATAGACATATTTGGCCATAGATTCAAGTTTATCATTATTAAAATTCCATCTAAAAAACCCTGGTTTGCCTTAGATAAAAAAAAAAAAAACAAAGCTCTTCCCCTAATCCTTTGGCAATAAGACTAAGCAAACACAATTCAATTTCTTTTTTATTTGTATCTAATGAGTCATTAGATTAGCACTTTTGAAATTACTAGGAGAAGACAATAAGCCTATTATTTGAAAAAGTCCTGCCTTTGATTTTTCTGGCAGCCAGTGACACAAAGTTTTGCGATGTTCAGAAAGCTGGAGCCCACTGCTCAGCATTTAACTCTTCATTTTAGCTGCATTTAAAAAGCAATGAGTGCAGCTACCAGACCCCTTTGCATCCTCCCAGCCAGCTTTGTGATGACTTGTCTCTTCTGGTATCGAGATGAAGCTGGCAAGCCTGTGAAGCATGCAGCCAGCACACTTCAGATGCACACTTCCCACATTGCTTCACGCTCCACAAACCCAGTCAGTACACACAGACACAGACATTGTACCATCCTTCACACACAGTCTAACTGTACAGTTATTCTTTCATCCACCTTCACACACTCCGAACTGCTGCACGGCTCATACAACTAACGCACACATGCATGCACACCCCTTTATACACCCCACAACCCAGCCCTGTGAATTTGGGGCGGGTGCATTTTCCAAGGCATCTCTAGATCAGAACAGGGAGAAAACAGAGGTGTCCTGGAAAGAGACCTATGGTAGGTCAGCATGCGGAGGCTGGTGCAAAACTTCAGGCAGAGATGCTGAGCATGCACAGCTGGGTGCAATGGGTAATAGAGGGAATCACTCTGCTGGGAGTGGAGGAGAAGCTGGGAGGAGATAACTAACACCAGGTGCAGGGGGCAGGGCTTGGACTCCCTTCCCCAAGGGGAGCACTCCATGTTACACAAGCCCAGATAAAACTGGAGAGAGTGGGGACGTTGCTGCTGTTTCCATGAGTGGCTGGTAGGTGATGGTGGCTGAGGCCCCCTGTGCTATGGGGGGTAGGGGATGGTTAGGCATGTGTGGGGGGCTGTGGTGCTCTTGGAGCTGTACTTGGGAAGCCTTCTTTGGAGCACAGCAGAGGAAACCATCCTCTTTCAAGGTGGTGGCACTGGGGGTGCGGTGCTGGGCGGTCTCTGAGCAGTGCAAAACTGGATTCAGAAAAACATGAAGCAAAAACAAAGTGCCCTGTGGTTGTGAGCCCACCTTCCTATTTAAGCTAATGGGCAATGCTGGCAAAAGAGTGAGCTGGGGAGAGCTCACCAGGAATACATTTGGGCTGGAAATGAGCACCTGCCATGAGAAACAGGAGCACAGAATTTGCCCAGGCGCAGGCTGGAGCCCTGTCCGGTGCCGAGGGGTTGCTGCAGACAGTCCCCTGTTGTAGGGGCTTTCCTGCTGCAGGTCCCGTTCGCTGCTATGCAGCTTGCAAGGTGGTTTCTCTAGCACTTGCCAGCAAGAAATGCTGCCCCATGCCCGGTTCTTTGCAAGCTGCAGGGGCCCTGCGCTAAGGCAGGTTTGCTTCATGTGTTTTGTCAGCACTTCTCTGATGGCTCAGTCCAGATACTATGCAGCCGGGGAGAGCGGAGGAGAGGGAGCATGTGTCTGGTACCCCAGGGTGCTGGTCCAACTAGCTGCACCCAGAATCACCCCAGGAGGGGACTCTGCCCTCCAAGCAGCTCTTAGATGTGGCTGCGGTGTCACCAGTTCTTGCAGCATGACGTGTTGCCTCTTCAACCCTGGCTCGCAGAGTCCTGTGGCTTGGGAAGGATTTTATTTCTCTCTTGCCCTCAGGACAGTGAAGGAGGAAGGTCTAAAACCTCTCCCTGAGAGGCCTGGCAACCTAGAGGTCCTGTCCAGAGAAGTCTGAGATGTGTCAAAGTGTTTTACATAGAAAATCAGCTGCTGAAACCCTGTCTCTTATAGGGGGCTGCTACCAGCGTAGTTCAGAAAAAGCAGCTGCAGGACTATCCCCAGAAAAGAGCTGATCCCTTCTCCCTACCACCTCTAGCTCCATCTTGGTCAGGGGGCGCGTAGCAAGGGAAGCTTGTTGCACAGGCTGTGGTCCTCTTTGCACACTAGGACCTGCAGACAATGGATGGATCTGACCTGGCCCCAAACCAAGGGTGGTCTTTGCTCTACAGGTGCCTCTAAGAGCCCCGGCTCGGCAAGGCCATTGGGGGATCTGTTGCTACCTGATGGCTGGAGTCCCGCCATCCCTTGTGGGCAACTCCCCTGTAGCAGGATGGGTGAGAGCAGGTGGTGCCCAGTTGCTGCTCTGAAAACAGCGATGTGTGGGACACTGGTTTATCCTCTGCTCTCCCCAGAGACACCATAGTGGGATGAAGCTGCTCAGATGAGGAATGCTTCCTGGAGATCTAACTAATCCCACGGTGCTTGAACTGGTGTCGGTGAAGCCAGAGCAGGGACTCGCCCTGGTGCACCTGGAGCTGCACAGTGGGCTTTGGATGCAGCTTGCTGGAGCTGGGGTGAGAACGGGCCTCTTCTGCCTGTGCTTTGAAGGGTGCAGGGTCCATGTCCCTGCTGCTGCTTGCAGAGCAGAAGAGTGCCTAGACATGGAGGCATGGGAAAGAGGCCAAAAAGACCTGGGGGCAGTCGGGCCAGCGACTCAACCCGGGTGCCTCAAGATCCTTTCAAGGGTGCCACGGGATGCCAAACAGAGCTAGCGCCGTTAAGTGTGTAAATGTGATTCATGGGATAAACCCAAAGTTGTCAAATAGGAGTGCCGGGTGTTCAAAGCATGGGGACCTGTTGTTGCCTTTCTGAGTCCTTGCAGCAGAGAGATTGCTCTTGTGTTTTTCCATAGTCGGTGATCGAGGAGAAAACCACCAGCTGGCATTTTCCGAGGGGTGCCCTGGGTCTGAAAAGGTGGAGAGCCACTGATCTAGGCAGTGGAGCTGGGGAGGGGGTGGAGGCATGGGACATCCCATGGGAGGCCGGTGGGTTGTACGATCAAGACCTTGTCTGACCCCCGGGTCTCTGTGGGGCTGCTCCCTCCTCGCTCCTTGTCTGTCAGCCCTGGTGTGCTGCTGTACGGTGCCAGCCACGGGTGAGCACTTGATGAGAGCAGCCTGGGCAGCTGCAGATTAGTGCTCGGGAGAGAGTTACTCATCCCCATAAAAGGGCTCCTGTCTCCCACCAGAGACCGCTTAATAAGTTATTGGAGAAATGCTCCCTTGTCTGTAGGCAATTGACTTTGCAGAGCGTCTGACTGCGTCTTCCTGCAGAGATTCTGGCCTTATGGAAATCACTGTTTGGAGAGCAGCACTAATTGTATTCCTTTCCCACCATCTGCTTCCCCCCTCCCCGAGGCACCTTGGCACTGCACAAACAAATGATAATCATCACCACAAACTCCTGTTCACTGAGGACACGACAAGGATTTGGGTTCCTTTATTCCTCGCCTCCTTTCATTGCCCCAGGATTGACGAATTGAGTTGGAAGTGAAAAGTCAAGCCAACAAATGCATCTAAAAGTGAAAGCCACGCTTCTAATTCAGAAGCCAAGCCCAGACCTGCCCCTTTCCCAACCCCAGGAAATCTAGGCTTGAAAAGTGACTACTTTGATCTCTCTAGTTGGACATGTCATCCATCATCATGGCAGTGGAGACACTCCCAACATTGCCAAGTGCACATAGAAAGAGACATCTATCTTTCCTTCCCAAATCCTCCTGCGCTGGCATCAAAAGCAAAATTTTCATTAACTACAGGGAGATCAGAATCACGATGCTTTGCAAAAAACGGGGCTGGGGGGAAAGGAGGAAGGATGGGGTGGAGAGGAGGACGTCCAGTTTTTGACGCCTTTTTTGTGATGAGAGGAATACTGCCTCTGTACTGGGTTCAAAACTCATCTTAAATCAGACTTCCTGCTCCTTTCTTAGTTCTTTTCTCCTTTAACAAGTTGTTCACCGTCGGGTCGTTTCCCCAAAAGAAACGCGGCATGTTATCAATGCTTTCCGTGTGAAATGGGCTTTGGGAATTGCATCTCCTGTTTCACGGTTCGTGTCGTCGTGTAATTAGTCTTAGTTGTGTTATTTAAATAGTCACGCTGTTTGCTAGTCCCCAAGTGCAGCTTTGGACTTGCTTTTGCTGATACATAACTCTGTTAAAGAAAAACAAAGCTGATGAATATTGCAGCAAAGAGAAATTGTGCTGCACTTGCTTTTTGAGCTGCTTACATTAGCTGGAAAGGTCCCGTCATTGTGAATGACGGCCTTGGGTTTCTTTTTTACATTGTGCCGCTAGATTCATCGGCTTCTCATTATATCACACAAGTTTAGTGCAAATTGGTGCAAACAATATTATATGCCCCAGCAAATACTGTGCTCCTGTATGGTCCAGAAGTTGTCACACTCAACACTGCACTTTGCATGCGCTGAGCCTCATAAGAGGAGTTCCCTGTACACTCGGGCACTAGACCAAGTGACATAAAAAGAGCCCCCTGTGTGAATGCAGTGTCCAAAAACCATAACATGTAATCAAAAGCTGCAATCTATAAATTAGGGTTGACAATTCTGTTTGAATCTATTCTGGGAGGTTTCTGGAGTGCCACCGTGGCCGCAACGCGCAGTGCAAACGTGCCCGCATGCCGGCGTATGTCAGTGATGGATTACGGTGCGTAGACTTTACATCACAAAGCCAAATGCACATGACTGTTACACTTTAAAAACCTTCTGGACTGCTGTATAAATTGGATTCGATATTTAATATTTATTTTAGTGAATGCCCTATCATTTATCTCCCGGGTGACTCTCAGCAGTCTCCTGGAGATTTATATCTAATTCCTGGAGACTCCAGGGCAATCTTAGAGCAGTGTTTCTCAGCCTGTGGGTCACGACCCAAAAGTGGGTCGTGAGAATATATGAAAGGGTTGCGAAAAAATGTTAAAAATGGATCAGACTTTAAAAATGGATTCACCTTTAAAGGAGAAAAATGTGGGAAACCGCAGCTTTTCCCTTGCAGAAGTCCAGCCTGCGAGGGGCTGCTTGGGGCCCACCATGGCCCACACACTGGGAGGCTGGGGCTTGCAGGGACTGGCCATTGATGGTTACAGGGTCTGAGTACAAAAAAAGTTTGAGAACTGCTGTCCTAGAGGGTTGGCAACCCTACTACAAATGCCCATATGGGGTAGATGCAATCCACCCATTGAGTGAGAGTACCAGACGGCCTCATAGATTTGCAAGATGCCATACAGAAGAGGGCAAACTTTATGCAGCAGAGTCACCTGATCTGGGGAGGGCTCATTTTAATGATTGAATAGTTGAAGACTTGGAGTGCTTGAGTGAGATGCATCACTGTCAGCTCGTCGCTCGCTGCTTTTTATCTCAGCTGTTTCATTTTTGGAGCCTGCGTTGTTCCCAAGCAAAGAATGACAGGTGCTTAGAGGAAATTGCCCTTAGGCTGACACGATGTGTTACCTGCCAAGGATGGGTGGAGATTGCAAATCTGGAACTTAGTGATGCCGGGAGCTACAGCCCTGAAAGAGGACGATGAGAAACTCTTCTCTGGGGCCACAGTGGATAAGCTAAGAAGTAATGGGCTTGGATTGCAAAAGGGAAGTCTAGCTTGAACATTAGGAAGATCTTACCATAAAGGTGGTCAAATATCCATATGGATTACCTAGCAAGGCATCTCCATCATAGGAAGCTGAAGTGCAGTGAAACAACTGTTTATTTGGGACAGGAGTGACCCTGCCGAGAGAAGAGGGCTACACTGGGTGGCCTGCTGAGGTCCTTTCCAGCTCTGCTTTTTAGGGTTATATATGCATGGAAGCACATTTATCTTCCAAGCTGGGAAGGGACTTACGGCCTCTAGATCCAAGGGAAAGATGGCCATGTACTGCCAAGACCTGTATTGCTGAGGGAAATTTGTTGGGAAGGGTCTTCCCCTGCTCTCTTGCATTCAGCACGCTTCTGGGGTCTGTCTGGTTAATACAAAAAGCTGCGTGGGCAGGTTACAAAAATACCCGGCAGCGAGCACGCCGCCTGTCGAAGCACGACTGGTTGTCTTTGCTCCATGGCAGACGCTTTCTGTAGCCTTCCTGTGTGTCCAGCCCGGAGCTTTTATTTGTCCTGCTCTGCCCTCAAATGGAAAAGCTCCAGTTGGTCGCAGTGGAGCAGGGAGACGTGGAGGTGAGCAGGGGGTACGTGGTACGTGCTCCAGGTGCCATGGTGCAAGGAAATCTTTCTGGGCCCTGCTGCAGTGCAGGGAGCAGGTGGCTGGGGAAAGTGCATGAGCAAAAATGAGGCCTTCGATCCTAGTGACCCCTGAGCCAGGGGTTCGAACGTGTCCTCCGACAGATCACTCCTGAAGGGCTGAAGCACTGCGGGACTGGGAGGACCTCTTCGGCCTGCGTAGGTGGATGAGTGAGTTGCTCTGACTTTCCTGGCAGGTGCAGTCCCCTGGTGAGTGGGGGTTTTATTGGGGGGAGAAATGGCATGGGGGTGCAGATGGCTGCAGTGAGGTGTGGAGAGCTTTGCCCACACAGCTTGGTCATGGGGACCGGCTTCTAGTCTTCCAGACCACAGAGACATGGGATGGGGTCACTGCCACCGATCCCTATTGGGGACCCTCAGCCTGGGTTGTACAACCCCCCTCCAGACCCTGCTGTTGCCCTGGCCTTGGGTATCTCAGAGCCCTTGGCTGCTTCCAAGCCCAAGCCAGCGTGCATGGGGGCTGGCGCTGGCACAGTCAGCCCACAGCGAGCCAGCCCACGCGGAGAGCAGGCAGAGCCGCCCCTCGTGCACCATCGGGATTTTGCCTCTTGGAGGGAGCCCTACGCCACTAGTGTCTTGCTCTGTGACCTCCAGCACTGTGGAGGGGAGGAGAAGAGATTCAGAAAGGAAAGGCACTACTGATGCCATTTCCTTGGGACGGGCTAATATTGAGCTTACAAATTTTCCGCTGGCTCTCAGCTAGATTCCAGCTCCAGCCCGGCGTCTCAGAGCTCCTTGCTCAATGCCGTTGCTCACAGTAGAAGAATGATTTATGATGTCCTCAGTAATGGTATTAGCAGTGCCTTCCCACCTGTCCTCGCTTTGTGTAGGGAGATCAGGTGCAGTTTTCCAGCGGTGTCGTGGCCCCTGTCCTTTCCACGGGCGGATAATCACCAACAGACCAGGGCAGAATAACTGCAAACCTTCCTAGCGCAGTTGGTCGGGGACTTCAACAACCTCAGCTCACTGATGCACAAAGCCCCTGGGGAGTCGGGCCGTACCGTTGCCCCACTCGCACACAGAGAGAAACACAGGCACATGGAGGGGAAATGATTTGGCCACAGTCACAAAGCCATGAGGAACCCAGGTGTCCTGGTTGATAAACCCTATGTGCACCCATGCTTTTGGAGCGCTGAGGACAGGTACATGCACACGCTGCTCCGTTGTTGGTCTGCGCTGTCTTGACATGGTCTGGAGGTGACAGAGCCATCGTTATGGTTTCTAGCTCCCGGCTCAGGCTGTGTCCAGCTTGGGGATATGTGCACCCATGATGCTGGATCAGTGTGGGCACTTCTGTAGCCCAAATCAGGGGTACTTTGGGTGCAGAAAGAGGTTTAAAAGCAATCTGCAGCAAGCCCCTGGGGCACTGGAATAAGTGTTCATACATGGGTTAACACTTGCTAACCTGGAGGTCCCTTGGATAAACCCACAGGGCAATGAGTAAGAGTGGGAAGGATGATTTTTGCTTCTCTCCTTCCTGAGTTGTATTGTATTGGTATTTGCAGGTCACAGCCCTTGGCACCAGGTGCTGGCCTAACACGATAAAAAAGCCATCTCTTCCATCGGCTTTTCTGCTTGACGCATCCTAGACTTCGGGCCTGTTTGCTATGTGTCAGGTGGGGATGCTCAGAGATCCCCTTTCTAGGACCCTGTTGTGCCAGGCACTACTAAAGCAAAGGAAAAGCTGGTCCCTGCCCCCAGGCACTTACCCGCAGGTGCCTGCCTCCTGGGCGGTTGCAAAGCCCAAGCTGACAAGGGTTCACTTGTGTTGCAAGGAAGATCTTGAATCTAAATCTAGTGCATGAGCACATGGGAGCCCCGTAGCAGAGCCCCTTTGCTTGAGGTGCTGTCAGATGAATAGTAGTAAAGACAGCCCATGCCCCTGATTAGCTACCTGATTTGGTCTCTAACGACCCATTTCCAAGAATGACTGTAAAACTGATGTATTAATACTAACTCCCTCACACTGTAATTATGCCACTGCAACAAATACTTGTGAAACATGTCAAAGCTTCGATGGGGAAAACGCTAATGCTGCATTTAAAGCTGTGCCATCCCTTTCCACATCAGAGCAAGATCTGGAGCAAGTGACGGGGTAATGTATTAGCAAGGTACGTAGCAAGCCTGGGACATCTGGCTCCCGCTTTGAAACACAGGTGCTTGCAGGGTGTTCAAAGCAGTGGAAGGTTTTTCTCCTTCCAGCCAGCCTGTTATAATCCTGACTAATGGGATCTCAAAATGATTTCAAGGAGCAGAAATCAGATCTTGACTGAATGTGGAAATGCTGATTAAGATTAAGATATCGTTTGCCTGAATTCACTTGGGTAAGTTAGGAATTAGCAGCTGCCGCTGCTGCTGAATGGCTCTTCCTCATCTGGCTGACAAGTCAGACTGGCACCCAATTATTTCCCCTGCCTTCTGGGTTTCTTGCCCACGGTTATGAGGGTGGCTAGGTTCAGCGGACGGCTTGTTCCAGTGCTGCGGTTCCCAGCTGCGGGAGGGGCGATGTTCACCCCACGACAAGAGCTATGCACCACTTAAATTCCACTTGTGGCTCTGAAAGCAGGATCTAATTCACTGTATTTGGCACCCAGGGAGATCTCTTGGCTGGTTTCACAAGAGGACCTGGCACTTGGGACTTGTAAGTCAAGCCGACAAGGCAATGGAAGCTGTGCTGGGGGGAAGGATCTTGTGCTGGTAAAAGAAGGGGCAAGGGCGCGTTCCCTGCTCTACCTGTGTGCATGGCCAGAAGGAAGCAGGCTAGGAGACTGCAGGGAAGAAATCAAGTTTCCCTGTCCCTGTTCACCCCCTGAGCACACTGAGCTCTGGCTGCCCCCTCCCCGTGTGAGATTGCACTAGCGGAGGAGAGAAGTGCAGGTGTGAGCTGTTTGCAGTGCCGTAGCTGTGGGGCTGGTTGCAGGCAGCATGCTGTGGCTATCAGAAAAGGGTCCAGATTGGCCTCAGGGAGCTTCCCCAAGGCATTCCCATCCTGGGCGAGCAGCGATTGCCATAGCTGCACCCAGCGGAGAGCAGTCGAGCAGGAATGACGTTGCACAGCCAGCAAGGCCAGGGCCTGTCTCTCCCTACAGAGCTCCTGTGTGTATTGACGGGAGGCTTTTCCTCCTAACTTTGCTCCTTACCCCCTCCCCAAAAAAGCCTGTGCGGCTGGCAGGCAAGGTGCAGACTCCCTGCGGCACCATCTCAAGAGGGACTGGAGTTCAATTCAAGCCACTTGCAAATCTGAGCTGTGCGTTCGGGAGCTCTCTGCCGGGCGGTGGCGGCGGTCCCGTTGCAGGGGTTACACTCCAACTGCAAGAGATGACAAGTTTTGGGGTTGAAAAGGTGAGTGAGAAGCAGAGAGATCAGATTCAGCTTTGCCACGAGCTTCTTGGCTGGGTCTGAGGACGGACACCGCACAGTGCAAATTCTTGCTAATCTTCCCCACGTTTTCTGCCGGCATCACGTCTGGGCAAACCAGAAGTGGAACCGACATCAACATCTCTGCACCCAGGAGGCTTCTGCCGATGAGCCGTGAGAGGCCTTATTATGGCTCAGATCTAATTATGAATACGGAGCCCTGGCGTTGGTCCATTTGCGAGGCTTTGCGATCAGACTCCAAGCGAGACAAATGTGGGCTAATTAAGCAAAAGTGGCAATGAGGAAATGAGAGTCCATTTTCAGAAGGTCTCCAGTTGTTCTGTTTCTGCCAGAGCTGCATCAGGCACTAACGCAGCAATAGCCATCCCTTCTGGGGGAGAAATGTAACTTGGATATCTATAGAGTGCGCACGCTTTTGTGACTGCATTCACTCCATCAGATGCTGTGAAAGGACGTGCAAAGAGCAGAAGAGTTTCCAAGGGGCAGGCTCCCCTTCTCTCCTTGCAGGGCACCCTGGTCCCCAGACTTCCTCTGCCCGGCTCCCGGGGGTCTTGCAGCAAGTGCTTCCTTTCCAGCACATTGCCCAGGTCAGAGCTTGAATGCATGGAGGAGGGGGCCTGGAATTAGCATGTCCGAGCTCAGCCCCCAGGGCTTTGTGAGAGCCCCTCCCGACGCCAGCGGTAATAGTGAAGGCAGATTAGGAATTCACTGGGATGGATCAGAGCAAGAAATATAGGCTCAGGGCCTTAAAGGTGCCTTACCTGAGCCTGCTTTCAATTCTCATCTTCAAATGCTCTCCAAGCAGCAAATCCCCATTTATTAAACAACACTTCAAAATACGACATCCTTCCCATACTAAACGCAGTGGAAATTTACTCTTCTGAGTGTTTTAACTGCAAACGGCCCTCCGGGGAGCTGTTACTTTGCCCAGGTTGGGGTGGCAGGGGAGAGAAGTTTCTTCCAGGATTGCTGGGGAAGATTTTATGCCATCACCTTCTGCCTCTAGCAAACACTGCTTGGGGATCACGACTGCTTTCTAACCACTGCTCCCATCTCCGTTCCCCGGCTGTCCTGGAACGTCCTGGTCCCCCACTCGACTGTCTTTTGGGATGTAAAATAGGATAGAGGCACAACACAGGTCCCTCTTCTTTCTGGCCTGCAAACCCGCAAAGCACAGGGTTGAATGTATAGCTATAACCAGTGAATAGCACCGGCGACGGGAGAGGTGTTGGCCTCCCTTTTTTATAGCTAAGGGGCAAACTGGCTAAGAGACATGACCAAGGTCACTGCATGAGGCTGGGAGCTGAGCTCTGCTCTCCCGACTCCCTGCCCAGCGTCTTTACTAAGAGAGTACCGGTGCCTTCCTTTCTGTAGGAAAAGCCCCTGGGGTCAGCAGTGCAAGTGCCTTGTCTCCTACATTTGCCCTCATCCTGCGTGACGGGGACCTAGGAGTCACTGGAACATGGGTGGTCTCTTATAGCAGCTATGAAGCAGACCCCGCCGATGGCAACTAGCCGCAGCTCCCTTAAAGTCAGACATCTGAGCTGGTTTCCATGAATAGACACCAAGCCCTCGTGCCTGCCCCCTGGGCGGTCGCAAAGCCCAAGCTGACAAGGGTTCACTTGTGTTGCAAGGAAGATCTTGAATACTATCATTGTGCTGGTGGGGTTGGGAGAGCCCCAGCCAGGTCTGCTGTCGGGCCCAATCCTGGCCATGCCCCCCAGGTGTTGAGAGGCCTGTGGGCGCTCTGGTGGTATCACTTACCCTTTTTCCGCCTGCCCAAGCACTTACAGGAAGGTCAGGGAAATACTCCAAGTGAGAGACTGGCACTTGCTCTGTTTAGCTTATTTAAAAGATCTGGAAGTGACTTGATCGTGGTGCATAAGTACCCACAGGGAGAAAATACGGCGTCTTAAAGGGCCCTTAGCAAGCAGCAGTGCCTGGGAGTGAAAGCCAGGAATGCAAAGCGGGAAGAGGGTGTGCACACATTTGACAGCCAGGTTGATTCGAGGCTGGAGAAAGCAGTGAAGTCTCCATCTTTTGAGGTATTGAAATGAAGGCAGGAGGCACACGACAGTCCAACCCCAGCTGGTTTGCTCAGGGCAGGACTCAGTGGATGGCATGCTCTGGCCTGTGTTTGTACAGCAGTTGGATTAACTAATCCAGAGGTCCCTTGGGCACTGGTATAGCTCTGACGACCACCTGCCCAAACCTGCTCCCGTTGCCAGGTGTGCTCAACGGAGGGGCTGGAAAGTCCTTGCTTGCTCGGTCCCTACCCTGTGTCTGTCCGTGGTTAGCTCAGGGATCCCCAAAGCCATCAACCACCTAGGATCACAATTCACTGCAGCATCACAAACCCTTCCCTCTGCAGCTATAATGCATCCAAATAGGGGACCTGAAATAGAAAAACACTTCTGCCGATGGTCTGATGATGATGTATTGTCGTAATGACCTTACGATGGATCCCCAAACTTTTGGGGCTCTGATGCATGCTAGGAACCGGGCTTTGCATGAGTCGGCTCTGACAGCCTGGCGGTCTCCAGTTGTGTGCCCATGAGGACGTGAACCTTTCAGGTACTTTTACGTGGGTGTTGAGGCCAGACAGGGTTTGGCAGGAGATGCCGTGTGAACCTGTAAAAGCAGCGTGGAAACCCGTGCCAGCGCAGTCCTGGAGGGGGAACAGCGAGCAGGGCCAGGTTGGCTTCCTCTTTGCCAGCCTGGCCCTTTCAGCAAGAAGAGGTGACCCCAGCAAGTCACGGGCTGCAGGGGACACGGCTGTGGTGGCCTCACCGCCAAGCAGGGCAAAGCCCGCTGCAATAAACTGGGCACTCGAGGAGCGCACGTGCCAAATAGCCTCATTTGCTCAGCACCCTGCTTTAGGGAGGCTGCATCTCCAAAAGAGCTTTTGCTCAAGGGACTATATTGGGCCGACGGTGTCAAATGCAATAGTTCCTAACTGCAGCGACCCCTGTCCGAAGCCCCTAATCCCTTTCCTTTTCCCCTCCCAGTCGGGGCCCGTGAATCCATCCCTGCTGGCTCTGCAAACTGCTCCTCTCCCGGGGGATGCTGCACTTGGCAAATCTGCTGCAGGTGTTAAGAAGCCATCAGGAAATGCAGGTAAATTTCTTATCTTGAAGCTCTGGGTGAGCCGTCCCGGCGGGTTGAAGGGAGCCTGCTGCTTCAGCACAACTCCTGGATAATTAGGAGATGTGAGATGCAGGGGGAGGTAGAAATAAGTAGAAGAGGAGGAGGAAGAAAATGAGGCGTCTTGATGTTTTACTAACCACAGAAATTGTCTGGTGCTGGCTTGTGTGCAGGCATGTCGGAGCGGCAGAGCCAACTTCCACGCAGCTGGCAAAGTGTCTGGTGTAGCTGTGGGGCTTTGATCTTTGGGATATTTCCCAGCAGGGCAGTAGAAGAGACCTGGGGGCATTCCTGTGCCTCTGTGCATCTCTCCAAAGGACAGCCCTGTATCGTTGCCCATCACATAGTCCCAGACACTTGCTAACATCAGGAGGGGTTGATTCTCAGCTGGCATAAATCAGTGGGATGCCAGGGACGCTGATGGGTTTACACCAGTTGACATCAACTGGGGGATCTGGGCTAGACTGGGCATGGAGCGAGAGCACCCTGAATCCCAGCCTCTCTGAATCAGGGAGGCTGGGCTGGTATCCCCACGATATATCGTGGGCTGCCCCCCTCTGTGCTCAGTCTATCCCTGCCATCCTGCCTTGGCCTCTGAGGGCCTCGTCCACCTGTTCTGCAAGCGGTGTCTCCATCCCAAAGCCCGACGAGTCCCCAGCATGCCGGGCTGCCCCTGAAGAGTTTCAGTGACGCGGGGAGGAAGAGCATTGCAGGTCTGGCGCACGTGAGCGCGGTACTTCTCCGACTAACTGCATCCTGCCCAAAAGAGCATCTCTCAGGAGCTGCTCTCCCAATACAAGGCTTCTGGGCACATTGCCAGGGCCTTGCTTTATGATGGGAAATGTGGGGAAAGGATGCTCGACAGCTCCTCGCAGCCTCCAGCACGGCCTTTCTGTGTGCAGTTCAGGGCAGACGTGGGAAGGACTGGAGTTACCAGGCTTAACTGGCAAGTGTGTTGTGTTTCCCATCCGCCACCAACGTGGCTCTTTATGCCCTGACCCCACTGGCTTTTACCAGGCTGGGTCCCTCGGCTCTCCCCGGGCCTCTGGGCTCGGTTGTGAGCGGTGGCTGTGCTTGGTGATGTGTAAAGTGCCCGTTCTCCCCGTCCCTCTGGCCACAAGCATGTCTGGGCTCAGCGACCCAGCCAAGAGCCCCACACCGGCGTTGGTGCCGACCACCTCCCGGAGCGGTCCAGCCCTCTGTACGTGGGGGAGCAGAGGTTCCCCAAAGTTGCATGTTGTCTTTAATTGAATCTTCGCTGCCTAATTGCCTTTCGTAATTGTGTAATTACAGCGAGTACATTTATTTACATAAATAGGGGCTTGTAACTGCCTCCTAATTAAAATGTGTAATTAAGTCATTAGGATATGTAAATATGTGAGTTTTAAAAAAAATACGGCACGGGTTTAAAATACGACAAGGCGGGAACGGCCGTCGTGGGGCAGGGGGCCGGGCGTGACGGTGAGGTTTGCAGCCTCTTGGGGCTTAGTGTCTTGGAAGCCATGGAGAGGAGCATCCGATGCGTGGGTGTCCTCAAAATACATGGCAGGGCCTAAGCCTGGGGGGCTCCTATACAGTGGGGTGGGGGGGCTTGGCCTCCCAGGGTCCCCCGCACAGCTGTCCGCCTGCCCTCCCCTCAACTGAGAGCGAGCAGATGCCTATTCCTGTCCAGTTCCTTCTCCAAGTGTCCCTGTTCCAAGGCAGCACCTCGTGCCCAAAGCTGCTGGGAAACGTCAGAGTCTTTATTTTAATCCAAACAAGTCCTGGAAGCATTTGTCTGCCACGAACCACGCGCCCGCGAGGTAGATCGCAGCTGTGCTTCTGCTTCCCCCGCCGACGCCGGGTGGGACAGAGCTGTGTGGACTCTTTAGGCAGAAGCAGTTTTGCAAAAAAATGTTCCTCCAGCTCCGTTATAGCGCAGGGAGAAAAGGAGCCAGCCGGTGCGGCTCCGTGGATGTGCTGTGGGCCTCGTTAACGGCGGAGAAACTCATTTGGAAATAAGGCACGCATGTAAAAGAAAGAGAGCAAAGGGACGTTTGCAGCTTATTTAGTTGCTGTAATGAAGGCAGCCGTCTTCCCCCACCTCAACCCCCAAAAATATTGAGCCAGAGGCATTACTAATCCAGGAAACCTGATGATCCTTGTAGTGCAATGTGATCGTAAGACTGCCAGGAGAGACAGGTTTTTCTTTCCATTTTCCTCTGCACTCCTCTTTGCCATGGCAAGGAGAGGACTAGATGGAGCTGCTTTATCTCTGCACGCGCAGCTCTGTGCTGCAAGCAGGAGAAGTCCTGCCTCTTGATAGCAAATGGGGAAAAAATACCTTGGTGCTCGGCCTGGGTCAGCCAGGGCTGACTTTTGATAGCAGACAGAACCAGAGGCTGGGGTGAAGCTTGTTGTTTGCAAGGCTGCTGGCGGCCAGTGGGTGATTAGAAATCCTGGTGCAGGGTCTGTGCAGGGGTCTCGGGGTCCCTGGGGGAGGCGGGCAGGTGAGGAGATCAGGACCCCATGCTCAGGATGGCGTGGTGGCAGGTGCTGTGATGCCATTTGACATGGAGGGGCTGGGATGCATCCAGCTTAACAGATGCAGGCACTGCTTAAAATGCATGAGCTTCTTAAAATATTCAACTAAAGTTCCCCGAGGTGGTGCATGAGCTGAAAATAGTAGTCTCCCTGCTCGAGTTGCCGCTGCCAGGGGAGGTCTGTTCAATCCGAACCGGTCTGGCCCCAACCCAGTCCCATGTTAGGGTTTCTCTTGCACCCATAGTTGTAGCTACCCCCTTCAAAGCACCTGCTAATGAGTCCCTGATTGAGGCTGGAGCCTTGCATCCTCCTGGTGCTGTGTCTGCATGTGGGTCTTGCCCGGAGACCATTAAACATTGAGGTACCTGGGGTTACACCGATTCCTCCTTCAGGTCACCTGGGCCTCGCCCAAAGGCTATTAGAAGCAGGCTCAGCATCTCTCAAAGTGGATGGGGTTTGACTTTGAAATAAGTCTGCTGCGCTGTGTGCAAACAGCAATGTTGCCTTCCCGTGCAGATGAGTGGCTTCCTGGAGGAGGTTCGAGTCCCAGAGCCAGGGCATCAGAGCTCCCTTCCCCAGGGTTGCGGAGAAGGTCTCGGCCCTGGGAACGATGAAGCATTATTGCAAGCTGAGCTGGTTCTCATTTTGGGAGGCAAAGAGAGGAGCCAGCATTGGCTACGTGGAAGTGCTGCTGTGTGTGTTGGGGTGGGGGGCTCTGGTGGGCTCGGGATGGACCCCTCGACTGCTGTGCACACAGCAGGGAAGCGATGCACTTGGACATGGGCTGTATGGGGAGGGGCGGGTGGATTATGCTATTCATTAAATATGCAGTTTGTTTTGTGGGTAATTAAATGTGCAATAACGGGCTTTAATTTCCATCTCTAATGCTATCTTGGGGACGCAGCGAGTGAGACAGATGATACAGTTTTATAGGAAAGCCTTTTTTCCCCCATGTCACCCTCAGCTATTTCTTCGCCTGGTGCAGGGGGAAATGATTAAAAAGGAGCATCGTTTCAATATTGCAGGGCCTGTGAGTCCCAGCTTCAGTGAGCTCTCAAGGCAGAGAGGAGGCGATGGGGGTGAGTAAACCCCATTCGGATCAGACGGTTCTCTCATTGGCATTTATTTAATTGCTTGGATTTATACCCTGCCCTTCTCACCAAGGCTCAGGGCAGGTTCCAGCAGGAGATGCAATAACTTGAAAAGTGAATATCAAAGAAGAAATAAAAAAAACTCCCTAAGCGATATCCCAGCTTAGCCTCGCTGGGTAAATGCACACCTGGGCGGCTATAGCAGGGTCTCACAGCGCTCCCAGATGTCCAGGCTCGGGCTCTGGTAGCATCGAGGGGCTGGGAGTCGCAGAGCTGAGGGATGACTGCTGTGAACCGTCTCCCTTGTGTCTTCACCAAGCAGATCTGGCATATTGATGGTACGGGCGGGAGGCTGCTTCTGGCGGAGAAGGCAGCCTGGTAGGGAGGACTCCTATTGCCTTAGGCCTTGTGCCAGCCCTGCTCCCATGCAGCTGTAAGCAGCAGGCCAGGAAGGGCTGCAGGGGACGTGCCCATCTTTCCAGGCAGGTGGGTTTCACCCAAAGGGCCTTTCCTCTTCTCGGTCCATGACCCTGCTGCATTGATCCCCCAGCAAGCAGCTGCACCACGTCCAAGCTAGATATTAATAAGGCCAGATGTGCAAAGCCCTTTGACTTCAGAGAAGCTCCTGTACTTGGTACCTCTGAGAATCAAGCCTTGCTTCTACGTGCCTTGTCCACACAGAGCCAGGCCCTGTGGCCCCCCAGGTCCTCTCTCCTCCGTGGGAAGCAGTGGGCTGAGCCCCACAGCACAGAGACATGTATGGAAACGTGCTCTACGAAGAGACGGCTGCCCTGAGCCACGCGGCACCTGTTTGAGTGCGAGAAATGAAGGGAGCTTCACCAGCTGAAGACTGTGGCAGGGGAGGAGAGAGACCAGGAGCTCCACAAAGCGCTTGCTGGACGCGCAGGTGTGGGGCGCTCATTCAAACCTGCCTCTTTGCGGGGCGAGGGAGGGTTGGCGAGGCTGCTGGGTTTGTGCAGGTGCTGGCGAGGCTGTGTGCCTCTCATGCAGGCTGATGGCTCCGAAAGCAGCAACACAGACACGTCTCCTTGAGTGCCAAGCCAGCAGGTTGCGCCAGGGCCACTTCACTGGGAGACCTGCAGTCCTCCCGGATGGGGCTTGGGACGGGACAGGGCAGCCAGCTGGCCCGGACGGGACCATGGACACGAATGCCCCTGACCACCTCTGCTCTCTGAATATCTCCTCCTCACTTTGCAAGGGATGGGCTTTTAATGCAACCCCCCGGCCAGGCTCGGCCCTGCTCTGTCTCCCCACAAAGCCAGTAGAAGGGGCTGGAGTCCTGGAATTGAAGGTGGGAAGGGGATGGCTGGCATGAGCTCTCCCGCCTCTGGTTTATCTAAGTACAGTATGCAATAGAGCTGCTTCTTGCGCTAACCTCTTCTGAGCAGGCACTGAGGGCCAAGCTCCAGCTGGGGTAAGTGCATCCCTGATTTGTGCCTCCTGAGGCTCATGCCCCGCCAAAAAGCAAAACAGATGTGCCAGCCACAAGCACAGCAACCCCTGGACAACAGCTGGGAGGCTGCAGCCCTCCACGAGGATTGTCGGGGAAGGACCCAGCACCCTCTCGAGCTATGGCCCCGGTGATGGATGTCAGCTGCAGATGGGACAGGAGTTGGAGGACGCATCACGGGAACGTCTTGGCATCTCCAGGCCCTGCTCAAGCAGCCAGCAGATGCCGGAGCCCGACATCCCCATGTGCAACTTCAAAAAACTTTAAATGAAGGGGACTGCAGAGGTGAACCCTTCTGGGCTGCATTCATGGTTTAACACAGTTACAAGCTGAGGTGCCATGCATCTAGAAACAACGGCCAAAGAAAAGGCTTGGCTCCTCTCTGGAAAGCATCAGCGTTTTCCAGCTCAGCCCAAGAACATCAAATGCAGTGGAGAGGGCTCTTGATGTCAGTCACGCCACAGGCAACCGCTGTCAGAGCGAGACAGCTACCGACTAATGCAGGTTCAGGCATCTGCCGGCTGCTCTGAGCATCTTGCAAGAACAAAGGGAAGGGCTGGGAGAAATCTCTGGGACTGGGAGCCTGCCCAGTGATCCCACATCCTCGCCTCATCCCAAACTGGGGAGCAGAGAGGAGGGGAAGGTTGAGAAATAAACCTGTTAATCAAGGGCTTTGGTGCATCAGAGCCTGTCCCATTCTCAGAGAGCTCAGCTGCCATGTAGGGACCTAAATGCAGTTCTTGGGAAGACCTCTTAGGTGCAGGACACTTCAACAAGTCTGGCCGCTTGCCTTCTGGGGAAGGTTCACAGCAGTTTTTTCATTTCCCAGAGTTCGCCGGTCATTCAGATTGACCCATCAGCCCTGATGCATGTGGAAGCATCCCTCCTTCCCCGTGCCTGAGTCTTCAGAGACGCACCGCTCTGAAGCTGCGTGCCTCCCAACCCGGGGATCATCTGCTTGGGAGTAACTCCAGACCATCAAATGCCAGCTCTCCCATCCTCCTCGTTGCAAAGGAACTCGCACCATACCAGAATCCCAGTCTGCATTGAAAGTGCCTTTAATACGCCTGGAGGAGATGGGTGGCTTTCCAGGAGCGGACGATCACATGCCGATGCTGAGCATAGTTGGGCAAGGGGCTGGTGGGTGCTGTCACTCTGTTCCGCTGCGGTGTAAGACACCGGTACAACGTCCTGTGCAATTCTGCCCGCCCAGGTTCAAGAAAAGCAAAGCCGAAGTGTGGCAAGTGCAGAGGACGTTGGGGGATGGAGACGCCTGATCTACCGGGGAGGCTGAAACAGCTTGGCTTGCTTAGCTTAGCAAAGCAGAGCCTGGGAGGGCATATGCTGCACTTTCTCAGTTCACCAGGGAGAGGAAGGCTCGGCAGGGAGAGGAGCTATTTCAGCAGGAGGAGGATGCTGGCACAAGACGAGGTGGCTGTGAACTGGCCGTGAATACATTTAGGCTGGAAACGCTCTTCTCATTTCTAACCGCCCAGGCAAGGAGCTGAAGAACAGCCTTCCCGTGGGAGTAGCAGCAGTGCCACTTTCCCGGGGAAGCGTCCTAGACGCGGTTGAGTGGTGATGGGCTGAGCCTGCCTCGGGTGGTAGGGGTAGGATGGGGGGAGCTAATATGGGTCCCTTCGGCCTTGAGTTCCCGTGCTGTCTAGGGTGTGAGCTGGGTGTCTCTCTCCTCCGATTCCCCTGCTGTCAGTCACTTGTGCAGCCCCAGAGCAAGGCTGCCCGCCCCGCAGGGGGAAAGGGGGCTGCAGAGTTGATAGAAGTGAGTGGGTCTCTTCTACCAAGAGCCCTGGTGTCTCCCTGCCTGCACACGGGGGAGTGAGGGGAGTCTCCAGGCCTTGGGGTCTGTGTCCATGACCAAGCACTGGAGCAGAGGGGTCTGCGGGAGGTCACTGCTGCCCATGGGGTGAGAGCAAAGCAGCCTGTTCCCTCTGCCTTGCATGCCTGTAGTAGTATGCATTTGGGAGTATCTGAAGTATACCACTGCAGACGCTTCCTCAGCCTGGCAAAGGGTATTTATACCCAAAGCCTTGCAAAGAAGAAGTTTTCCAACTATTTGAGTGGGATTTACCCAAAGAACCTTGTCTCCCAAATCTATTGGCACATGTCCTACATGCAGGCCCAAGCCTGGAGGTCTTGGGATTCGGATGCCCCCAGAAACCACTCGATCTTAGCCCGCAGGAGGCTGAGAAGCAGAGCTTAATCTGTACCAAGGGCCTAAGCATCCCCTTGGCTTCCCAGGCAGGCTTTGCAGCCCAGGCTGGCCTCTGTGAGCCTCCAGCCAGCAGCCGTGAGTGCACAAAGGCCAACCTGGGCTGCAGCAGCTCTACCATCACCCCCGCGGGGAGGGGACCGGGCAGCTCTTCCCCTGGGGAGCATTGTTTCTCGCTGCTGTTTTCTTGGCTGCATTCTCCAGATTTCCCCCCCATGTCCCCTTCCCAGCCAGAAAGCAGGCGACAGATCTCCCAGGCTGGGGGAACAGGTGGCAGGTGGAGCCCGGCCATCCCTAGCTCAGCCGTCCTGCCTGGGCCAGCTCCGGATGCAGCTCCCTGGTCCTTCAGCACCATCTGGTCTTTGCACAGGAGGAGAGTGAGAGCAGGTGAGACGGGCACCCTCTGTGCTGCTGCTGCCCCTGGGAAGGGGGAGCCCCCGGCTGTGAGGGCAGGACACCTGGAAGGGAAGGGACCTAGGTCTGGCAAAGGGAGAAGGGCTGCTTTCAGGGGAGTGAACGAGAAACCCCAAGGAGGGGCAGGGGCAGACAGTCTGGCAGGAGCTGTGGGAGATGGAGTCCAGCTTGGCTGAGCCAAGGAGGCCTGGATTTGCCTTCATGGATATTGCTGCCTTTTCCTAGGGTCTCAGGCACGAGCACAAACCACTGGAGGAAGCAGAACAACAGGCACGAGGCGGCACCTCCTGGGTGCACCTGGGACCCCTCCTGGGTTGGCACTGCTTGCTGCTGCTGTAGCCCCCACCACTCATCCTGCAGGGAGAGCTGCCCAGACACAAGAAGGGGCCTCCAGCTAGGTCAGGGTTGTGGCCGCGGGCTGTTTCCCCATCCATGGGCCGTGCAGATGGGATTACTTGCAATCCATGCATTCAAAGTGCTTCGTCGGAGCTCAGCATTGACCCCATGTCTCGTGCACGGCAGAGCTTCCAGCTGGGGCAGGCTCGCGGCCCGTGTATTGCCTCCGGCCGCGGTCTGGGAGGCTGAGCCCAGGTGAGAGCGGGCCCTGGGACAGGCTTCCCCACCCCGTGCTCCTACAGCCCAAGGGTCCAGTGGGTCTCAGCCTAGCTCCCAGAGGCACCTCGCTCCTTCCAAGCCCTGCACTGCTCCAGCTGGCCTGGGGTCAGGGGGCATGAAGGAAAGGCCCATTCCCACCCACCCCTCAAATGTGCTGCAGATCCAACTCGCATCCGCTGGGGCGCTCAGCCCAGCACCTTTCACCAGCCTGACATTAGCAGGGAAATCAAACCGGCCCGGGCTGCGGGGCTGCCCTTTGCAGCCTCACTGTCACGTCTTTGTGCTCAGCCCCGTGAGCCGGGTGGGCACAGGGGGTGTGCAGCAGGGCAGGGGTGCACCTGGTGTGTGAGGCCTGCAGCGTGTGGAGCAGCGGCAGGGAGGGCTGGGGCTGCTGAGTGATGGGGGCCGAGCTGTCGTCAGCTGGCGGGGACGCGGCCCTGAAATGTCACGGCCTGCGGGCTCACAGCACCAGGCACACTGCTCCATGTTCGATCCTTGGCCTCCTTTCCTCCCGTCCAGCCCTGGGCTCTTGCACCCAGCACTGCCAATGCCATCAGCCTCTGCCAATGCCATGCTGCCCACACAGACGTGCCGGTACCCGTGGCTCAGGTGGAGCCTGATCCAGCTGTGCCCTGATCCAGTTGTGCATCTCACTGTGCCAGTCTGGACCAGCCGCAGCGAGATGCCACTTTGCCGTACATCTCTGCACTGCGCTGGCTTTGGCAGAGCCTGTTGGCTCAGAGCCGGCAAGGGGTAGGCAGGGAGATAGCCCCCAGGGCAGACCACTGGACCCTGCAGGCAGCTGCAACTTTCCACAGCTGAATAGGACCAGCTCCTGGACAGCTTCTTGCCCATGCATTGCCAGGCACAGGTCCATGCCATGCATGTGCCTGGGGAGCTGACGTGTGCAAAGGGGGCACGAGTACAGGAGAGGCAGGCGCTGCCCTTGCTGTGTCTTGCAGCCACCAGCGCTTCTGCTGGCCCGACGGGCACTGTGCCAATGCAGCGGGACCGGCAGGGTGGAGGGGATGCACCTGCGCCTTGTCAGCAGATGCCGAAGGCTGGGGGCCCACTGCCACGTGACTCCCGGTGTCTGTTACAGGTGCCCAATTAGCAGATTGCCAGAGGTGGGGGAACCAGTCAGGCAGCCTCCTGCCCTCTCTGGGGAAACAACGGCTCTATTCACGGTGAGACTCAGCTGCCTGCATTGTCTGGGCCCGTCCTTCACATGTGTACGTGTGCCTGCGTCTGCATCGGGAAACCCAAGCTATTTAACAGGCGGGCACCCAGGCAAGCAGCCCCCATCAAGGCAGCCCCACAAGAGCTTTGCCTTGAGTTGCCGCTGCTGCTGCCAGCATGGTAAGGGGTTGCGGGGGTGAGCTTGGTGCTGCCTTTTTATGTGCTTGGAGGGGATGGTCTTTAGGACTGGCAGCCTGCCACCCCAGAGAGGGGGAAGGTGGGGGCACAGTGAGGGCCCTGGGACTGGTAGGCAAGGAGCAGAGACTGAGGGGGAGACAGGAGACTTTGGACTGGCCTGAGAGTGTGTATGTGCGTGTGCACATGTGCGTGCTCACAGGGGAACACTGTTCCCTGCTGGCTCCAGGACAGGCTGCGTGGCCTGCGGGTGCTGCCCGCTTGCCCAGTACCACGTAGCCTTGCTGTGCGCAGGCTCGCTCTGTGCCGACGCTGGCTGCAGACCCAGCCGTTTCCCACCGCATGTCTTTTCTCACCAGGTTTTTTTTCCTTATATAACCGGCAGCCATGGCAGGTGTCCCTATGGGGGGTGCCATGGGGGCCGGAGGGGGCGCCTGGGCTTGTGGGGTTCATCAGTACTCAGGATAGATGTCTGCACACGTGTGTCTTAACCTGGGAGCGTGTCCCAGTGTCTGTCCTGGCCCAAGGGGACCGTTCCTGGGTTTGCTGCTGCTGTGTCGGAGCCCAGCGGGCTGGTGTGGGGTGCGGAGGACACATGCACACACTTGCACACACACGTGTATGCACACAGCACCTTGGAGACAGCATCCCTCTCTGCCTCCAGCCTGACCCAGGTCTTTGTTTCTCTCCCTAGAGCGTGGCCTCACCTGCACCCCTCCCCGTGGATCAGCCCTACCCGGGGGGCACGGGCCCCCGCTATGCGACCTGGCGAGTGGAGCTGGGAGGTAACATGGGCAGGGCACAGCCCTCGGTGTGGTGCGGTGGGACAGGCATGGGCAGGGGCAGCCTGACCCACGGGGTGCTGCGGGCAGGACCTGGGAGAGGCAGACTGTGCTGGTGCCAGGGCTGGGGCTCACGGGGCATTGCCCCACCCTGCATGATAAGGCAGGAGTAAGGTAGCAAACCAACTACCAGCAAGACCTGAGCTGCAGGGGACGTGCTGGGGAGGGGGAGAGACAGAGCCAAGTGCCAGCCCGTGCAGCGGTGCCTGGCGCTGGATAACGAGCAGCCTGGACACGAGCGCTGGTCTCTGCCCTCTCTCCCTCTGTGTTTGAAGGTCCATCCTGCCCGGCCCTCAAGGGCTTGTGCACTGCCAAGAGGCTCCTGCTGCTGCTGGCGGTCGTGGGGCTGCTGGCCGGGGTGGCCGCCGGGCTGTGGCTCCTAGGTCAGTCTTCCCTCTGGGGAACCTGCCCAGACCCCATGGCTGAGCAGAGGGCTCGATGTGGGGGTGACCGAGCTGTGGGGGGTAATCGGGGGCCAGGGTGCATGGCTGGCTCTGCCTGCCCGCCTGCATCCCTCCTGCCCTCTCTGCCTATGCTTCCCCCAACACGCTCCGGCTTGTCACAGTGCGTCTGCAGCCCGCTGCGGTGCTGCGGGAATTTGGCAACACAACCGCAGCTCGGTGGCATTTTTCCAGGCCCCTCGATGGGACCTGCCACCCCCCCACTGACTCTGCTCTCCCTCCCACAGCGTGGCACCTGAGGCAGCCCCCGAGGGGGCAGGAGACTCCTGCCCTGCCGGACCTGGCGGTGACCTTGAACTGCAGGGATACGGAGGAGGATGAGGAGCCTGCCTCGGCCATGCCTGCCTTGGCCCCGCAGAGAGGTTTGGGAGCTCCACTGCCCAGGAGAGGACATGGTGGGGGGCTGTCAAGCCCCTGCTCTTAGGCCCAGTGCACCCCCAGGGCTCGAGCTATGGGGCTGCTCGAGCTTTGCACGCAAGCTGCCGGGTGCATGCTGCCCAGACCCGTGCTCTCCTCCACGGCAGGGGCTGGGGGCACAAGTGCCAGCCCTGCTCTGAGCCCGTGCCCCGGTCCTTGGGCTGGGGTCCTGATGGGAACAGGCTGAGGGTCTTGGTCCTGGGGTCCAGAGATGGTGCTGAGCCAGCAGTGAAGCAGGCCGTGGGCTGTGGTGCCAGGCCAGTGCCAGCGCGGTGGCTGCAATTCGCCTGCCTCCCCAGGCTGCCCTGTCTGCAGTGAGGGTCACCTGGGCTCATGCCATAGCGGCATGTGCCCGGCAAGGCCCTGCTCATCCGATGGCTTCAGTCTCTTTCAGGATCACCACGGGGACCTTCCTGCTGGAAGTGCAGGTGCCGGGCGTGCCGGGCTGGCGCTTGGCTTGTCACGACTACTGGAGCCTGGCGCAGGGGACGTGGGTCTGCCGGCAGCTCGGGCACCTCAGGTGAGGAGGCGCATCACGGCATGGGGCTGGCTGGCCGTGGAGCCTGGCAGGGTCGGGGGGATGTGTGTAAACTTTTCCTCTCTACCTGAGCTGTGGACAGAGTGCATTCGTCCAGCCAGTGGGCGCCGTGCCCGTGTCGAGCCCGGTGCCACGACCATGAGGCCTCTCCTGTGCCCCAGATGCTGGCTGACACTGGGGCTGCTCTCGCCGGCAGACTCACCCACCACAAAGGCGTGAACCTGACTGACATCCAGGCTGACACCGGGCAGGAGTTTGCCCAGATCCTGCCCAACCCTGCGAGTGACATGGAGGACGTGTGGCAAATCAGGTGGGCGGCACGTCCCAGGGAGGCAGACGGGGCAGGGGCAGTGGTGGGGGGTCTGTGTGTGATGCCCAGGCTCCTTTGGGCTGGGACAGATGCCCATCGGGAAGCATGGAAGAAAGGAGGGGGCTGGCCCTGTCCTGAGCACCCAGCTTGGACACTGCCAGCGGCTCCACGTTGGTCCCTGGCCTGGCCCTGGGGCCTTGCAGTGTTGGCTACAAATGTCCAACTCGGGATCCTTAAAATTCTAGTTTATTAGGCGGATTGAAACACTGTAATCATAAACCTTGAGGCTGGTCCCCCCACACACACACGTGCACACACACAGTAGCAGGCTACAGAGTCAGGTATACCTATCCTACAAGCGCTGGAGTCTGTCGTCGAGGCTTCTTTCAGCGTGGTGTTATCTTCCAGAAGGGGGTCGCTGGCTGGTCCTTCTGGCTGGACAGGTCTGGTCGAGTTGGAGATCAAGAGGGCGCCACTGAGGGTCACTTTTCACTGCCTTTTATCTGTCCCTGGCAGACTTTGGTGACTCCCCAGTTTTCTGGTTTGCCCAATCCAGGGGTCATTGACCCTCGTGGGACTTCCTCCCCCTTGGTGGCTACTGGATGGCATCTGTCAGCCCCAGGGGTCGTCCGCATGTACGTGCAGGTTTGGGAGTCTGTTGATGAATTTAGCATAGGGCTCTGGGAGTGGTCGATCTGGAGATATTCAGCCCAAAAGTTGGTCCCCAGCGTTGATTAACTCAGGCCAGGGCTTCTAGCCCTTGATCAGTGTCGTTGTTACATTGTCTTCTATTGAGTTCTTCCGTTGGCTGATCTGCAGCTTCCAGGTGTTAATTGCTGCCTGCTACCACGTTCTACATTCAATCACTGATTCACTCGCTCTTTCAGGGGCCAGCCTGATACAGGGAAGGGCAGTTTGATTCCTGCCCTTGTTAACATTGTTACAATGTATAATTTACTTATGAAACTAAACACATTCAGTTGAAAGTTGAGGAGTATAAAATATAAGCTACAAATGCCATGGCACACAAATAGATAAAACTACCAAAATACAAGGGGAGATACAAAATGCACATATACAAATTTTAAAACACAATTCCTTATCTTAAAGTGAAAGAGAGAGGAAGGAAGAAAAGGTAGAAAAAGAGAAACATATCCAAAGAGGGGAGAGCAAATGCAGGCAAGAGGAAAAGGGGGCTTTCTGCTACAGCAGCGCTGCGGTTGCTGATGGTGCATTTGCCCCCATGCAGGCACGGCTGCGAGTCCGGCCGCATCGTGGCCTTGAAGTGTTCTGGTAAGTGCCCCAGTCCATCTCCCTGCCCTCTGGTCTCAGGCTCCCTGGGGGGCAGCCCCAGGCCTGGGGAGCAGCTTGGCACGGCATGGGGAAAGTCAGCTTCCCAGTGGGCAGAGCCTGCCATCTGCGTGCCCTCTCCGAGCCATAGCCACGTGCAGAGCTGGAGCATCTCAGCCTTCTGCTCCCTCTGCCCCTGGGGTCCAGAGCATCCCCCGCCCATGCTGACCCGTCTCCTGGCTGCTGGCAGAGTGCGGGGCGCGTGCCCAGGATGCACGGGTCGTCGGCGGAAGCGATGCGGCACCAGGCCGCTGGCCCTGGCAGGTCAGCCTGCACCTGGATGCCCAGCACCTCTGCGGGGGCTCCTTGGTGGCACCCGAGTGGGTCGTCACAGCCGCTCACTGTGTGCACAGGTGAGCCCGGCCCAGCCCGGCCTCCCCATGCGCCCATCTCTCCCTTCCTGCCTGCATCGGGGTGACGGGCGGGAGTGTATCTGCTCAGTTACAGGCACCTGCCGGTCTCCCGGTGGCAGGTCTTCGCCGGGCTGGTCACGCAGGCTGTGGGTTGGCAGGCAATTGGGGCCGTGCCGGGGAGCATCCTCTCCCACCCCCGCTACAACGACAGCAGCCACGACTACGACATCGCACTGATCAAGCTCCGCACCCCCTTGCGCTTCTCGGGTGAGGACCAGGGGGACATCCCGGGAGGGCGCTGGTGCTGGGGTCTGTGCAGGACCTATCATTGGGGGTCCCACACAGTGCACACATCGTGCATGCACCTGCCAGGCCCCGCTGGACCCGCCAGCCCTGGGGCTCTTGCCCCTGGGAGGGCCCAGCCCAGGCTGGCACTGCAGGAACCTCCGGGGCTGTCTCCTCAGATGCTGTCCACGCTGTGTGCCTCCCGCCGTACCACCAGGACCTCCCCGCAGGCACTGCATGCTGGATCTCTGGCTGGGGATACACCCAGCCTGGGCACGGTGAGCAGCTGTGGGGGGAGCAGGAGCAGGATTTGGCCTGTCCCAGCCCCCCAGGCCAGCTCTTCTGCCCCTCTTCACACAGCCAGGCTTCAGGACCCTTCTTCCATCTCCCAGCCCCATGTCTCCTTCCTGCACCAGCCTGGCATTGCCTGCCCCCATCCTCTGCTCCAGCCTAGTCACCTGCCCCCACCGCCTGCTCCAAGCTCGGACAGCGAGTGCCGCATGCGCCCTTGTCCGTATCATGGAGGCCTCACACACAGTGCAGAGCTGGGGTCAGCCCCTGCCTTGGTTCCCCCCCTCCCCAGCGCACATTGCCGAGATCTTGAAGGAAGCCCTCGTCCCCCTGATCAGCGCCAAGAAATGCAACGGGTCCTGCGTGTACTCGGGTGAGCTCAGCCCCAGGATGCTGTGCGCCGGCTACTTGGACGGGAAGGTGGATGCCTGCCAGGTAAGAGCAAGGAGAGATTCGGAGCAAGTAGGAGCACAGCACAGCATGGCATGCGTGTCCCTGGGGAGGGCACACGCTGCCTTTGCCACACGGGGAATTGCTCAATGCTGCATCAACTCCTAGATTTGAAGCGACCCACTGACCCACGCTCTGTTTGCAGGGAGACAGCGGTGGGCCCCTGGTCTGCCCGGACGACCTTGTCTGGCGCCTCGTGGGCATCGTCAGCTGGGGCACGGGCTGCGCCGAGCCCAACCACCCAGGCGTCTACACCAAGGTGGCTGAATTCCTGGACTGGATTTATTACAGCATTGAGGTGAGTTGTGCTGGCTCATAGAAGGGACCTAACTTCCCAGCCTCATGCACATCCACTCTGGCTCTCCCTTCCCTTTGGTACATTGCTAACAGTGGGAAATTGGGGCAAGATACTTGGGGGGGTTGCAGAAACAAAGCAGAGCTGGGACCTGCACACTGCTTGAAGACACCCCAGCCTCCCTAGCTGTCCTGGGGTCTCCTCAGGTGCAGCAGAGACAGACAAGCTCCCCCTTCATCCCTGGGCAGAGGTGAAAGCAGCACCTCGGCAGGGCTGCAGAGCGGGGTGGAGAACAGATTTCCACCATGCTCCCGATAAAACCTAGTGCCTGCAAGCCTGGGGCCGCAGACACTGAGACCTTGCCCAAAGTCACTCCTCGCAGGGCTGCAGTTTTAGCACGTGAAGGACACATGCATCAGTGTCACACTCATGCCGGTGGCAGTGTCACGGCCGGGCAGCTGGAGGGCTGCAGGGAGAGCAGGGCTTTCCCATTACCACAAGAATGGCTTATTGTGGGAAAAGATGTGTCTGTGCGGGTAGCTGAGGCCTAGGGGAGCTAGACCCAGCCTCCTCACTGTGCTTGCCAAAGGGACCCCAATGCAATGGGGCTTTGACCCCTGTGCCAGCAGCAACACTGGCCCTTGGGAGACACGCTGGCCCCTGGCCCAGAGCACTGCACTCAATCTGCTGTTTTCTCATTCCTCTGAGCAGACCTAGAAGCACTGCAAAGGGCCACCTGGAGAAGCCGACCCTGGCTGTGGAGACACGGGCCAGAAGAAGGGGCCGGGCCTAAGTGACCCCCACTGCTCCGGTGACCCTCCGGCCACACGTCCCTCAGGGGAGGATGCCCGTTTTGGGGACTGACTTTGCAGGCAGGGTGGATGGCAAGGTGGGTGCGAGCTGTTGGCTTTGTAGGTGTGCTGCCTGCTCCTGCCTTGCCTTTCCAGCTGGAGGACAGTGCAAATGCCATCGCCCCTGCGGAGAAATCCTCGCTCCAAGCCTCCCGACTCCAGAGCTGCACTCAGGGGAGATCCCCAGAAGAGCCCGTGGGCTGAGGCAGCAGAGCCTGGAGGTGGAAGAGCTCAGGGGCGCCTCTGGGAGCTGGAGTCAGACCTACCCACGACATGCCCTGCACGTAGCCCCCAGCCTCCTGGTTTCCTCCTTGCCTTGCTGCCTCCCTCGCCCAGCCCTGCTCCATGGACTGCAGGTGCCCTTGGGGCTGAGGGCAGCAGAGGAGCAACGCAGGGTGTGTTGTTACATGCAAAGTGGGGAATAAAGATTGGGAAGTGTATGGCTTTGTTCTTAAAATGCAGGATCCAAGAGACCCCGAGCAGGTAGGCCGTGTTCAGCCTCTGGCACCTGCTGGAGCCTGGAGCTCTGCCCTCTCATGCAACTGCGGGAAGGGGTTTGCAGACTTGCAGCCCAGCCGCAGGGCCCACGTCTGCTTCCAGCAGCTACCCCCTCTCCCAAGCACTCTGGGGAGGCTGAGGCACAGATTACCCTTCTTTGCAGAGTCGCTGAGCTGCCGCAGATGGGGCGCAGGCCAAAGTCCGCACCCTGTGTCTGGGTGGAGGGCTGCGGGGGGCCTGCAGCTGGGGTGCCCAGCATGGCCCGGCTCCTGGCACCACTTGGCCAGGACCAGCAGGATGCGACTTTGGTTCGGCAGCACGACGCAGCAAGAGCAGCGGAGCTGGGCCCCCCGCCCTTCCCCAGCGCCTCGGAGCATCTGCCCACGGCCCAACCCCAGGACAAGGAGTCGGGAGCTTGCTGGGGGGGGGTGTCCGGAATAGGGGATGGGGTGCAAGAAGTGGGATTACAGGGATTATGAATGGGGGAGGGCTGTCAGGGGCATACGGGGCGGGGGGGGGAAGGGCCGTCAGCATACGATGGGGGATCCAGGTTTTGTGAGGGGTATGTCAGAGCGGTGTTGGGGCTGCAGTGGGGGTGTGCCAGGAGCAAGTGGGGGGAGGGGGGGTGTCAGAGCTTTTGTGAACACACTGATTTTTTTGGGGGGGGGGGTGTAGCAGGGGAGTGGAGGGGGTGTGCTGGGGGTGAGTCGGGGGTGTGTTAGGGCCTTTGTGAATCTGCTGATTTATTTCTGGGGGCGTGGCAGGGGTGTGCAGGGGGCGAGTCGGGGGTGGGTCAGGGCCTTTGTGAATCCTCCAATTTGGGGGAAGGAGGACGGGGGGGGGGGGGGGGGGTGTCAGGGGTGTGCTGGGGGCGTGTCAGGGGTGTGTTGGAGGCGTGTAACTCTCCAATTTTTTGAGCCAGCATAACATGCCCCTGCAACACCCCTGACTCGCCCCCAGCACACCCCCACACACCCGTGTCACGCCCCCCCCGGAAAATCGGAGGATTCCCAAAAGCGCCGACACGCCCCCGACACACCCCTGACTCGCCCCTGCCACACCTCCACCACGCCCCTGCCACACCCCTTCTCCAAAATCAGCAGGTTCACAAAGCCTTCACACGCCCCCGACACACCCCTGACTCGCCCCCAGCACACCCCCACCACGACCCAGCCACACCCCCTCCGAAAAATCAGCAGGTTCACAAAGCCCCGCCACGCCCCCGCCACACCCCTGACTCGCCCCCGCCACACCCCCACCACGCCCCCCGCCACACCCCCTCCGAAAAATCAGCAGGTTCACAAAGCCGCAACACGCCCCCGCCACACCCCTGACTCGCCCCCAGCACACCCCCACCACGCCCCCGCCACACCCCCTCTCCAAAATCAGCAGGTTCACAAAGCCTTCACACGCCCCCGACACACCCCTGACTCGCCCCCGACACACCCCCCACCACGCCCCCGCCACACCCCCTCCGAAAAATCAGCAGGTTCACAAAGCCGCAACACGCCCCCAACACACCCCTGACTCGCCCCCGCCACACCCCCACCACGCCCCCGCCACACCCCCTCCGAAAAATCAGCAGGTTCACAAAAGCCTTCACACGCCCCTGACACACCCCTGACTCGCCCCCGCCACACCCCCACCACGCCCCAGCCACACCCCCTCCGAAAAATCAGCAGGTTCACAAAGCCCCGCCGCGCCCCCGCCACACCCCTGACTCGCCCCCGCCACACCCCCACCACACCCCGCCACACCCCCTCCGAAAAATCAGCAGGTTCACAAAGCCGCAACACGCCCCCGACACACCCCTGACTCGCCCCCGCCACACCCCCACCACGCCCCCGCCACACCCCTCCGAAAAATCAGCAGGTTCACAAAGCCGCAACACGCCCCCGACACACCCCTGACTCGCCCCCGCCACACCCCCACCACGCCCCCGCCACACCCCCTCCGAAAAATCAGCAGGTTCACAAAAGCCGCAACACGCCCCAGACACACCCCTGACTCGCCCCCGCCACACCCCCACCACGCCCCTGCCACACCCCCTCTCCAAAATCAGCAGGTTCACAAAAGCCTTCACACGCCCCCGACACACCCCTGACTCGCCCCCAGCACACCCCGCACACACCCGTGTCACGCCCCCCCGGAAAATCGGAGGATTCCCAAAAGCGCCGACACGCCCCTGCCACACCCCTGACTCGCCCCCGCCACACCCCCGCCACGCCCCCGCCACACCCCCTCCCAAAAACCAGCAGGTTCATAAAAGCCTTGACATGCTCCCAACACACCCCTGACTCGCCCCAAGCACACCCCGCACACACCCGTGTCACGGCCCCCCCCCCCCCCGGACAATCGGAGGATTCCCAAAAGGCCAGACACGCCCCCGACACACCCCTGACTCGCCCCTGCCACACCTCCACCACACCCCCGCCACACCCCCTCCCCCAAATCAGCAGGTTCGCAAAAGCCTTCACACGCCCCCAACACACCCCTGACTCGCCCCCAGCAAACACCCCCACACACCAGTGTCACACCCCCCCCCCCCGGAAAATCGGAGGATTCCCAAAAGCGCCAACACGCCCCCGACACACCCCTGACTCGCCCCCGCCACACCTCCACCACACCCCCGCCACACCCCCTCCCCCAAATCAGCAGGTTCGCAAAAGCCTTGACACGCCCCCGACACACCCCTGACTCGCCCCCAGCACACCCCGCACACACCCGTGTCACACCGCCCCGGAAAATCGGAGGATTCCCAAAAGCCCCGACACGCCCCCGACACACCCCTGACTCGCCCCCGCCACACCCCCGACACGCCCCCGCCACACCCCCTCCCAAAAAACAGCAGGTTCATAAAAGCCTTGACATGCTCCCAACACACCCCTGACTCACCCCCAGCACACCCCCAACACACCCGTGTCACGCCCCCCCGAAAATCGGAGGATTCCCAAAAGGCCAGACACGCCCCCGACACACCCCTGACTCGCCCCCGCCACACCCCCACCACACCCCCGCCACACCCCCTCCCCCAAATCAGCGGGTTCACAAAAGCCTTGACACGCCCCCGACACACCATTGACTCACACTAGCACACCCCCCACACACCCGTGTCACGCCCCCCCCTGGAAAATCGGAGGATTCCCAAAAGCCCCGACACGCCCCCGACACACCCCTGACTCGCCCCCGCCACACCTTCACCACACCCCCGCCACACCCCCTCCCCCAAATCAGCAGGTTCACAAAAGCCTTGAAACGCCCCCGACACACCATTGACTCGCCCCCAGCACACCCCCCACACACCCGTGTCACGCCCTCCCAGAAAATCGGAGGATTCCCAAAAACCCCGACACGCCCCCGACACACCCCTGACTCGCCCCCGCCACACCCCCGCCACGCCCACGCCACGCCCCCTCCCAAAAAAAGCAGGATCCCAAAAGCCTTGACACGCCCCCGACACACCATTGTCTTGCCCCCAGCACACCCCCCACACACCGGTGTCACGCCCTCCCAGAAAATCGGAGGATTCCCAAAAACCCCGACACGCCCCCGACAAACCCCTGACTCGCCCCCGCCACACCCCCGCCACGCCCCCTCCCAAAAGTCAGCAGGTTTCCAAAAGCCTTGACACGCCCCCGACACACTCTTGACTCGCACCAGCTCACCCCCCACACACAAGTGTCATGCCCCCCCCGGAAAACCCGAGGATCCACAAAAGGCCTGACACGCCCCCGACACACCCTTCACTCGCCCCCGCCACACCCCCACCACGCCTCCGCCACACCCCCTCTCCAAAATCAGCAGGTTCCCAAAAGCCTTGACACGCCCCCGACACACCCTTGACTCGCACCAGCACACCCCCCACACACCCGTGTCATGCCCCCCCCAGAAAACCCGAGGATCCCCAAAAGCCCCGACACGCCCCCGACACACCCCTGACTTGCCCCCGCCACACCCCCACCACGCCCCCGCCACACCCCCTCTCCAAAATCAGCAGGTTCACAAAAGCCCCCGACACACCATTGACTCGCCCCCAGCACACCCCCCAAACACCAGTGTCACGCCCTCCCGGAAAATCGGAGGATTCCCAAAAACCCCAACACGCCCCCGACACACCCCTGACTCGCCCCCGACACACCCCCGCCATGCCCCCTCCCAAAAAGAGCAGGTTCCCAAAAGCCTTGACAAGCCCCCGACACACTCTTGACTCGCACCAGCTCATCCCCCACACACAAGAGTCATGCCCCCCCGGAAAAACCGAGGATCCCCAAAAGCCCCGACACACCCCTGACACACCCCTCACTCGCCCCGCCACACCCCCACCACGCCTCTGCCACACCCCCTCTCCAAAATCAGCAGGTTCACAAAACCCTTGACACACCCCCCACTCACCCTTGACTCGCACCAGCACACCCCCCACAGACCCGTGTCATGCCCCCCCAGAAAACCCGAGGATTCCCAAAAGCCCCGACACACCCCTGACTCACCCCCGACACACCCCCACCATGCCTCCGCCACACCCCCTCTCCAAAATCAGCAGGTTCACAAAAGCCTTGACATGCCCCCGACACACCCTTGACTCGCCCCAAGCACACCCCCTACACACCCGTGTCACGCCCCCCTCGAAAATCAGAGGATTCCCAAAAGCCCCGCCATGCCCCCGCCACACCCCTGACTCGCCCCCGCCACACCCCCGCCACACCCCCTCTCCAAAATCAGCAGGTTCACAAAAGCCTTGACACGCCCCCGACACACCCTTGACTCGCACCAGCACACCACCCACACACCCGTGTCACGCCCCCCCGGAAAACCCGAGGATCCCCAAAAGCCCCGACACGCCCCCGACACACCCCTGACTCGCCCCCACCACAGTCCCACCACGCCCCCGCCACACCCCCTCTTCAAAATCAGCAGGTTCACAAAAGCTTTCACACGCCCCCGACACACCCCTGATTCGCCCCCAGCACACCCCGCACACACCCGTGTCACGCCCCCCCGGAAAATCGGAGGATTCTCAAAAGGCCCGACACGCCCCCGACACACCCCTGACTCGCCCCCGCCACACCTCTACCACACCCCCGCCACACCCCCTCCGAAAAATCAGCAGGTTCACAAAAGCCTTGACACGCCCCTGACACACCATTGACTCGCCCCCAGCACACCCCCCACACACCCGTGTCATGCCCCCCCAGAAAATCGGAGGATTCCCAAAAGCCCCGACACGCCCCCGACACACCCCTGACTCGCCCCCGCCACACCCCCGCCACGTCCCCTCCCAAAAATAAGCAGGTTCCCAGAAGCCTTGACACGCCCCCGACACACCCTTGACTCGCACCAGCACACCCCCCACACACCCGTGTCATGCCCACCCCGGAAAACCTGAGGATCCCCAAAAGCCCCGACACGCCCCCCGCCACACCCCTGACTCGCCCCCGCCACACCCCCACCATGCCTCTGCCACACCCCCTCTCTAAAATCAGCAGGTTCACAAAAGCCTTCACACGCCCCCGACACACCCTTGACTCGCACCAGCACACCCCCCACACACCCGTGTCACGCCCCCCTGGAAAATCGGAGGATTCGCAAAAGCGCCGACACGCCCCCGCCACACCCCTGACTCGCCCCCGGCACACCCCTGCCACGCCCCCACCACACCCCCTCCCACAAACCAGCAGGTTCATAAAAGCTTTGACACACCCCTGACACACCATTGACTCGCCCCCAGCACACCCCCCACACACCCGTGTCACGCCCCCCAGGAATATCGGAGGATTCCCAAAAGCCCCGACATGCCCCCGACACACCCCTGACTCGGCCCCGCCACACCCCCACCACGCCCCCACCACACCCCCGCCCCAAAATCAGCAGGTTCACAAAGCCATGACACGCCACCAACACACCCCTGACTCGCCCCGTCACACCCCCACCACGCCCCCGCCACAATCCCTCTCTAAAATCAGCAGGTTCACACAAGCCTTGACACGGCCCCGACACATCCTTGACTCGCCCCCAGCACACCCCCCACACATCCGTGTCATGCCCCCCCGGAAAACCCGAGGATTCCCAAAGGCCCCGACACGCCCCCGGCACACCCCTGACTCGCCCCCGCCACACCTCCACCACGCCCCCGCCACACCCCCTCCCCAAAATCAGCAGGTTCACAAAAGCCTTGACACGCCCCCGACACACTCCTGACTTGCCCCCCAGCACACCCCACCACGCCCCCGGAAAAATTGGAGGATTAACAAAAGTCCTGACACGCCCCCGACAGACCCCCGACTCACCCCCAGCACACCCCTGACACACCCCCGCCAAGCCCCCACAGAAAAAGCAGCAGGTTCACAAAAGCCCTGACACCCCCCCGACACACCCCTGACTTGCCCCCAGCACGCCCCGACGCACCCCCGCCACACCCCCAGCATGCCCCCACAGAAAAATCAGCAGGTTCACAAAAGCCCTGACAAACCCCTGACTTGCCCCCAGCACACCCCCGCCACACCCCCGCCACGCCCCCACAGAAAAATCGGCGGGTTCACAAAAGCCCTGTTACCCCCTGACACACCCCTGCCTTGTCCCCAGCACGCCCCCGACGCACCCCCACCATGCCCCCACAGAAAAATCAGCGGGTTCACAAAAGCCCTGACACGCCCCCAACACACCCCTGACTTGCCCCCTGCCCCCGCAAAAAATCGGAGGATTCACAAAAGCCCTCACACCCCCCTCGGCACCCCCCCGACTCGCCCCCAGCACACTCCCGACGCGCCCCCTTCATGCCCCCACAAAAAGTCGGCGGGTTCACAAAAGCCCTGACACGCCCCCGACATACCCGACTTGCCCCCAGCACACCCCCACAAAAAAATCGAAGGGTTCACAGAAGCCCTGACATGCCCCCAGCACACCCCTGACACACCTCTGCCACGCCCCCATGGAAACTAGAGGGCCCCTGACGTGCTCTCAGAACACCCCTGACACATTGCCACACTCCCTCCAAAAACTAGCTCACCCAGAAAAGCCCTGACATGCCCCCGGTGCTCCCCCAGTGCAGCCAGGGCATGTCAGGGGCGTGCCAGGTCTTTTCTGGGCACTCTATTTTTTTGTGGGGGACATGTGTGTCAGGGGGATGTCAAGGGTGTGCTGGGTGTGTGTCAGTGGCATGTTTGGGCTTTCCTGGGCAAGCTAGTTTTTGGGAGGGACATGGGGGTGATGCGTCAGGGGTGTGCTGGGGGCATGTCGGGGGGTGTGTCAGGGCTTTTCTGGGTGAGCTAGTTTGGTGGGGGGTGGCAGATTTGTGCCGGGGTTGTACTGTGGGTGTGTCTCTTTAGCAGGACGTTTCTGGGCTATGGACTTTTCCTGTGCACTACAGGTGCCTAGTACTCTTGCACATAGCAGCGGGGCTCCGGAGTGACACTGGTTTGAGAGTCTCAACCCCCAAATGCACTGCTGCAGACTGGTGTGGAAGGGAGACAGTGCCCATAGTTTTTCAGTTAGCTAGGTAAATAGGTAACAAAGAATGGCAAGAAAGGAAGGAAGTAAAGGAGAGGAAGAGATGCCTTAGCAATAGCTGTGGTTAGAGCCTTTTATAAACAGCAAATAATAATAAACAATAATAGCAGCACAATATTGCAAGGCAACCAGGCCATTAAACATTAAATAAATATTTAATATGATTTGGATTAGGGGAAGAAAAAAATAAAAAGCCACCCCAAACTACCAGCTTTATAATTAGAGTCTGAAACCGCAGCTAATAATAACTGATTACACGGCTTCAGAGGGAGATTTATGAGTGTCTGAAAGACACTATAATCTCTCTTCAGGTGTTATCGGTGTAAAGCAATGTCGTGCAGAGAAAGGAGCTATTAACCGTGTGCTGCTCGCTGCCTCTGAGCTAATGCAATCCGTCCGTTCGCGTGGAGCAGCAATGCTGGTCACGGGAGTCACTGACCATTCATCACAGAGACGCGCGTGCCCGTGTCACTGGTACGCTCTCCCGACTAAACCTTGGGGCAGAATAGGAGCTGGGATCCACTGCTAGGGAAGCACATGGGTGGATTTGCATTCAGATGCCAGTGGCTTTATCCTGACCACTGGAAAGGTGGGGTCTTCCTGGAAAGGTCGCTAACGTGCAATAATTGGGTTTTTCATTCATAGGCTGGAAGGGACCTCGGAAGATCATCAGGTCCAGCCCCAGTTCATCTGGTTGTAGGATGTCCTGTCTTGACCAGATCCTTGGCAGCAGCCAGTTGAGTTCAGGAGCGTGCAAGGAAGCATTCACACACCCGAGTGAAAGAGGTTTGGGGTTTGCTGTGAGCCCTCTGTAGCCCTCTTATTGCCTTGTCCAGGCCCAAGCTACTGAGATATCAGGAAAGAATTAAACAGGGCGGAAGAAACAAAACAAACCCAAATCCTTCTCCAGGCCCTGCTCTGCTTGGAAGCAACGCAGACATCCCTCTGCGTGGGGTGTTCATCCTGATATACAGAGCCCTCGTTTCACTTAAATGATTTTAACTGTCGCTTGGCAAATCATTGCTCGCCTGCCAGTTTCCAGCTCATTAGATTTGTCTTCATGAAGTTTGCAGTCTCCTCTGGGCTTCTCTCAACCGCCTCTTTCGTGCTTCTCTCTCTCCCCAGTTGCTGCTGTTCGGCATCACTCAGTGCTGCGGGGCCCGCGAGCACACGGTGTCAGGGAAGCTGGGAGTGGAGGGATGATGAACTCACCGGAGCTGCCCACACTGGGGATGTGTGGCAGGAGGAAGAGACAGCACAGGGCACTCGGCACGCAGTGACGGCACATCCCTGGGAGACAACAAGGGTATTTGTAGTGGGCCCCATTGTACTTGCAGCCAAGGTGCATCTGGCCTGACTATGAGGCCCTTGTGTCCTTGGCCAACAGGCAAGGGAGACGATGTATGGACGGCTTTCCCCCCCAGGCTCACTGGGATAGCAGGCTGGAAGTCCACCACGCTGGCCTGTCCACCTAAGAAGTGGGGGCAGACACCCCCATAGACTCCACTGCCGTTACTGAACACAGCATCATTTCCTTGCCCCTGGAAGGACTCCTCCAAGAAATCCAGCCTGAGGTCTTCCCTCGTACTGGGCCTGCCACATGTCCTCCTGGTTCATCCAGACGAACACCTGGAGCAAGGAGTAGGGTCTACGCTGCAGCTCACCCTACATTGTCATGAGCAGCCAAGGCCCAACACCATGGCAGGCAGTGGGGTCTTTCTCTGGATGTCAGTGGGATTCAGATGGGGCTCTTGTTAAATACACTGGGATGTAACAAGGGAGACAGAGAGAAAGGGCATAAATGAATCCAAGTGATCCCCTGTTCCTTCTCAGCTTTTCTAGGCCTGTCTTCCTGGCTGTGAGCCTGCCATCGCCCCCTCCGCCAGCTCTGATATCTTTGTGGGAGCAGGGCTTGTTTCTCTGAGTCTAGGCCCCAGATTTGGCTCCCAGACTGCAAGCTCTGAGGCCAGGCCTGTCTCCAGCTGAGTCTTGCTCAGATTCAGGGAGGTCCACCCCATCTTTGGCATGTTTTCTCCATCTGTTGTTTCTCATCCTCAGCTAAGCCCACAGGGTCTTTGGAAGAGGGACCATTGTTTGCTAGGGGTCGTACAGCACCCAAGATGACTGGGTCCAAATTGGTCAGGGTCTTTCTGTGCTACTGTACCCCACATCAAAGACAAAAACACCACTCTTCTGCTTTCCCTACTGAAACCATCTCCATTGTGTCTGATCCAACTGGTCTCCGACAGCTGCTGTGGACATGAATTTCACACCCTTTACTGCGTTTCCTTAAATCCAAGGCTCTGTCATCGGCTTAGGAAGCATTTTGTTTGTTCCCGCACAATTTAAGCTTCTCCATGGCATAAGTAAACTCCCTGACTTATCTCCGCCAAAGCCCTGCAGCGGGTCTGTTGAAACAGAATGAATTACAAATGAAAATACAAATAGCTGTTGCTCAGAAGACATCTGCTAATGTTGCAGTGCATGCCGCATGGGTATTGCTATGCGTAGCCCTTTGCTGGGCTGGGAAAGCAAAGTTGTTTGTTCAACTGATCCTGAATGTCGCAGACCTGCAACAAAGAGTCTCACTGGCAGCTTGCACGCCGCATTCAGCATGACTTCAACCTTGGGGGTGCATTTCTTAAACCAGGACCGTGTGCTGCAGGGGGTAGATGTGATCTCTTTTATTAGACCAACTAAATCATGGGAAAAATTGTTCTTTGCAAGCTTTCGGGCACAAAAGCCTTTCTTCAGGCGTAGGGAGGTGGTGTTTTGTGCACTCTCCCGGGCAGAACAGAAGCCAAAATGCAAAATGCAGGTCTGTGAAAATGCAAATGCATGGCAGCAAGGATGAGAGGGATGGGAGACAATTGCAGTGGGTAAAGCACTGGTGTAGGAGTCCAGACGTGACTGCTCCCAGCTCTGCCAATGACCTAGCTCCGAACCAGCTTGTCTCAAAGGTGTCCCCTTCTTGGAAAAGCCCTTTTCCTGCTCCATGCCTCTGCCCCTTCTCACTTTACCTGTTGCATCTCTTTAAACTATTGGACATGCTGCCCTCTTAAGTAGAGAGACCCTACTCACGTACATGGCAATAACTCATTACAGAGCCCACATTTGGATGTATAAAGAACCACAGAGCACAAAGGAACAGAAATCCCTCCAGCCAACATCACAGAGCTCCTTGGAGGTGGCAAAAGCCAACCGGACCCTCCAACAACACCCGACATCCCTTAGTGACTCTCACCGGACTTGGGGGACACGTCTCCAGGGACTTAGGGCATCGCTCTGGGATTCCTCCCACAAGACTCACTCCCCAGGGCATAGGGAGGTGTTGCATTTTCAGGCAAGTCTTTTGCTCGGGGTGCAGCTCTGCTATGGACATGGCTGGTGAGGCAGTATTCCCCTCTGCCTGCTTGGGCAAGCATGGTGATATCTGAGGCAGACCCAGCTCCCTGCTCGCATCCTCTTGTGCAAGGGGCTGCCTGGATATGCAGCACTCTTACATTGCCCACCGCTCAGTGGGAGGGAGCCCTGAGAGCTGGGCAGGCTGTGAGAAGAGCCCCATCTCCCCTGGGCTCACAACCTTCCTGCTCCTATTTCCACTCAAGAGAAGAACGCATCAGGTTTTTTTTTCCTTCTAAACTTTTGGCAGGAACAAAGACCGATGGCGCCGATGCCGTTAACTCCCCAGGACCAGCCCACAAATCTCCATGCCGGGACACTTCCTGATTTTCAGCACAGCTCCCACCAACGGGTGGTTTCAGCCCCTGCCCGCCCCCGAGGCAGCCGTCCTCCTTGCAGGGCCTTGCAGCCGGGTCAAGGTGCTCATGTTCTTTCATTATCCAGAAATGTAATTCCCTTCTCTCCCAGCCCCCAAAAAGGCAGGGCACTTGTTTTTCTTTGACAGAGAAGGCTTTGCTGCCAAGAGCACTTCCTTGAATGCTCAGACTTCTAATAGAAAAAAAAAAATCCCTCCCTCTGGAGAGACCATAAATAGCTCTGGACCCTGACACGAGTTAGCAACTGAAGGAATTACTGTCCCCTTGTTTATTAGCCTAATGTAAGAAAACCAATTAATGTGAGTAATAACAGGTCATTACTACCCTAATGGACTCCGTCCCAGTCTGCTTGTCCATGCTTGGGTTTATAATGGCCAAGATAAACTCAATTTGTCAGGCCACTGGAAACACAGACAAGTCTAGAGAGGGAGGGTGCACCACTTTCTGGATGCACCGAGCAAGGACTGGACAGAGATGATCCACGGGGGCTTTAAAATGAGGGGAGATGCTGCTGCCACTGCTTTGCTCAGAGGCTGTTGCAATGGCAGAGAGGGACCCTGCTTGGCAACTATGCGGGGGGGCAGGCCTGTGTGCCCTCTGGACACCCCCACTTCCCCACAGGCTGGACTTGGGCGGTCTTGGGCGGTATGATCTGTGGAGTAATGCACTGGAAGAGGAAGGTGATCTTGCCTTTGTCCGCTACCAGGTGCAAAGGGGCTCCTTCATGGAATAAAATAAAGGCAAAACAAGACCGGATGGCTGGACATTAAAGCATTTGAGTGAGAGACAAGGCCTGATGTCCTGACCCAGAGGGAGATTCATTACTGGGACGTCCTCCTCTGGGAAGAGGAGCAGTCTCAGGCTCTCACAGCCCTTGCCGGTGGTAGCCTTAGGGTTGCTGAGGCCCTGGGCAAGAGGGTCATTTAGGACCCCCTTAGAGGCTTAATTTTGATGACCTATAAGCAAGTCGGACATTTTTGTTTTCAATTTGACTTTGCCCTGTCCATGACACATTCATAAGTTGAAGAAAGAAAAAAGAGTTTAATAACTTCACAACCCCACAAAAAATTGTTGCAAAATTTTGGGGGCCACCTGAAGTATAAGGCGGTCACCTGGTTTGCCCTCCCTTAAAGCCACTACTGCCCTCGTGCCTGCCTGGAGGCCTTCCTGGGGGAGCACAGGGGCAGCCAGGGGACAATTTTGGCTTGTGCAGCACAGGGCAAGCCAGGCTGCACCTGCCTTTGTCTGGCAACAGTGGATGCAGACAGCTGTTTCCCCTTCTCTTCCTACAGCTGCTATCACATGCTCCAGCTCTTAGCCTCCCTCCCTGCCCCAGGCTCTGCACGTCGTATTTTTGTTGAGAAAAAGCGTGGTTTAAATAAACTGTTCCCAGAAGGTGACAAGCCGAGGCAGTGCTCACAGCCTGGCGCTGCATAATCTCCCCCGCTCTTGGAGAGCTTGGAGGCTGCCCAAGCAGGTGAACTTCTGGCAAGTGACTCATTGGAAAGTGGGACAAGGCTGAACGCAGGGCAAGGAAGAGAGGGGGATGTAATGGAGCCGCGTGGAGCAGGCAGGCCACGGGAGCCTGAAGTGTGAGGCTGCAGCTATTGCAGGTGCAGAAGAGCTGGATGGCTGGGGAAGAAATGAAGAACCCCTGCCCCCAAATCCTATCAACGCCTTCCACTGGTACTTGGAGCTGCATCCTTTGAGAGGACAGAGTTGTCTGTGCACCTGGAGAGGCAGCCGGGACTGCTGGATACCCTCCATGCAGCCCTTTTTGATTGCAACCAGGAAATCTGCTCCAAGTGGCTCATTGAAGTTGGCCAACTCACCGAGGTGAGAGCTTGGAGGAGGTCCCATGCCTGTATCACCCTGTAACCCCTCGCAGTGCTCACTGCTGCTGACTGGGGCCAAGACGCATCGTCCCAGCTCCCAGGCCGTGAGCGTGCTGGAAGTCCAGTCGCTGCTAAAAGGGCAGAGCTTGTATGGAGCAGAAAGGGGGAGAGCTGGGGTTTTCTGCCAGGGAGAGCACGGGTCATCGCTATCTGATGGCAACAAGGGAGGCTGAAAGGCAGCACCGTTTCCTGCAAACAGCATTTTGTTGGCTTCCCAGCACAGGGCATCCCCCGTCTGCTCTGGCCCTAGCCTGCTGGCAGCTCTCCAGGCAATAGAAACGAGCTACCCTGGGCTCGCTCTCCCAGCGCAGCCCTGTTCCTCTTGGAGCTGCCCAGTGCACTTGTTGTTTAAACAACTCAAGCTGTTGAGCTCCCAGTCTCTCTCTCTCTCAGGGCTTTGTCAACCCTATGTCTCGGCATCGCAACTCTGATATCTTTCCTTGCGCTCAGCTTCAAGCTTCCTTTGCCCATCTGTGTGCATGGCATCTTGTGCTTTCCACAATGGGAATTGTGCCTTGAGATCCAGCATCCAAGGGGAGGAGATGGATCTACAGCTCTCTCGTGATCTGGCAGAGGCTGCATGTGCAAGGGTCTTGGTTGTCCTGGGCGACTTCAATTACCTGGACATAGATTGGGAGGAACACAAGGCTAGATCGGATCGGTCATGTAGCTTCTTAACTGTAATTGAGGAGCTCTTTCTGACCAAGGAAGTGCAAGGGCCAACCCGAGGTACTGCTCTCCTAGATTTGGTCTCGGCCAAAAGAGATGAGCTGGTGTGTGGCTTGAACATTGAGGGCAGCCTGGGTGACAGCGATCATGAGCTCATCAGGTTCACTGTCCACCACAAGGCTGACAAGTCAACGAACAGGACTGAAGTCTTGGACCGGTGCTTTTCAACATCTTTATCAATGATTTGGATGTGGGGGTGATAAGCTTGCTGGCCCCGTTTGCGGACGACACCAAGTCATGGGGCAGCGTGGTCATGCCAAAGGATAGGTTGCAGATACAGGTGGACCTGGCCAGGCTGGAGAGGTGGGTGGACCAGAACCAGATGAAGTTCAACTCTCAGAAGTGTCAGGTGCTGCATCTGGGGGCAAACAATCCCCAGCAGACCTCAGGCTCGGTGGTGACAATTAGACTTGTACCACGGCCGAAAGGGACTTAGGGGTAGTGCTAGATCATCGCACGAACATGAGCCGGCAGTGCGATGCTGTGGCCTGCAGGGCAAACACCACGCTGGCATGCAGCAACCACTGCATCTCATGCAAAACTAAGGCAGTGATATTCCCGCTGTCCTCCGCGCTGGTGAGACCGCAGCTGGAGAGCTGCATCCAGTTCTGGGTGCCGCACTTCAACAAGGACTTGGAAAAACTTGAGAGGGTCCAGAGGAGAGCCACCCGTATGATCTGGGACTTGCAAGACAAGCCATACGAGGAGAGGCCGAGGGACTTGGGCCTCTTCAGCCTACAGAAGAGCAGGCTGAGAGGGGACTTGGTAACAGCTTACCACTACATCGGGGAGTACGTCAAGGGCTCGGTGAACAGTTGTTCAGCAGGGCACCCCGGGGAAGACCAGGAGCAATGGGTACAAACTCCTGGAAGCCGCGTCAGGTGCAAGTCCAGGAAAACTCCTCCAGAGTCAGGGTGTCCAGACTGTGGAATAAACTCCCCCCAGGGGTGGTGCGGGGTGGGGTGGACGTAGTCTTTCTGGACTTCAGGAAGGCCTTCGACACCGTCTCTCACCCCATTCTCATTAAAAACTAGGGGACGGTGGCGTCGACACCTGCACAGTCAGATGGGTCACTAACTGGCTGGAGGGCCGCACCCAGAGAGTGGTGATGGATGCGTCCTATTCGACCGGGAGGGATGTGGGCAGTGGGGTCCCCCAGGGCTCGGTCCTCCGGCCCGCGCTGTTCAACATCTTCATCAGCGACTTGGACGAGGGGGTAAAAAGCACCTTGTTCAAATTCGCAGACGACACTAAGATGTGGGGGGAAGTGGGCCGTCTGGACAAGTTACAGGGGTGGGCGGATGAGAACAGGATGGGGTTCAACACTGACAAGTGCACGGTGCTGCACCTGGGGAGGAAGAACCAGCAGCAAACCTACAGGCTGGGGAGCTCCTGTTCCTCTCTGATCCCTGTGTCCAGGCACCGGTCCTCCTTCCTGCATCTATGCCTGGCACTCCTCATCCGGATGGCTCTCACTGTGCCTTTGGTGATAGCTCTTTGATTTGGCTGGCTGACGGCCCACCCTGCAAGCCGGCTCTGGGTCTTTCCCTTTTGCCCCTTGTGGGCAGTGTGACTGGTCAGGCGGGCCGGGCCCTGTAAGGAGGGTGCCAGTCTCGGCCATCTTGCCCCCTGGGAGCGGAGGAGGATTTTCCCGTGGCAGGGTGGAGGTGAAGCGGTTTGCGGCATGGAGCTCCTTTCCAGCCTGGGAACGGTCTTTTTCCCTTGTGAGAGTGTGGATGGCGAGAGAGAGGAGCGCCTGGGAATGAAAGCGTGTGTTATTTTCTTTTGTTCTTAAAATCGCTGCAGTGTACTTTATTTTCTTCCCAGAGCTGGAAATGGGGAGAGATGTGTCCTCGTAGCCTTCTCCTCCCAGCTCCTCACTGAGGGGGTAAAGCAACAGTATAGATTTCCATGCCTTCTGGCCTTGGGGAGCATTAGGCTCCTCTCTAATACTTCTGGGCACGTGACCTCCCTGTATGTCAGGGTACAGGTCTTATGCATGCCCCCTTTTCTTGGGTGGTTAGCGTGTTGTTTTGGTGACTTGGTAGCTGGCATGAAGGGTTCCTTCCTTCCTTGTGGGAAGGCCATGTATTCCCTCCCCGAGACCCTGGAAACGAGTGCCCTGGCACTTGGCCAGCCGTTCTTGCGTGCCCCCGCCCCGGCCTGCAGCCTGCAAGGTTGTCTGCGGGCTTCATGCCCCAGCAGCCAGCTGTGTGGAGGGAGCACCGCCCTGTCAGCAGGGTTGCCGGTGCTCGTGGTCACCGTTCACGGTGCCGCCCGAGCAGTTGTGTCCAGAGTCCTGGCCCGTCGCGCTCTGCTCCTGGCTGGCCGGGATGTCGGCAGCGGTGCCCGCAGAGGGTGTGCTCTCTCCACTTTGCGCGGACACAGGACAGAGTGGCCGCAGATCCAGGTAAGAGTAAAAGAGGGAGAGATGTTGGGGGCTGCAGACCCATCTTCCATTGTGCTGACTTCGATCCCGTCTCTTTCTTGTTCTTTCTGCCCCCAGCAAGAGAAGCAGAGAAGGCAGATGAATGCAACTGAACTGATAACCGGGGCAGAAAACCATGCCCGGCAAGCAGGAGGCAAGGTAAGAGAGTTTGGGTAAAGACTAGGGATTTGGGAGCCGTGGCAGGTTTGGAGTGGGAGGATGTGCTGGGCCCCCGGCCAGGAGGCGAGGCACAGTTCTCCTGCTCTTCTTCCTCAGCATCGTAGGCCACTTTGTGAGGTTTTGGCAGAGGTGTTCCTTAGGGATTGCAGGGAGGGCTGCAGGCTCCGGAGGAGACCTGAGCGTGTTAGAAGCCCTTCACACCAGGGCTGAAAAGGGAGAAGTTGCAGCCGCTCGACGTGCCCTGAAGCTGCATTTACTTACAGCCAGTCTCTGTCCTTGTCCTTACAGTCCTCGGAAGACCCAGTGGCGAAGGCGCGAGCCAGGAGCAAAGCCAGCGAGGGAAATGGGGTACGAAGGAAAGGGACTCTGGACACGCTGACGGCCCTGCCTTTAGGTCTCGGTCACGTATGAGTCAAAATGTGGCTCCGAGAGTCTTGGCGCAGTGGGACCTCCCTGTGAGCGGGAAGCTTGTGGCCCATGGCTTGCCATGTCCAACTGCCCCAGTCTTGGGAAGCTGAACGAGGAGATGTCATGCTGCCCCTCTGTCGAACAGAAGACGGATCAGCAGGGGATACAGGGAAGGACCAAACTCACAGACGTTACAGCTTCCTGTCTCGGTCTCTGGCTCCATGCCTTACACCCAGACTGTGTCCCCCTGTTTGTTTCCGGGGGTGGGTTGTTATTTCTTTTCTTTTTCTTTTTGCAGCTGCCAGAAGGACACACGGCGGGCAAAACACGAGAGGCCAAAAGCCAGCAAAGCGGGATGCAAAAGGTAGGGACTCTTGACAGAGCAGCCTCCCTGCCTTTAGGTCTCGATCACGTAGTGGCCAAATTTTGGGCACGTGAGCCTTTGGGCGAGCTCTTTGTAACCCGGAAATGGCCTTGATGGTGTTGCACTTGTGCAGCAGTCAGGTGGCAGGTGGACAGCCCTGTAAGCAAGGCGTGTGTCACCACCACCTTGTTGCTAAAGGCCGTAGATCTGGTTGGCAGTCTTGCGCAGCGCGGCCGCCCTGTAAGCGGGGTCCAGGCCAGACGCAGCTGCCAGTGGCGCAGCCTCCTGTAAGACGGGTGTGTGGTGCCTGCTATCAGGAGAAGGACAGTGGGTTTGGACGTGCGTAGCGCTGGACGTCCTGTAAGTGGAAGGCCAGGTCCACTGCCAAAGCAGCCGGTCGGAGAGGTGCCCCTGTCAGCAGGGCGGGCGTAGCCTCCTGGCGCTGGCATGAGCGAGCCGAAGCAGTCTGCAGCACGGTGCCGCAGGGCGGCCTTGCAGACCGGAGCCGAGTCTCGTGGGGTGACGGCAAGCTCCTTAGACCCCAGAGCTGGATGACCTTCCCGTGGCTGGGTTGAAGCTCGTGGCCTCCGCTCCGATCCTTGTGTCCAGGCACCGGTCCTCCTTCCTGCATCCATGCCTGGCACTGCACATCTGGACTGCTGGGCCGCCCTGTAAGGAGGGTGCAAGTCCCGTGCGCCTGGTGGAGGGCTGGGGTCTGCAGAGCTGTGGACCACCCTGTGAGCAGGGCGCAGGTCTCACTGTGCCTCTGCGGACAGCTCTGTCCTTTGGCTGGCTATCGGCTCTCCCTGCAAGCCGGCTCCGGGCATTTCCCTTTTGCCCCTCATGGGCAGTGTGACTAGTGAGGCGGGCCGGGCCCTGTAAGGAGGGTGCCGGTCTCGGCCTTCTTGCCCCTGGGAGCGGAGGAGGATTTTCCCGTGGAAGGGTGGAGGTGAAGCGGTTTGCGGCATGGAGCTCCTTTCCAGCCTGGGAACGGTCTTTTTCCCTCGTGAGAGTGCGGATGGCGAGACAGAGGAGCGCCTGGGAACGAAAGAGTGTGTTATTTTCTTTTGGTTGTTAAAATCGCTGCAGCGTACTTCATTTTCTTCCCAGTGCTGGAAAAGGGGCGAGATGTGTCCTTGTAGCCTTCTCCTCCCCGCTCCTCAGCTAGGGGGTTAAGCACTGCTATAAATTCTTGCCCCTTCTGGCCTGGGGGGGCATTAGGCCACCCCTAATAATTTTGGAAAAAAGACCTCAGCGCATCTCAGGGTAGGGCCCCCTCTTGTTGGGCGACTAGCATGTTCTTGTGGCCACTGGGTAGCTCGCATGAAGGGTTACTGCCGTCCTTTCTGAGAGAAGGCTATGTATCCATCCCCAAGTCCTTGGTGAGAGAGACGAACGCCCTGGCTCTTGGCCAGCCATTCTTCCGCGCCCCCACGCCCGGCCTGCAGCCTGTAAGCAGGGCGCAGGTCCCCTTGATTCTCTGCTTCTCGTTCCACTTGGAGAGGCCGGCCAGAGACGATACCCACGGATTGCAGGGAAGGCTGCAGGCTTCTGGAGGACACTGAGTGCGCTGGGACCCCGAGGCTTCATGACCTTCCTGTAGCTCAGGTAGGTGCAGGGCTGTGCTCCTCTGCACCTGGCACTATTGAGATGGCCTCCCCCAGCACCCTGTAAGCAGGGCTGTGCCCTCACCCCTTCTGGCCATGGGGAGGAGGCTTTGTTTAGCCCTTTGGGCTCTGTAGCTTCTGTGATGGGAGCCTGACGTTGTGGCCTTTTTGTCCTGTGGACACACGGGCCGGAGAAGAGGTGCGGGCGGCGTGAGCCACCGCTGCTCCATGGGGGTGGTGGGCTGGCTGGGGAGATAGGCGTATCTTCTGAATGCTGATGGGTTTAGGGGAGTTGGGCACCTGGCTGCTGGTCAGGTAAGATTGGGAAACTTTTTGGCCTTCACTGAGACGCAGTTGTTGCCACCGGGGAAGCCTTAAGGTCCAAGATAGAGGAGGCCCTGATGTCTGGTCACCTCCAGGGTTGGGCAGCAGCCGAGTCAGGGTTTTCGGGTAATAGTATTGGACTCAGGCTCGCGGCCGGCGACCTAAGCCCCACTTTACCTGCCCAAGGTCCCTTTTTGTTGTGGCTCTGCCCCTGCCTCTCAATCTGCACCCCACTTCCACGCACCAGGTCTTATGTAACAGGTCTCCGTTTCACGTGGGTGCAGTGATGCTCCCTTGGTTAAGTAAAGCAAGGGAAGTCTGAGAGGAGTCTAAGATGGTCCTAGGGTCTGCATTAATACAGCAACACAGCCCCGTATTTAACCAGCTCCCTGGGAGGGCCGGGGCCCCCGGCCTGTGGCGCACCCTTGGTCTCTCCAGCTGTCTCCCTCCTATGTCACAGTGATAGTGCTTTTATTATCTCTATCTCTATATTGCGCGCTCGCTCTCGCTCTCTCCACCTGATTTGGCTGTACTTGCACCTCTGCCCGAGTCCTGGCACCCTGGCACTGTGAGTACTACAATGCGGCCAACCTGCTGTCCCTTTAATTGCTGTGGCCGGAGGCACTGGATCAAGAGGTGCACCCGACAGCTTTCTGTTCAGCAGAGTTTGCTAGCCTGGTGGGGAGAGTGCTTTTCTAGAGACTTGGTGTCAGGAGTTCAAATCTCACCCTAGCACTGTGAGTAAGTACCCTTAATAAACTGGTCTCTGGGAGAAGTCCTTTATTCCCGGGCCCCCGACTCTTTCATTGCTGGGCCCAGAGGCACCGAGATAAGAGGCGCACCCGACAGGCCCCTGAGAAGGAGAGCTAGCTGGCCTTGTGGGTGAGGTGCTGGCTTGAGACTGGGAATCATGGGTTTGAATCCCACCCTGGCACTGTGAGTAAATACCATTAGTAACATGGTCTCTGGGAGAAGTTCTTTACTCCCAGGGCCCCCCACTCTTTCATTGCTGGGCCCAGAGGCACCGAGATAAGAGGCGCACCCGACAAGTCCTTGACAAGGAAAGCTAGCTGGCCTTGTGGGTGAGGTGCTGGCTTGAGAGTGGGAATCATGGGTTCAAAGCCCACCATGGCATTGTGAGTAAATACCATTAGTAAGCTGGTCTCTGGGAGAAGTTCTTTACTCCTGGGGCCCCCGACTCTTTCATTGCTGGGCCCAGAGGCACCGAGATAAGAGGCGCACCCAACAAGTCCTTGACAAGGAAAGCTAGCTGGCCTTGTGGGTGAGGTGCTGGCTTGAGACTGGGAATCATGGGTTCAAAGCCCACCATGGCATTGTGAGTAAATACCATTAGTAAGCTGGTCTCTGGGAGAAGTTCTTTACTCCTGGAGCCCCCAACTCTTTCATTGCTGCTGCCAGAGGCACCGAGATAAGAGGCGCACCCGACAGGTCCCTGAGAAGGAGAGCTAGCTGGCCTTGTGGGTGAGGTGCTGGCTTGAGAGTGGAAATCATGGGTTCAAATCCCACCCTGGCACTGTGAGTAAGTACCATTAGTAACATGGTCCCTGGGAGAAGTTCTTTACTCCCAGGGCCCCCCACTCTTTCATTGCTGGGCCCAGAGGCACCGAGATAAGAGGCGCACCCGACAAGTCCTTGACAAGGAGAGCTAGCTGGCCTTGTGGTTGAGGTGCTGGCTTGAGAGTGGAAATCATGGGTTCAAATCCCACCCTGGCACTGTGAGTAAGTACCATTAGTAACATGGTCTCTGGGACAAGTTCTTTACTCCCGGGGCCCCCGACTCTTTCATTGCTGCGGCCAGAGGCACCGAGATAAGAGGCGCACCCGGCAGGTCTCCAGGAAGGAGAGCTTGCTGGCCTTGTGGGTGAGGCGCTGCCTTGAGACGCTGGAGGCACGGGTTCTAGTCCCGTGTGTGTCTGGGCTGGTGAGTGATCCTGAGTGAGCCCAAGACCCATGGCCTGGGTGCCCCCCTAGCTGTGCTGTTTGAGCGCACAGCAGCTGGGGTTGGCTCCATGCTGCTGCTGCTCAGCATGATTTAGAGGCGCCCTTGTCTACTGTTGTTGCAGGACCTTTTGGAGGTCACGGAGAGGTCGCCCGGGTCTGGGGGCGTCCAGTTTTGGCACTCCAAATGTACACGTACAGTGTACAGTTGTACGTACAGTGTACAGTCGTCCAGGTGAATGTCTCCCAGTGACTAAAAGGCGTACACCTGGACGACTGTACACTGTACATACAACTGTACACTGTACATGTACATTTGGAGTGCCAAAACCGGACGCCCCCAGACCCCGGGCGACCTCTCCGTGACCTCCAAAAGGTCCTGCAACAACAGTAGACAAGGGCGCCTCTAAATCATGCTGAGCAGCAGCAGCATGGAGCCAACCCCAGCTGCTGTGCGCTCAAACAGCACAGCTAGGGGGGCACCCAGGCCATGGGTCTTGGGCTCACTCAGGATCACTCACCAGCCCAGACACACACGGGACTAGAACCCGTGCCTCCAGCGTCTCAAGGCAGCGCCTCACCCACAAGGCCAGCAAGCTCTCCTTCCTGGAGACCTGCCGGGTGCGCCTCTTATCTCGGTGCCTCTGGCCGCAGCAATGAAAGAGTCGGGGGCCCCGGGAGTAAAGAACTTGTCCCAGAGACCATGTTACTAATGGTACTTACTCACAGTGCCAGGGTGGGATTTGAACCCATGATTTCCACTCTCAAGCCAGCACCTCAACCACAAGGCCAGCTAGCTCTCCTTCTCAGGGACCTGTCGGGTGCGCCTCTTATCTCGGTGCCTCTGGCCGCAGCAATGAAAGAGTCGGGGGCCCTGGGAGTAAAGAACTTGTGCCAGAGACCATGCTACTAATGGTATTTAGTCACAGTGCTGGGGTGGGATTTGAACCCATGATTCCCAGTCTCAAGCCAGCACCTCACCCACAAGGCCAGCTAGCTTTCCTTGTCAAGGACTTGTCAGGTGCGCCTCTTATCTCGGTGCCTCTGGGCCCAGCAATGAAAGAGTTGGGGGCCCCAGGAGTAAAGAACTTCTCCCAGAGACCAGCTTACTAATGGTATTTACTCACAATGCCATGGTGGGCTTTGAACCCATGATTCCCACTCTCAAGCCAGCACCTCACCCACAAGGCCAGCTAGCTTTCCTTGTCAAGGACTTGTCGGGTGCGCCTCTTATCTCGGTGCCTCTGGGCCCAGCAATGAAAGAGTGGGGGGCCCCAGGAGTAAAGAACTTCTCCCAGAGACCAGCTTACTAATGGTATTTACTCACAATGCCATGGTGGGCTTTGAACCCATGATTCCCACTCTCAAGCCAGCACCTCACCCACAAGGCCAGCTAGCTTTCCTTGTCAAGGACTTGTCGGGTGCGCCTCTTATCTCGGTGCCTCTGGGCCCAGCAATGAAAGAGTCGGGGGCCCCAGGAGTAAAGAACTTCTCCCAGAGACCAGCTTACTAATGGTATTTACTCACAGTGCCAGGGTGGGATTTGAACCCATGATTCCCAGTCTCAAGCCAGCACCTCACCCACAAGGCCAGCTAGCTCTCCTTGTCAAGGACTTGTCGGGTGCGCCTCTTATCTCGGTGCCTCTGGGCCCAGCAATGAAAGAGTCGGGGGCCCCAGGAGTAAAGAACTTCTCCCAGAGACCAGCTTACTAATGGTATTTACTCACAGTGCCAGGGTGGGATTTGAACCCATGATTCCCAGTCTCAAGCCAGCACCTCACCCACAAGGCCAGCTAGCTCTCCTTGTCAAGGACTTGTCGGGTGCGCCTCTTATCTCGGTGCCTCTGGGCCCAGCAATGAAAGAGTCGGGGGCCCCAGGAGTAAAGAACTTCTCCCAGAGACCAGCTTACTAATGGTATTTACTCACAATGCCATGGTGGGCTTTGAACCCATGATTCCCAGTCTCAAGCCAGCACCTCACGCACAAGGCCAGCTAGCTTTCCTTCTCAGGGACCTGTCGGGTGCGCCTCTTATCTCGGTGCCTCTGGGCCCAGCAATGAAAGAGTCGGGGCCCCAGGAGTAAAGAACTTCTCCCAGAAATCAACTTATTAATGGTATTTACTCATAGTGCCAGGGTGGGATTTGAACGCCTGACACCAAGTCTTTAGAGAAGCACTCTCCCCACAAGGCCAACAAGCTCTGGTGAAAGGGAGGCTGTCGGGTGCCCCTCTTGACCCGGTGCCTCCGGCCACAGCAATGAAAGAGGGAGGAGGCCACAAGAGCAAAGAAGTCACCCAGGAAACCACCTTACTGGCCAGGCCGTAATTCAAACCCATGACACTGTGGCTCTAGGCCAGTGCTCTGCCCTCCAGGCTAGCAAGCACCTCTGGACACAGAGCTCTGGGCTGCACCCCTTGACTCGGTGCCTCTGAGGTGGAACAAGAGCGTTAAAGACGGGGGGCTTTGGTGTCTTTGCGTGGGCCCCGCGTTAGTCGAGATGAACAGTCGCACTGCTCGCACCCAAACACCCACCGTTCCCAGATCAGGACTTGACCTCCAGTCTCGCTGACGGAGCAGCGTGGGACTTAGCCCCGAAAACATGCCACCCCCCAGGCTCCTGGAAATGCTGGCTAATATGTCTTCTGTTGAGCGGGGTCCTCCTTGTAGGCACTAAGTGCCCCCGGGTGAGAGCCTCAAAAAGCACAGTAGTTACAGCCCCAGCCTGACTGTTGGTTTTAGTCGCAGGTCTGAACCTCCATTTTTCACTTCCCGTCAGGGGAATGGGTCCAGATAGGTGAGAGCAGGCAGAAGCACCTCACCCAGGAGCCCGGCAGCATGGCAGACAGCTCGGCTGCTGAAACTTAGACTGACCTGACCTGGAGCAGAGCCGTGATCCCAGGCCTCCAGTCTATCGGGTGTACATCTACCCTGACTTTGGGGAGACGTGGTGAAGTGCTACGCCCAGGTCAGGCAGCCTGGGAGGCGAGTCAGGCTCCGGGCTAGGCACAGGCACTGCCTGCCCTCGGCCTCTTGCACGAGCCCGCCTCCGGCAGCTCCTGCGAGCCCCAGCCGTCAGGCCTCGTTTACCCCCAGCACTGCCTCCTCCGGCTGCGCCCAGTCTCTCCGTGCCCGACTTACCTGGAGCACGGCAGGGCCTGTGGCTGCACACGGGCACATCCATCTGCGGGGCTGCGGCTGGAGGTACGGTGCGAGGAGGCTGCACAGGCCTCTGCTGGGGCTGCGGGTCCCGGCCGCCAGCGCGCGGTCAGGAGTGCTCGCCGCGCTCACGACAGATGTTGCATGCGAGTGGCGAGTTATGCTCCGCTCGGTTACCTTCCGCCTATATTAGATGCTGTGGGGCAGCAGGGGCAGGGGCAGTGGCCAGGGACTTGCACCAAAGCTGCAGGGAGCTGGGAGCTGTGGGTCCTTGGGGGAGCGGTGAGACAGGTGCTGATCATGGGCAGTCACACCTGATGGGCGCTCGCGAGGCTCCTTCCCAGGACAAGCCACCTGTGGCTCCAAGCAGCCCCTGGGTAGGACAGGCGGGGAGAGGACTGCTGGGCCAGCCGCTCACGCTTGGGACCCGGCAGGGACTCATAGCCACGTGTCATGGAGCCGGGAGCTGAGCCCGAGCCAGCCCCGGTTCCCAGTCTCAGCTTGGGCTGGGGCCTGACACCCCAGAGGCAAAGGCTCCCCTCCAAGGGCTCAGGCCTCCGCCTCCGCTTCCAGCCAGCCCTGCTGCGGGGCATGGCCAGGGGCTCTGACTTGGACTCATCTGCCCTGGCTGCGCAGAGCCAGGACTGTGACAAAATGGGCTGCAGAGAGAGAGCCATGGCCTCTCACAGGGTCTGGGGCTTCCATAGCAAACACTATGAGAGATAGAGATAGAGATAGAAATACACCTATGTAGAAATGGAGATAGAGATATATAGTGATAGACAGAGAGATAGCTCTATGTATATGCCTACATAGAGATATACAGAGCTTTATATATATATACAGAGACAGAGATAGAGATATATATAGGCACACTGCTTCAGAAATGTGGGTGACAGCATGCCTGGGCTCGTGTTGCTGCTATAAAAGAAAAGAGAGCTGCAGTCTCACACGACAGTCATCCTGCTACTCCGACCTAGAGCCAGCGCGTAGCGCAGTAGAGGTGGGACGTACCTTGCAGGAGCAGGGTGGACTCCGCTGGGTGACTATATGGCTTTTCAAAGAAGCAGTGTGGTTTTCGAGCAGAGAATGAGGGGTACTGGCCGGTGCAAGAGGTTCACAGAAGTTGAGGACAGCACTGTCAAAGCAAAATTTTTGGACAATTACAGCAATTACTGGCAAAGTGCAATTAAAACACTAGGCCAAGGCGGAGATGGAACTGGGACTAGTGACCCGGATCAAGGACAACAAGAAGTCCTTTTTTAAATACATAGAGGCCAAAAAAGAAGGTACCATGTAACGTGGGGCCTCTGCAAGACATGCTAGAAAATCTGGTCATTACACCAGACAACAAGGCTAACCTATTTAACAATTTCTTTGCCTCCACTTTCCTCAACAGGGACCAGATCAGCCTGCCCGCCGGGACCCCCGCAGGCCCCGGGGGAGGCGCACCCAGGCCCAGGGTCAGTGAGGATCTGGTCAGGGCACTTCTGGAGGGACTGGGCGTATTTAAATCAGCTGGTCCCGACGATCTCCACCCCAGCGTGCTGAGGGAATTGGCAGAGGTCATGGCGGGACCCTGGCACTGCTTCACGAGCACACGTGGTGCTCTGGTGAGGTGCCAGAGGACTGGAAAAGGGCCAATGTGGTTCCCATTTTCAAAAAAGGGAGGAAGGAGGACCCAGGGAACTATAGGCCAGTTAGTCTTACCTCGATCTTGGGTAAGCCGGGGAGGTTATGCTCAGGGACAACCAACACGGGTTCATTCGAGGTAGGTCTTGTCAGACCAACCTGGTGGGCTTCTACGACCAGGTCACAACATCCTTGGACGCAGGGGTCGTGGCGGACGTAGTCTTTCTGGACCTTAGGAAGGTCTTCGACACTGTCTCTCACCCCATTCTCATTAAAAACTAGGGGACGGTGGCGTCGACACCTGCACAGTCAGATGGGTCACTAGCTGGCTGGAGGGCCGCACCCAGAGTGGTGGTGGACGGGTCCTATTCGACCTGGAGGGATGTGGGCAGTGGGGTCCCCCAGGGCTCGGTCCTCCGGCCCGCGCTGTTCAACATCTTCATCAGCGACTTGGACAAGGGGGTAAAAAGCACCGTGTTCAAATCTGCTGACAACACTAAGATGTGGGGGGAAGTGGGCACGCTAGTAGGAAGGAACAGGCTACAATTGGACCTGGACAGGTTACAGGGTTGGGCGGATGAGAACAGGATGGGTTTCAACACTGACAAGTGCAAGGTGCTGCACCTGGGGAGGAAGAACCAGCAGCATGCCTACAGGCTGGGGAACTCCCTTCTTGTCAGTGCAGAGGCAGAAAAGTGTCTTGGGTGTCCTTACACCATGCCCATGCCTCGTAGGTGGTATCAACCATCTCCTTCATCAGCAGCTTTGGTCCATGGCCTCAGTCCCTGTGACCAGGCCTCCCTCAGCTACTCTGAGGTGTGATTTCCAGGCTTGCCTGCTTCTCCCAGGCACTTCACCTCTCATGGCTACTCCTAAGCACAGGCACTTTGCCTATGCGGGCTATTCCTGGGCACTGTATCCTACCCTATCAGACTCAGATCTCCAGGCTCCTTTGCCATGATCCCTGGGCTTCTTGGGAGCAACAACCGTGGGGAGTCTCTCCGGCTCCTCTCACACATCACACTGCAGACAGATGCACAGCTCACAGGGCATGTTGCCCCCTTTGTGTCCAAGGTTTAGAGGACCACACGTGTTGCAAACAGCAAGTTGAACAAAAGTCACCGAGGTGCACGCCCCTCTCGTGCACTTTCATGCTTTATCTGCAAGCAGCAAAACCCAGCACGAGTAGCCGCAGCCTCCCAACACATATAGGAATGACGGTATGCAGAGCAGGGATACACAACGCTGCCATAACACAAGTGTGACAGTGTAACAGGAGCAGGGTCACACTGGGGAACATTGCTCCCGGGTGTAGCGTGACTTGGGTGCAGCCTGTGGTTCTGACAGTCCTTGTTTAACGCCGATGGAAAGGGTGAATGCATTCCCTGGCCCAGATGAAGCACACGAATGCCGCAGTGAGGCATAAGAGAGCTTTTGTGCTGCTGATGTTGATCTTTGTATGAACTTGCTCTCTCTCCTCGCTGCTCTCACGTCCACAATGGGGAATTTGGCCAAGGGTCAGAAGTCCCTTGCTGTGCACATGCATATGCTGTGATGCTGCCAAGGGGGCGGCTGATGGGATGGCCTTGAGCCATTAACTATTCACATCACTCTGTGACCGCTGCAACCTCGGGTTCCCTAAGGATGGGCCTGGGGTGTCCTCCCCCTCCGGCTCAAAGGGCAAGTGGGGATAGTTAACAGCCGGCTGCAACCCTAAAGTGACCATCTGAGGTATAGACAAGCTACAAGGAGCTTTTCAGTGTCAGGGGCACAAAGAGGTTAAAAGGCTGAGTGCAGATGGGATGATACAAGCCCCAAGAACAGACTCAGGCAAGAATTGAGCAGAGCCAGGGAAGAGCCAGGGCAGAGCAAACCCATGGCTGCCTTCACGGGAGGGGAGGTCTACAAGGCAGAGTTCGAGCCCACGGCGTACCTGGAATACTTCAAGTTTGGAGGAGGCACCTTGGGGGATGAGTTCCTCACATTTGTCCTGAAACACTACTGCAAAACCTTCACTTCTGGTAGGTCCTTCCCAAAGCCCTGGGCACTCTTGTCTTCTCTTGGCCAGACAGGGGCACGACCAGCCAGGCACTCAGAGAGGAGACGGGGTGGGAGGTTGCACTGCCCGTGCGACGTGCTTGTGGCCTGCAGTTGCTAGAGACAAGTGCCTCAGTCGTGTGACAAACAGTTCTTGGGCAGTTCACCAAGTTTGTCTTGCTGCCCACAAGCTTTTGTGCAAGTGCTTTCCCCTAGGGCTTTCCAGCTACAAAGCACAGCAAAAATGCCAAGTGTTCATGCTTAGCCTCTGAACAGGGTGCAGAGCATTGGAGAGCTTCTCCCACCCTCCCCTCTCATGCACTGCCTGCAAAAAATCAGGCACTGGACTTTTCTTAGGAAAATGATGCCCTGTGTTCACACCACCACCCTCCTGTTGGACTCTAGAGCAGTTGTGTCAGCTCTCTGTGCCCCCTGCTCGTCCTCATCCCTTAAGCAAGGGGTGATGTTGTGAACTCCTGCCCTGCCTAAAGTGCCTGGAGATCCGTGAGCAGAGAGGAGAGGCTATTCAGCGCCCTCGCTGTCCTGGAGCAGATTGTTATATAGCAGATTTCCCCTTCTCCTTACGCTGTCATGAAGACATCCCTTGAACTAAAGGGTTTTGAAGGAATCTGATATGGGGAAGTAAGTGGGATATGCCTGTGGGATTGCAAGTGCAGCTTTGCCCAGACACACACTGATGCTTTATTAATATCAGGTGGTGTAAGCCCAGAGGCAGGCAGGGTTGACTTGTGAGGAGAGGCTAAGGGTTATTTAGTCTGAAGAAGAGAAGACCGAGAGGGGAGTCCCGTGCTGAACTGCTTTAGGATAGGTAAAGACTAACCCAACTGTCATTAGAGGCCTGCCCTGAGACCAGGGGCCCAGAGCAGTGGGTGCTGTGCAAAAACCCAGGAAGCGATTGTCCTGACCCCAGGTCTGTACAGTCAGAATAGATGGGACAGGCTCCTTATTCCCGCTGAGCATGCCTGAAACACCCCGGGGGGGTTCACTGATGCATCGCAAATCCTTCAAGGCCTCTGTGGTACATGGAAATCAAAGCCCTGCATCCTTGCTGAGACCTGAAAAGCCCAGCTCCTGTCTGTGCAAAGGCTGGCATCGGGCCACTGCTGGAGCAGCACCCATCCAGCGCACCGGCCACGTGAGGCGGTGTGGAAACAAGGTCGTTCCCAGCCAGCCCAACCCCGGGACAGCAGCGATTGCCTTTCCGGTGCCAGGTAACACTGCTCCCCCCTGTTCCAACACAGGTGATGTGAAGGGTGACATCCTGATAGATATTGGCAGCGGCCCCACCATTTACCAGCTCCTTTCTGCCTGCGAGAAGTTTAACGAGATCATCGTTTCGGACTATGCGGACCGGAACCGCCAGGAGCTGGAGAAGTGGCTGAAGAAGGAGCCGGGAGCGTTTGACTGGACCCCGGCGGTGAAATACGTGTGCGAGCTGGAGGGACAGAGGTAGGAGGCTTGGCTGCTGACACACTCTTCAAGGGAAGGGGCCTTTCCCTCCTTTTTTTGGAGGGAATGAGGATTTTTGGAGAATCAGTAGGCTAAAGGTGTCAATAGGAAATTAAAACTATTTAATTTGCTAAGGCAGTGACAGAGTTTAAGTTGGCCAAGGGAGTCCAGGACAATAAGAAGTCCTTTAGGCATGTAGGGAGCAGAAGGAAAACAAATGTTAGCGTGGGGACCCTGCTGAGCACCTCGGGACAGCTGGTAACGGGCACTCAGGAAACAGCTGAACTCCTGAATGCCCACTTTGCGTCCGTGTTTCACCGGACCAAGGGGAAAGACAAGCGAGATACGGCTCACAGGGGCATGGTGGGACTGGCAGCCTCCCCACTGTGGGTGCTGAGCGGGTGCAAAACCAACCAGAAAAGCTAGCCATGTATAAGTCAGCAGAACCAGATGGACTCCACCCGCGAGTGCTGTAGGAGCCAGCGGAGATCATTGCGGGACCCCTGGCAAAGCTCTTTCAGAATCGTGGCACACAGGGGAGGGAGATCCCTGAGGATTGGAAGAGGGCCAACATTGTGCCCATCTTCAAGAAGGGGAAGAGGGAGGACCCGGGCAACTATAGGCCAGTCAGCCTCACCTCCATCCCAGGGAAAATCCTGGAAAAACTCATTAGAGAATCTATGTGCGATACACTCGTGGAGGGTAAGATCCTGAACGACAGCCAGCACGGCTTCGTCGCGGGCAGGTCTTGTCTTACCAATCTCATCTCCTTCTATGGCCAGGTCTCTCGCACCTGGACACGGGAGACAAGGTCGATGTTATATACCTCGACTTCCAAAAGGCTTTTGATCTAGTATCCCATGGTATCCTTGTGGGAAAACTGGAAGATTGTGGGCTTAACTGCTCGATGGTTCAGTGGGTGGAAAACTGGCTCCAGGGTCGGGCCCAGAGAGTTCCCATGAATGGATGTGTGTCGTCCTGGCGCGACGCGGGCAGTGGTGTCCCTCAGGGGTCCATGCTTGGACCGGTGCTTTTCAACATCTTTATCAATGATTTGGATGTGGGGGTGAAAAGCTCGCTGGCCCAGTTTGCGGATGACACCAAGTCATGGGGCAGCGTGGTCACGCCAAAGGATAGGTTGCAGATACAGGTGGACCTGGCCAGGCTGGAGAGGTGGGTGGACCAGAACCAGATGAAGTTCAACTCTCAGAAGTGTCAGGTGCTGCATCTGGGGGCAAACAATCCCCAGCAGACCTCAGGCTCGGCGGTGACAATTAGACTTGCACCAAGGCCAAAAGGGACCTAGGGGTAGTGCTCGACCATCGCACGAAAATGAGCTGGCAGTGCGATGCTGTGGCCCGCAGGGCAAACACCACACTGCCACTCATATGATCAGGGACTTGCAAGACAAGCCATACGAGGAGAGGCCGAGGGACTTGGGCCTTGTCAGCCTACAGAAGAGCAGGCTGAGAGGGGACTTGGTAGCAGCTTACCGCTACATCGGGGAGTACATCAAGGGCTCAGTGAACAGCTGTTCACCAGGACACCCCTGGGGAAGACCAGGAGCAATGGGTACAAACTCCTGGAAGCCGCATCAGGCTCAAGTCCAGGGAAACTCCACGGTCAGGGTGTCCAGACTGTGGAATAAACTCCCCCCAGGGGTGGTGCGGTCACCTACCCTGGACATCTTCAACAGGAGACTGGACGGTCACCTCACTGGGGTCACTTGGCCCCAGTTGTCTTTTCCTGCCTAGTGCGGGGGGCTGCACCCGACGATCTACCAGGTCCCTTGCAGCCCCTGACCGTCTCTGAAAACCCTAGACAACCGCACACTAGATATTTTTGCAGACAACACAACCTTTCCGGGTGAGTTTCTGTACGATTCCAGCAGAGGGCTCGTGGGCCCTGCGTTCTAGCTCAGCTCTCACCAGCCTCTGTCCCCGAAGGAGAGGGCCTCCGAACAGGACCTTTATCTCTGCCCCTTTGCAAAGGGCCATGATGGGAATAAGGCAATGCAAATGGTAGGTGGGAAAACAGCTGCAGCTGTAGCTACATGCAGCAACTCTAGCAGTTTCTCCTGATGTGATACAGCAGGTGCTGAGCAACTCACGTAGCTTTAATCTAGTCTCTCTGGTCCTGGGGTTTCCACAGCTAAATGCTTCGCATGCTGGCATCTGAGCTCCCCGGAAGCAGCTTTGGGGGTGTCTGCACAGGATGCCCTTGCTCTTCTGGTCTGCAGTGCAGATGCACCCCTGAGGTCCCTTCCCACCCTCATTTCCTACGATTCTCTGATTCTAGATCAGTGCCTGGGTTTCATTTTGTTTCTCAAAGATCCATTTCTATTGAAACCTTCCTACAGAACTTGTTGTTTCCTAAGAAATGGCATTTTTCAACCTGCTGTAGTAGGCAGACAGGCACGTATGGCAATGGATAAATATGGCACTGGCATTTTCAGTCGCAGCCATTCCCATCGTCTAATACAGACGCCTCCATGACACTAAAACAAGGTGTTAGTAGTCCTTGGCACCATTTATTTCCCCATCTTAAATGTGTTGATAACTTTGTCTCTCTTGCCTTCCCTGTTATTTTGTGTGCTGATACAATAATTAAGCAGATCTGCCTTGGAGTCGTTCTGATTCCAGGCAGGTCAGGTAAATTGAGATTTATGAGTGGCAATTATGTTTATTAATAATTAAACAGACTTCAGAAGAAGTGACAGCTATCTGCTTCCAGCTTCCAAGTGAACAGTGACAGCTGGTCCTATTCAACAGGAGAACGACTGCTAAATTTGATTAGCTGGAGACAAATATATTGCCATCTCTGCTCAGTAATCATCGTGCTTTGGGGAGCATATTCATTAAGAGACATATGTAAATATACTTTTTAAGAACACAGTATATGCAAATATGATCAATCGGTACCAAGATCACTCTCACAAAGATAAAAAGTGGGGAATCTTTCAATGGGAGCAATTTTTTTTGGTGCAATCGTGACATTCATGGACTTGTCGGTATGGCAAACATGACTTTCTGTGCCTGTGTCTGCATGCTACATGCAATGCTCACACACTTCCATATGTTTGAAGAGAGTTGCACATATTTACACATGGACAGGTATATCACAGTGGCAACAAGGCATATAAAGGCATTAAAAAGAAGACGTATCAGCTCACGAGTCTGATAAAACTCTGGCAAGATATGGTGTTGGAAGCCCCTTTCCTCTGTAACAACCAGAGCCCAGCAGGGCAGGACATGGGCCCTTTCCCTGAACTCCCGAGTCTGAACGAAGCAGGATTATGTCTTCAGGCTTGAAACATCACTGTTTCCTTAAAACAGCCTGAGTTGTCTCTGTCTGCAAGAGGTTTGGCCAGTCACGAAGCAGCACAACACCGCACTGTCATCAGGCTGATACCGCAGGGTGTCTCTGTGCCCAGGCAAGGCACTACCCAGGACAAGGGCATCCATCAAGAAACCACAATTTTCCAGGGCCAGTGGCTCTGCTTTAGTCAAGGCTACGAGCCAGAGCAAGGCAGGAGTCATGGGCACGGTGGAGTAGCCGGTGTGTCTAACACGGGCAGAGAGCGGGATCGCACACAAGAGCTACAGGGGTCTGGGAGCAGAGCCAAGGGGGTGAGAGCTAGAGGAAATGGTGCTGGCTTTATATGCCACCCACCCCAGGGAAGTCACTCAGCCTTTCCTCAACCTCTCACTGTGTCTCTGGGGTCTCTGTGCTCCCTTCCTCCCAGGCTAAAGCAGCTCAAGCAATGCTGGCTCGGGGAAAATGCACCCGCAGTCTAACACCCGTTGCAAGAAGCAGCCTGCTCTGGATACAACTTTGTGCACCTCCCCTTTGCTTATTCCACCCTGTGACTCCTAACTGCACCCACGTGGGTCCCAGAGAGCAGTTCCTCTCCCTCCGCAGCCTTTCAGCCCTGCAAACACTTATCACATTTCTTCCCCAGTCACCGCAGCACATAGCCACGCAATCCATATTTTATGAGACAAGAGAAAACCACTCCAGACCTTGCATCGCTGCTGCCACTCTTCAGTCTAGCATGCCCGTGTCTTTCTGCTCCTGAGCAGCCCAGACAAGAATGTGCCGGGATTGCCCTCCTCTGCCAGCGTGGTGCTGGGGTGACGGTGGACTTCAGCAGTCACCCGTGCTGCGTGCTGGAGGGACTAAGATGGGCGTCAGGCCCACAGTAGCAGGCACTGTTGCACTTACAGTTACTCCTGCTCAGCAAACATCTGTGCCCTGGGCCTTCAGCCCCAGCTTATAAATGGGGGCACCCTCACTAAATCTGACCAGGTGCTCCAGTGCTGTAGTGAGAGCCCTTGAGCTGAGCCAGCCCAGAAGTGCCTTTTCCAGAGGTTTAATGGAGGGTGTATCCAAACCTTGCTGACAATCAGGCCTTTTAAGCTGCTTCGGGAAGGAGGGCACGGATGTGAAGAGCAGCTTGGCAAGGGAAAGGTCATATTCTCAGCTCTAGTTTTGCATGACGGCTTAGACTGGAGTCACCCCTTCCACTCAGCCCCTAGTAATCTGTGCTGTACAGCTAATGTGTCTAGCTTCATAGCTTCCTAACAACCCAAGCTGGGGAGCGTTGCATGGGCTGGGGACTATCAAACTGTACATGCACTCCTCCACATCGCTGTCTCAGCCTGGGTGCATGTCCTTCATCCGTACAGCCCTGAAGCACATCAAACTGGCTGCATGCAAGATGTTTTCCGTGCAGCCGGTAGCGATATTTCCAGTGAGCTGTGCGTCACACGTGAAAAGTGCCCATCCACAGCGCCCAGGCTTCCTTCCACTGCTATCAGGGAAGCCACTTGCCCAAGAGACTCAGTTTCCAGGCCGCAGACATATCTGAGAGCCCTTTTTGAATACTCAGTCCATTATATTATTAAGTGCTTGTACAATCAGCCCTCTTCATTTGTCAGCACAAAGCTGACTTCAGACAGCCCGCTTCCTTTCAGTGTTAAGTGCGTGGGGGAAATACTTGTAGAGAAGTTTAAAAATGCTGTGGAAGCATTTGGTAGCATCACGGAGATTCTCGTGGTACAGAAGATGCTTTTTAATTCAGCCGTTGGCCTCAAAGTGCTGGCATTTAGTAAGAAAAAGACAAGGAGAGAAGAAAACTGGGCAGCAGACTCCGGCATGAGCAGAGCCCCTGCTGCTTTCCACAGGTTATTGATTCCCGTAGACATCAGCAGAGGCCTAGAGTCGAACCGCAAGTGACTGGATTTACAACGATTTCATTTGGAAATGGCAAGAGCCCAGGCGCTAAACTGTTATGGACCAAACTGGAGATTTTACAAAGACACCAAGGGACACGGCAGGAATCAGGGGCCTTTTAGTAAGGCCGGGGTAAAGACACGAGAAATTCTCCGCGTGCAATGCCTGCCCTGTCATTGCAAACTAGGGGCCATGGCCACGTGGCTGGGCACTCCTGGTGTATTAAGTGCAGGATTTATTGCACTGCCAGGCCAAGGTTTGCTCACTGACATCCATAGTGGTTGCCTCCCTGCGCAGAAGCAGAGTTTCCCTCTGGGAAATGAGGAGAATGGGAATTTCCCACCCCAGGTGCTGGAGCAGGGATTGGTGGTAGCCTCTCCATCCCAGTGCCTGCCAGTGGCTTCCCGTCAGGGTCAAAATGAAGCAAAACAGGGGTCGATGCAACCCATAAGCTGTGATCCCTCTGCTGTGGGAGTCTGCCCCTTGGCTTCAACAGGGCCATGCACCCAGGCTGTATTGAGTCAGCTTATTTCCCATGATCTTGCAAAGCCAGCAGCCCATCGCTCTCAGCCTTGCTCTCTGCCGGGGATCACTGGTGACGTGTGACGGCAGACACGGAGCCGTGACCAGCAATCCTGTAATCCTCCGTCGCACAGACGCCTGACTTAGAGCCAGGGCTTCTTGGGCACAGGCTCCTGCCTGCCACTCTCCCTCGTACCATCAGTCTGAGCAGCTTCCAGCACATGCTGTCCCCTGAGGCACGTATTCAGGCTGACAGACCTCCAAGCATCACTGGGAATGACCTGCCTCTCTCAGCCCTTTTCCTCCTGCTGAAGCGCAGGGTCGGGACGCGGCAGGGAGTATGAACAGCGCCGGCTCAGGAGGGGACATTGGCTGAGGTCGGCTCACAGCTGAAGCGGGGTTAGGAGCCGCTGAAGGAAAGAGGCAGCAGATGTGAGGCAGCGGGAAGCCCGTGCCTGGAGCCAGGGCAGAGATAATCTGGCTGGAAGAGGGGAAAGTCACCTTTGCTGAGCTGAAGCACAGCTGCTTGCACTGCTCAGCACCCAGGGAGGAGACCAGGTGTTTTCTGTGCGATAACCCGCCCCATGCCGGCTCCGGGAAAGGCAGCGCGGCATGGAAGATGGAGCCGGTTCAGAGAGGCAGGAGTGCCTGGCCTCGGCACCTCTTTCCCCAAACTCTGATGGATTTAAAAGGGTAGAATAACTATTTCCATTCCTTTCGTGCTTTCTTCCCCATTTAATGGGCAGGGGGATGACATTCTCCATGGCAAAGCCTCCAGATGTTGGGAGGGCACCACTGGTCACTGGTGCCCACTGTCTGCCCCCACCACTCCCTCCAGCTGCCTGCAGCTGGGGACAGATGTTTGGAGCCATTTGAGAACCGCCAGCGGAGGGAATTTGCAGCTCTCCATGCCCAGTCCACAGGAAAATCAAGTTGGAGAGAGTTTTGCCATGGGACCAGCAATGCTCCATGTGCCATGCTGGGTGTTGGTACATTTTTCAACAGCATGTACCCACCATGCAGACACGCACGCACACACCAGGCCCTGGGTCTGTCTGCACCGCCCAGTGAAGGGACTAGCCAGCTTCCATCCAGCTAGCATGGGTAACCATAGCCATGAGGATGGAGCAACACAGCCTGCAATCTGCACCAGTGCCCAGGGTGCCTACCCTCGTCCCCAACTGCTAGTACAGGCCTGAGCTCCTGTGAGCAGCCTGCAGCTCCCATCAAGGAACAGTGTCAATGCTCTGGCCTTGAACTCCTGCTGGATTTAGGCCCTCATGCAGTTTGGCAGCCGGATGGATTTTATTCCCTTTCCACTGGTTTCCATGGTCCCTTCACTGCATCCTCCTCATTTCCACTCAGCTGGGGAGGATTTCAACTAAGTGTCTCTTGGCATTTTAAAGCATGACATTTCCTTTTGCTGCAATTACCCCTTTCTTCTCCAATGCCAGGGGAGATGGAGGGCACCGCTCTGGAGGAAGGAGGCACTTGAGCTGGGTCTGAGGACATTGTGCTTTGCACTCTGCTGGGTCAGTATGTGCTGTCCACGGCTCTGCAGGGCAGAGCTCTTGCAGAGGGAGTAGTGGGGAGGCATAGGCAGGACCCATCTGCAACAGGGCAGATGCTGTTTATGGCTGGACTGGCTAATAGAGCTGACTTCAAGATGATGCTGAAGCTACATGGTTAGGGCTTGCAAGAATGGTTGCAGGGTGGCACAGCCCCTAAGGGGATCACAGGACCTGACTGCAAGAGGCCAGCAAGAAGAGGGGCTTGAAGACTTGGGAGCACAAGAGGAAGATGACAGGAGTGGTCCAGCTCAGTCAAGTGCCGGGGACCCTGTGTAGGGAGCAAGGTTTGTCAAAGGCCAGCGATGCACTTGTGACTGAGTCAGCTGCAAGGCTGAAGAATGAAAGCAACACTACTGACTGCGAGCTCCGGGCACATCCTCTCTGTCCCTCCATTTGCCTCCCAGCAAATGCAAAGCTGGGGCAGGCATTATTTCAGGAAATGCATCATGCTCCACAATTAAGAGGAGGGCAAAGGAGGCTGGAAAAATCCAGCATAAACTCCCTTAATGAGTGAGCAATGCTGGGCCACCTGGCTGGGAGTAGCATCCCCTGGGTGGGGTCTTCAGAGCTGGGCTGGCAAAGCCCTGGCTGCCAGGCTGTGGCAAGCATTAGGTGAACATCTGTCCTGCCTGGTCCTGCTCAGCTCTCTGATGAGCTGAGGCAGGAACCGTTCGTGCTGATAGCAGCATCAAGGCAAAGCCAGGTGCCGGGCGCTCCAGAGACCAACACGGAGGGGGCTCACACCGACAAGCAGCCGGCTTCACAGCAGCGGAGACCTCTCCACACAAGTCATAGGAAGCCGGTGCTGCAGCGAGACACAAGAAAACCAGATCCTAGCAGAGGGGAGGACCACACAGGTGTATCCAAGCAGCACTATCTGGATATAAAGCAGTGTCTCTCACTATCTTTTTTGGGTGCACCAGACGCCCTCTGCACACTGCTGTTGAATTGACCCCCTGAACTTTGCTCACAGCAAACCCTTGTGCCTTCCAGCTAAAAAGGAGCTTGCTTGACATAAGCCTCCAGGTATTAAAGATGGAGCTCCCCAAAAGGCAGGAAAGCCAACGGGGAAGGAAAGGAGCTATAACAGAAATGCAATGTGTCTTATAACATGAGCACACATGTGCACAGTATCGCTCCCGTGTCCCGTCTTGGCTTTCGGGGAGGCAAGATCTTCAGCTGATGGAACCAGCCCATTGCATCCCATCAAGTCCTTTCCAGATGGGGGGACGAGCAAGCTATCCTCAGAAGCACAAGGTCTATCTTTCCCCCATCAAAATTGTTCCAGGGTTCATGGCCCTACACTGGATTTAGCCAGACAGAGCTGGGTTTATTCTTAGATCATCGATCAGGGGACAGTTCACTTGCTCTCCCGGTCGGCCGCCAAAGGCAGCAGAAGAGGGAGCGATAGGAAATGTGAAATTAGCTTCCATCAGATGAATTCATGAAGTTACGTAACTGCGGAGCGGGTTAATAGCCGCTCTTTCTGTACACTTAGAAACGGCGCTGCCTGGGTCCACGGGGAGTAGCGAGCAGAATTAATTGGACCCAACAAACCTCACGATGTCCCCCCGTCCAGATTCAATTGCTTTGATCTCGGCAGACACAGAGGATCGATTTTGCTAAAATAATCACACGTAGCCAAAGCCCCTGCTCTCAGTGACTGCGGGCTGGCCCAGCTGGGGTGTCTGACAGCACCCCCCTGCCTCTGGGACAGGCAGCTTCTCCGCGCACAAGCCGGGGCTGGCTGGATTCCCCGGCAGCGAACACACGGCAAAGAGAGTGTCCCCTCCCCAGTCTCTCTGCATGGTTTGATAAAAGGAAGGGAAATTGTCTCCGTTAAACCCCCCTGCCCTTCCCACCAGTCTGAAACGTGTGACAGGGCAGAAAAGTAGCTGGTGTCCCCAGACCCCTGGGTCTTCTCTGCCGCTGCAATTGCAAGGATTCTCCCATTCGCTCATGTAGGATGAGGTACAGTCAATATGTTGGTAGAGCTGATAGCTCCTCTCTGCATGACTCTTCAGAGCCAGACCCTGCCCAGCCGGGGCCCCGGGGTGCAGAAGGGTCTCTGGGCAAATGAAGGGAGCATTGAGATCAGCAAGCTGGAGAGGCTGGTGTGAGAGGAAGCATCCAAACAAGCCCACCAGTGCGTGTCGTGCCGGGAGGGCTGGCTTTGTGCACGAGCATCATAGAAAACGAGGGTGGGAAGGGACCTCGGGAGGTCACATCTAATCCAACCCCCTGCTCCAAGCAGGACCAGCCCCAACTACATCATCCCAGCCAAGGTTTGTGTACCTGGGTCTTAAAAACCTCCAAGGATGGAGAGTACACAGCCTCTCTGGGTGTGAGGACATGGATTGGGATGCAGGAGACCCAGGGTCATATCCCGCCCCTGCCACAGCTGACCTTGGGCACACCACTTGCATGCTGAGGCCCCCCTGACTCACACACATGAGCACTTCCTTTTGGGAGCAGCTCTCTTTTGCTCCACCTGGGAGACATTATCGGGGTTAAACCCCCTACCCTTTTTCCATCTTCTCTTTTTGCATTGTGGATCTTTTGGGGGCAGGGACCAGGTCTTTCTGGGTGTATGTACAGCACCTAGCACAGTGGGACCCTGATCTCAGCTGGGGCTTCTAGTTGCCAGTATAACAAACAGTGTCGTTGGCATTAAGATAATAAAACTAACTCCACGGACCTGGCCAAGGCACCGACGCAGCATGACACGGAAGAAGAGGCCTCAACTTTAAGCCAGCACCTAGTGGGCCCATTCAAGTCAGTGGGGGTGCTCATACACGTGTCCAAGTGTCTCCCAAGGAAGGAGGTGGGGGTCTGGAAGAGCATTTTCAGGGGGCACTTGGAGGAAGGGAAAAGGAAGGTAGGCCGAGTCCCAGGGGCTGCTGAGCTGTGAAGGAGCAGCTGACACAGTCTCACGCTCCTTCCCCAGGCTGCCGGGACCACGAGTGTCTATAGCAATCACGTCTAATTTGCCTGCAGAATGGGAACACACAGAGGCAAGGACGGTTTCATTAGTGAGCCATGGCTGTGCCACAGAGATCGTCTGCTTTTCACTTACGCTGTTCAGCAAGGCTGAGTTGTTCTCCGTCGACGGGGAATTTTAATGCCCTGCTTCATATTATTCTGCTCCCCCTCTCCTCGCTCAGCCCTCTGCAGTGTCAAGTAACTTCAGGCAGAGGCTTTTATTTTTTTATATGTTTGAGCTGGAAGGGAAAGCAATGCTCCCGAGCCGCTTGGTGTGGGCGAGCAGAGAGGAGAGAGCGGCCTGGATAGAGCTACCCAGGGCTGTAGGGATTCAGCACTCAGGCCTGCCCCCTGCTCTGGGAAACAAAGTCTGCTGTTCTCTGGGGCTCAGAGCACATGGGATGCTTGAACCCCAACCCCCTGGGATCACATCAGAGGCTTAGGATGTCTATACCAATAGCCAGGGTCCTGTAGGTGATGCCCAGCCCAATGCACCTCCATCCTGACTGAGCTATGCATCACAACTCCTGCACTCAGATTGGGTTGGCAGTGCCCATCCTCTGCCCTTGACCTAATGCCCTCACCAGGCTACTCCAGCTTCCAGATAGCCCCAGCAATGCGGCTCAGCCCTGCATAGCATCCCATAAGCAAAGCTCCTCAGGCAAGCATCCAAGCAAGCTGCTCCTTGCTTGCTGACCATGGTAGGATGCTCTAGAGCAGAAGGTAGGATGGAAAGAGGGGGCATCATCTTCAGGGTGGTGCAGGGCTGATGGTGCAGGGAGGCAATGCAGCCTGGTGGGTAAGTCAGGAGAATTGGGCTCTAGTCCCATCTCTGTACCTTCAGACGAGCCTCTGCTCTGCTCTGGGCCTTGGCTTTCCCTGGCCATGTTGAAGGATAAGCATTTTGGGGCACTATGAATGTGGTCAGTGCCCAATCCCAGCGCTGCCCTGATCTCAGCCAGGCTGCCCAGCGATGGGGAGGGGGTGACAAAGGTTACCGAGCAGGAGGACAAGGGTGACGTAGCAGCAGCCTGCGCAGGCGGTCGCAGATGCTCTGGGCCCCTGCTCGATACATGAGTGCCATGGTCTGCACCTGCGGCTGCCAGGTTTTCCCGTGGCTCAGCTGTGCACCGGAAAGCATCAAGAGTGGATGGGGGCTGCTCTCCTGCTTCTCTTTAATGGGAGAAAGAAAACGTCCATGCGATACATCCTGAGTCTCTCTTTCCTCTCCAGCCTGTCATCAGATTCAATTACCCAGCCCGGAAGACAGAAAGAAACACGCTTACGCTGCCTGCACCCCAACTGGAGCCAAAATGCATGAAACAGAGAGAAAGGTGGTGGAAGGAGTGAGCAGTCAGTGAGGATCCGGCTTTGCTGCCTGCCCTCTCTGCGCTCTGAGTGGATTAGCCGACTGACTGGCCACGGTTTAACACATCAGAAAGGAAACATGCACAGGCATTGACAAATCGGGGACTCAGTCAGGAGGCTTAAAAGGCTGCATCCACTGAGCAGTGATGCCAAAATGCCCAGGCTTCTGCTACTACAGAGAAGCAGCAACCGAGCCCAAAGTGTTTGAATGGTCTGACTACATGCATATCCAGACTTGCAAACAGCTGAGCAAGCATTGGGGCACGGTTAATCTCTTCTTGCACTAGTAGTGCGAAAAAATGCACTCATTAGTACAGCTCTGCGTGGCTGGTACCTCTTCTGTCTCCTTCCTCTCTGTTGGTGCTTGTTAAGGCCTCTGCCAGTACTCTCCCACTCCCCTAGGTTTTTGTCCCTTCTTGTTTTTATTGCAGCACCTGAGAGCAGCCCCTCGTTAAAATTGCCTTTCTCCATGGAAGCCTCCAGGCACCCAGAAGTGGCCTGGGGGGCAGCGCACACCTCCATCCACGTGATCTGATCATGTTGGTGCACCATTAAAGGCAGGATTTTGACGTGTAAATGAGGCTGGGTTTGACCGTTATGCATTCACCACAGAGCAGATCACATAGGCACGTGGCTCTTCGATCCATCCCAATTTGCACGAAGCAGAGAGATAATGCACGTTCGGACCCAGAGACAAAGCTCCTGCCCCTTATGTGCCATCGCACCATCCTGCTCTGTATCTATTTGCATAACCCAGCAATAGTTAAACAGCACAACCCCCAAAACATCCCCCCAGCAGGTGCTAAGAATACAAGCGAGGAAACAGTCTCAGGGCATCAATCGCTGTGATCTTTGGACAGTGAATCATCGTCTTGCAATGCTAGCAAAGTCTCACCAACTTCAGCCTCGGCGTCCTCCTCTTTGCTACCCAGTCTCTGGGGGAGATGCCTGCATCCAGGGGTCGCACTTCAAGCACCAGAAGAAAGGGAGTCTCAAGAATTCAGAGCTCTTCACAAAGCGCCAGGCTTTATTAAGTGTCTGTAGCAGCTGAGAGTGCTGTGAACCCGAATCATGTAGGGTCAGCTCCGAAAGAAAGGCTGTCAGCTAATAATAGAATATGCATGAGCCTAATAAAACCACAGAATGGCAGCAGACCTCCAAAGCACTTTTGTGTTTGCAAATTAATCATTAGGTTTAATTAAGCACTCAGGTTGATCTGCCAGTTATGCCAGTCCTACAGCGGTACAGGAAGGGGTTTACACTGAATCCCTGTCAGTGCCACGAGTTGCTCTTGCAGCTAGGATGCAGGATGGAAACCCATCAGTCAGCTTGTCTTGGAAGCCATTCTGGTTTCCCATGGCTCAGGATTTCAGGGCAGCCCCTTGCATCTTATACCTGCCTTCCAGGAGCGTGCCCTCTGCCTCATGGACTTCCACCAGGATGGTCTGGGAGCACATTCCTATTTGCTCTTCTTTCATTTTCTGGTTTCCATGCACCCATCTGGGGCAGAACAGGGCTACTTTTCTTCTAAGGACTTTTCTTGCTCATTGAACTGCTCCTATGATGCCTGAATCCTGAATTCTCCAAGTCACCAGGCACCTGCGGAGGACGAATGTGCCGGGAAGCAGAGACGCCTGTAATTTCATGACATGGGATTCACTTACTAAGCTGATTCCCTTTCATGGGCAACCAGGGTAAGTGCTCATGGAAGAGATGCAGAAGGTGGAGGGGAAAGCACATGCCAGGTGGGGTGGAGTTATACGGATCAAATCCGTATGACTTCCATTATTATTATGTGCACGATAAAGCATATTTCTCTTAGGGTGGGGGGTCTTACTATTATTTCCTGTATGTGCTTATGCCGTGACACGGTACATGGAAATCAAGGCATTTATTCATCTGTTATCTTAACACAGTGAACACTGATGGAACAGCCATACTTCTGATCTTTTAGCTCTGCTCACTGCAAAATAAACCCATCCTGGTCCTGGGCGTATCTCATCGAGGTAGTCTATAAATTAAGTGGATCCTCAATAACAAAGCAGACAAAGAAGCATGTGGATGAAAGATGATCGGTAAGCACTATCTCGTGAGGTCCCTTCTGGATCAAAATCTACCACCTTTGTCAGCTTGGTTACTAGAATCTGTAATTTTATGCTGTTTATCAAGCCTGAAATGTCAGGTTTAGAGCCAGGCAGATGCATCATAGGCCTGACACAGTCATGTGGATCTGGGGTGGAGGAAAAAAAAACCTCTTCCCAAAACTGACTCTTGAAGTGGCCGCTTGTATGTGTGCTCCGGGAGATGTCCACAGGCTACACATCACTGACAAGCCAGCCCCTGGACCTCAGAATAGGAATAGAGCCAGGATCTCCAAGATCCAAATCTACAGCCTACTCCTCGGTCCTATGAAACAAGCCATTAGCTCATTTGCTAACGAACTCCAGCAGGGATAGGACACTGTCCCCCTCCAGTGTCGCACAGTCCCAGAGCGCTCTCACTTCACAGCCAGGCCTTGGAATCGGTCATTGCGCTGCATTAACTCTAGGGTGATTATCTAATTACACTGAAGCAGTGCCTGGAGGCACCGATTTGAGACAGGCTTCACGGTCCTAGGCGGATGCACAATTAGAGACAATCCCTGCTGCGGGGCTTATGAATTAAATGGGGCAGACTAACAGAAAGTCAGATGGGAAGAAGAACCAGATGTGAAGTGGCTTATGCAGGGCTCCACAAGAAGTTAGTTACAGAACTCATGGACCTCTTGCTTGGACCACATCTGAATTGTCATCCCATTTCAAAGCTGGGCACTTGGAGGAAACCGTCAGGAACAGAAGAGCCAGGATGGGGTGGAAGCACATTCGGCTCTTCTCCGATCAGAGGTGGCGGGGGTGTCTCCACCACTGGAAGGTTTTAAGAAGAGGGTAGACACACATCTGTCAGGAATGGCTTAAGTACAGCAGATCCTGCCTGGGGCCAGGGATGCACCCCAGGTCTCTGGACTAGGATTCTGCTTTGCACAATCCTTGCCTATGAAATGTGCTTCTCTCCGTGTTTCTCTCCTGGAAGCACAAGGTGATATTTATGGTCTCCTCCACCCCCAGCAGGGAGAAGCCTTCTGAGACTTTGCCTCAAACAAAACAAAGCAGAATTAAACCTTGGCATGACATAGCATCCCACGGATCAGCGCGCAGACCCAGGAGGAAGGGGGCCGGCCTCCCAGATGAATGCATGGCTGAGCGGTGGGCAAGGAAACCGAGCGTACGCTGTTCACAGGGATGCCTAATTAGTTAAGCTTGGTGTCCATAAAGCTCAACCAAAGGCAGGTGCCGGGCACCATGGTTACATGCATTTCTTCCTTCACCCCTTGTGCCCCTCCACTCTTAAAACACCCTTTCCCCCTGCTATTTAAAGCTACTGTTTTTGCTTCCTGCAGCGGCAACCACGCCAGCAAAGTGGCTCTTCTGCGACAGAATAACAGCCTGCGACTGCTAATGTTGGGAGTTCCTGCTTTTGTAGCAAATTTTTCAGTTGATCTAATAAAAGGTATCATCTCTGAACCACGAGGTCTAGATTTTTGCATTCCTTCAACTCAGGCAGTTGTGATATGTATAGACGACCTGTGTCCCGATCCCTGGGCCACTCGGGAATGGGATAATTGCACGTGACTGCAAAGTCATTACCGCTTTGCCTCTGCAAGCTGACGGACACTGTAGGCACCCGATGAGGAGAACTGCTGGGAAGACCCAATCGCTCCAAAGGCATCTGCGAAGAGTCTCATGGAGAGCACTTTGTCCAGAGCCACCCGCAATTGCAGCTGCAAAATGGACTGCTTTTACCTCTGAGGTTTTAGTTTTGCTGTGTAAAGTGGCATTTTGCAGCTGAGAAAAAACCCTGCCTTTTGCATGTGCAAAATGCCCCCACAGAAGATGTCAACCCTCTCCTTTTCAAACTGACACACAGCTTGCCCTGCTTCTGGCCAAGGGGGATGCTTCCATCACTGAGGAGGCAAAGCCTGTCTGGTAGGGAGGCATCCCAGAAATCCCCGGAGAAAGCCTGTGCTTGTGAGACTTGTGCACCGGCTGTCACGGTCGTGGGAGATTCGGGTGCAGTGTGCATAATCGCAGCAATGCCGAGTCTAAACGAACATGGTCTGCTTTGTTCCAAACACCCAGCTCCACCTGCCATGGCAATGCTTTTGCTATTCATACCAATAAAAATTGACATGTGGGACAGCTAGGAGCCACTGTCAAGGAGCAGGTACCAAATTTGCTGGATCTTGTATAATGGCAGAAAATAGGCTGTCCAGTTGAAGAGACAGCTAGGCACTAGATTCCCTAAGGCTTACCCCCTTCTTTCATAAGAGAAGTGTTTACTATTGCAATCAGTCGAGCTTTCACTCTAGTACAGAGCCGTGCTCCTCATACAAAAAGCCTTCTGCTTTAACATGCCTCTTTTTCTTTTCTATTCCCCTAGCAGAAACCAAACAACACGTTCCCCGCTTGAGCACCGGGATGAAAAAACAATCAGCGGGGAGCTGATGAAGGTGACAGGGTCATAATTAGCGCTGTTCCAGCGCAATGTGTTTATCACGCTAACAAAGCCTCCGAGCGGAGAGCGCTGCATGGTAGACTCGGGCTGTGGCAGAGAGTATTTTTCATGCCCGGTGCCAGGAAGGGTGTTGCAGGGAGTGGAAACAGCAAGGAAGATCTGTTTAATGCCAGGCATCTTTAGCATATAATAAGCAAGTGTTTCTGTGTTGGGTACTATCAAAGGCCCCAGTCAGGGTGCTCACCCCATGTCTATTGTATATTCCTGCTGCTTCCTGACTCTGTGCCAAGCCCTGAGAACAATACTGCCATGGGTTATTTATTTCCAGTCCTTACTTTTCTTCCTAGCGTGCTGTCTCCCAGGGCAGGGACAAGCTTGGGGCCAGCTCATTCTCGGTCCCAAAGGTTCAAAGCAAAACCGATTTATGATGGGCAAGTGCCGGGGGAGGCAACGTGTTTGTGTACGGCGATGTTGGCAACCTGGCACCTTTGTGAAGGGCAGAGGCAAAAGCCAAGAGCCCCCAGAGAGATGGGTATATAGGCTGCAGGGGCATGTGCTTCGTGTTGGCCCCATCTCTGTGCATTGGGCAAGCCTGCAATGACCGTGGCAGTCCCTGGTCAGACATGAGATGGTCATTACTCAGGTACCTGGGATCAGACCCAGGACAAAGACAGTGACTTTAGTATCAATACCTGCCCCTGTTGACACAGTTTGCATCAAGGGTGCATACATGTATAATTCATCACGGGTGCACAATTATACATGTATGCATCAAGAAGACATGCATGTATAATGCATTACCATGGGTCTCTCTCTCTCTGTCTATATATATATATATATCCCTAAATGAGAGGCTGGCTGGCACCATGCCTTTGTCCATTGAACAATCAGGGTATGGGCTAAGCAATGAAGCAAACTCCCACCCACCGCAAGCCCCTGCCTCAACCAGTAATTCCAGGCTTCTGGGATCTATGAAGAATGACTTCCAGAGACCACAGGCCTCTGCTATGATGGCTTATCCAAAGGGAGATGTCAGAAAAACCCACTGAACTCTGTCATCTGCCAACCATCATGACGTTTAAAAGCTTGAATCTGATGCTGTTCCGTTGTTGACACCGGGGAGCTGATTTTTGGAAATATTTCTAATGAGCTCCTCGGTGAGCTTTCAAGAACCCTGTGATAAGTAAATATATTCTGCCCACCAACCCCCTGATCAAGTGGAAGGCAGCGTTTGGAGGCTGACAGTATTCAGCAAGGACCTGATTGAGCATCTTGGAACAAATGTTGTCTTCCTGCACTTCCAGCTGTTAATTAATGGTAATTACACTGGAAGGGCTTCCCTGTCATCAGAATCACCCTACTAATTGGCGCTTGCTAAGTGATTAGCTTGCTTCCTATCCTGCCCTCTTGCACTGCCTGATTTTTCATTCCTTGTCTTGCAAAGCAGCTCAAGGGAAAAACAAACATCTTCAGCAACAGTTACTTCACTGCACTCAAATTCATCCCTGGATGGTGCAAGAAGAGGAAAAGCCCAAGCCATGGAACAAGATGTACCTTGGCTTGGCTTGGCTTGGCTGAACAAGGCTGCTCCCGGTTGGCTTCAGGGAGAAGAACGATGGGGCTGGGAGCTAATGGTAAAGTGTGTTATTTCTCCACGCAAATAGTTTTTGAAGGCTAGAAACCATTATGCTCCAGGGAGTGAGTCGAGGGCTATGGAGAGGACTTTCCTGGGAGATAGATTTAGATTACCCATTATTGCAGGTTTCTTGGATCTGCATCTCAAACAGCTGGGGCTGGCTCCAGTCTGAGACCGGATGGAGGAGTGGATGGATGATGTGGCTGAACCAGGCTGCGTTCCTGCGGCACTGCACGGTCTTGCAGAAGGCCCAGCCCTTCCCTAAACCCAACGAGAAGACCCCTAGCCCAGTGCTGCACGGCCCAATTTCCACCTCCAGCCCAGGGGACACACCTCACAGAGCAGGTGGGCAGGCGCTGCTCGAGAAGCCAGGCTGCTTTCCTCCAGCATCAGTGGAAATGGTCTCCCTTAGTGCTGGGGTAGCCTTGTAGCAGGAAGCGCGGAGGGTTGGACTAGCTACATTTGCTGAGCAGCAGGTGCTTGCTGGCTTGGGGCTGCGATCCTTTTATCCACGCTGAGAATCGAGCAGGAGCACTCATAAATAACACACTCCTTTTCTTGCTATGACAGAGGTGTCAGTGGTGGCCCCAGAGCTAATGACGAATGAAGCCTTGTGCTGGGAGCCGGGACGCGGTGTCATGAGGGTGAGGCGCGCTGAAGAACAGCGTCCCTGGAGCACAGCACTTCAGTGCAAGGATGTACACAGAGCTTGATCCCGTGCCCGGCACATCCACAGGAGCCTATCCAATGTCTTCATTAATCACTGGATAAAGCCCCAAGTGCTTTTACACTGGGAAAGAGGAAACCCAACAGCTTTTCAGCTTTGTGCCGAAAATTGCTGCATTGGAGAGAAGAGGACTATTAGCCAGGGAGCCGCGGCCTCCTGCCTGGCCCTGTTCCAACCACGAAAGCAAAATCCATTTATTTAATGGCAGCTCCTCCGCTGAAATCCTTCTCTCTCCAGGTTTGGCAGGTACGTCTGCAGGAAAACCTCCCGATAAGAGCCTGTAATGCCCTGGAATCACATGCCCAATGGCTGACGGCCTGCCGAAATGGGGCTTTGCACTCCAGCAATTCTAATTAGAGCTAATTACCCTGTGAATTAAATGCTTTGATTTCTCCATTGCTGGTGTAGGCTCGGAGCCGGGGATGGGAGCTGAACTGCTGCAGTCCCCGTGAAAGTCCATTTGACAGAATCCTACTGGTTCCTCTCATCCCTTTCAGGTGATGTTTAAGTGACCCCTGCCCCCATCACTCATGTTCTCCAATATTAACGATGCTTGGGGAAATGTTAAGTCGAGCAGAATGAGGGGTGCTGGTGGAACAGGCAGCCTTTTCCCATCTAAGTCACACATTCAAACAATAGCACCTATTAATAGCAGCATTGATAACATTAGGCTATAATTCCTCTTGTTTTCATGGTATCATAGAAAATTAGGATTGGAAGGGACCTTAGGAAGTCATTTAGTCCAACCCTCTGCTCCAAGCAGGACCATCCCCAATCAGATCATCCCAGCCAAAGCTTTGTCTAGCCGGATCTGAAAAACCTCCAAGGATGGAGATGCCACAACCTCTCTGGGTAACCTGGTCCAGTGTTTTACACAGCCTCCCCCTCCGCTTCCTGCAGCTCCATACCACCCTCCATGCCTTCAACGGCAGTGGCACGGGAGCTGCCTCCATGCTCTCGTGAAGCCCCGGGCTGCAGTTCTGGGCATGCAGGTCCTATGTTCAGTGCAGACACCCTTCATTGGGGGTTAAAGATCCTTGCTGGATGTACATATCACTTGGTGCGTCAGTCCAAACTGACCGCCGGGCTCCTACCTTATCCCCATCGATTGCCTCGTTCCCACTCGGCCTCACACTTTCCAAGCTGCGCTAATACAAAATGCAGGGAGAGTGGAAAGCAGTGGAGAAACCATGCCCACAGCAAAAAGATATGATCAGAGGAGAAAACTGGCACGAGCATGACTCCCTAGAAGATAGACGTTTGTTTGGAGCCTCACTTAAAAATACCAGCTCCAGCGGACGAACGCTTGCCCAGTCGCGGCTGGCTGTTTCACACAGCTCTGCTGCCAGCTCACAAAGACAGGGCTTTTTCATTTGTTGGCCCAATAAAAAGCAGCATGTTACTAAATGTATCTGCTGATTTAATCTAAATTACATGTGGGACTCACAGTGCAGGATTTCTCTGTGCAATTAACAGCCAAAAATCCTTCCCTCTGTTTCTAGCAGAAGGGTTCAGATTGAGGAATCACCAGGCTCTGCAGATTAGACGCTCGAGCCTTATCGTAATGCATTTTGAAAGGAAAACAATGGTGCAGATAATCTTGCAAGACCTCTGTATTGGCGTGCGGCTCGGAAAGCCCCCTCTAACCGGTGCACTAGGGGCAGACTCAGCAGACAGAGCCGGGTAGGACATCTCTGGCAGAAGGGGATTATGTCATAACATGTTGTTTAATCAAACCAGAAAGGCTTTGTGGTGACAAAGCTGCTGTCAGAAAGGAGGGAAGAAAGGGAGTGAGACCCTCTCTCTAGCCTGGCTCAGGCAAATCCCAGCAAGTTCCAACCTAAGTGATCCAGAGTGCAGCCCTGACCTTTTCTAGCTTTTATTTAAGAGGAAGGAGACTCTCTCAAGGGCGGGCGCCTGGACGCGTCAGGGCAAACGAGCTGTGTGTGCAAACAGAGAGGCAAGGCTGCTCCTGAACTTTGCAGAGGCTCCCAGCGGAGAGACAAGTGCGCAGGTTGGCAGTGAGAGTGCGGCTCCTGTAACCCCTTCCTGCACACATGGCAAGGGAATGCCATTGCCTTGCCTACACCGTCCCCTCTAGGGCCAGGGGCTGGCCATGAGCACAGAGGGGCTGAGGTTTCCACTGCAGCTGCAATGACACCTTCCATCCTCCCATGCATCGGGGGAGTAAGGGACCGGTCCAGACACAGGGGGAAGAGCCAGAGAAGGCAGACTGCCCCCAGCGGCCCCCACATTTCTGGGCTTCTCCGGTGCACGCGCAAACATGGGACGCTGCATCTCAAGGCAGCTGCACCATAGCCTGGTGCCTCCATGCAGGTGGCTTTTAGCAAACTGTCTGTTTTAGCTGCATTTCCCTCTGCAGCAGCCATGCAGAGTTGTGATATATGGCATAAGGGGATGCAGGTATTAAAGAAAACAGCTGCAACTACAGACAGATCAAAAGGTCTCCACGCTGCTTGAGTGCCAGCCTGGCACGCCCTTATCCAGGGACTGCGTGATGCCTGGGACACCACACAGCCCACAGCGACAGCTGGTCACAAATTCACCTGCAGACAACCCACGGATCTAGGTCCTTTTGCCCATGTTAAAATCTCCTCCTGTCTCTGTCATCTGTGTGCATCTTTAAGGCACAGCGTTTCTTATCCATCCACACACCTAAAAATTCATCCGGGCTTCACCTGCTTTCTCTGCTTTTAACACAACCCTGGCTCCGTTATGTGTTGGGTGCCATGGCATAAATCATTTTCCAAGCCCATTGCTTTGCCCTGGCCTCTCCTTTCTATGCATCCCTCGACTGGCTCCATCTTCCCTCTCACATCAACCACAAGCTGCTTCTCTTCTTCCAGGCCTTTTGTGGCCCGTCCTGTGCTAGTGCTCATTGCTTTTTCAGCCTTGCAAATGCGAGTCACACACAAGTCTTGGGATTTTTGGCAAAACTGCAACGTTGTGAAAATATTTCAGTTCGCATTTATCAAGGGGAAATATTTGGGCCTGCCTGACAAGGGTCGTTTGATAATTTCCTGAAGAAAAAACATTATTTGGAAGCTCTAGATGTTCCTATTAAACATTTTAATGTTCATTGACTCAACATTTTCTAGGGGGGCTGTTAAGGGTAAAGTCTGCTCCTGGATCTATGTCACAGATCCTGACACAAACTCTTCCCTCGTGAGAACCAAGCTTGATCCCAAAGGCGAGGATCTGTTCTGGTGACTGCTGCTTTGCCCTGGATGCAACACATGCCTGGGCCACAGAGATGGAGCTGAGGGCTATTTAGTGCACGTGTATCCTACAGAAATACCTTGGAGCTGCTGTTTGGGGATGCACTGCCTTGTTTTGGGAGCTGGGGGGAGCTGATAGTAACCACCCTGAATTACCGTGGGTATTGAGACCCTTCTCAGGCACGCTTGTCAGCCATGCAAATGCAGCCTTGCACAGCTGCAGATAGTTTCCCAGGAAGAGTGGCAGCAGGATAGACCCTTGCCTCCCTACGCTCCAGTTTGAGGGCAAAAGAGAATAAACCCCACCTCGCTGTTAATCCATTGAGCGCTGTGGACAATGCTCCTCTAGGGCATTTGCAGTTAACCTTCCAGCAAATGCCCCGATCACCTCCAGCCCTCAGATCAACCGCCTGGCGCTGCATCTGGACCGCAGGCCAGCGAGGTCCCATCTAGCTGCTGACCATTAACGGAAACCTTGCTTCTGTTTTTCCAGGCTTGAAAGGCCGAAATAAATCCTTCACTCGGGCCAAAAGCAAGCAGAATGCTTTTGAGAGCTACCGGAGCGCCGTGCACACCAGGTGTGCTTGTGAAGCAGATGTGCGCCTAGCATCAATGGCTGAGCTGAGCTGCAGTTAGGGTGGATTTTCCATTGACAAAGCTCCTTTTCAGGTTTTAAATACAGATGCAGGCACCTGAGTAGCTTTTATCTCCTGGCTGATGGAACAGGAGGGATGGAGGAGGAAGGACCTGTTTTGTGTCCTGTGCTTTGAATTCTTCCCAGCACCTGTCATTTGCATTTCACAGGCTGCATTTGCGCAGGGAGGTCTTTGCCATTGGAGGCTGCTCAGGTTTGAAAGAGAATGACAATAATAACCTGCCTTTCACATTCAGGCTTTGTGAGACATTTCAAAAGCAACGTCCCTGTGACCAGGCTTCTCTCCTTAATTAGAAGTGTAATTAAAAATTGCTTTCTTATGTCTCCCTGCTTAGGACACCCACAGCCTTTGAAGATCCCTTTAAAAGCAACTCCGATGGAAGGGGACATGGCTTCCCAAGTCAACTGGAGCCAGAGAACATGCTACGCTAATGCCCTTTCCAGCCATCAAATTAAATTGGCATTTCAAAGTACAGGTAGACGTGTCTGTGCTCCAGGACTCGGATGCATCATCGAGCCTGGTTTTGAGCGCTCACTTTTTATCTCTCTCCTAAAGAAACTCAGTCAGTGACTCCAAATGTGAGCACTGGGGGGATGTGGGGGGGGCATGGTCCCAGGCTGCCAGCTGGGACTTTCCCTCTTTCAGTCAGTGAGATTTTGCACAACTGAACACAAGTGGCTTACCCCGTGGCACTCCAGTTTACTGACGCAGAAATGGTGATTATACTCAATGCTTATATAGGGATTACTCCGTTCTCACATTCCCACTGCAAGAGTAGTTAATATTAGCCCTGACTTTGCAAGCAGGGAAGCAGGCATGGAGGGATTAAGTCCAACAGCTGTGACAGCTGCCCTTGGTTTGCTGGGCTTCATCCCTGTGAGCTCCCTTGGACACCATCTGCTTCCAGTTGAGCCATCCAGCACCTCGCAAAGCCACAGGGGCAGCCAGAACCACGTGGGCATGCGTGTGCCCTGGCACCTCAGTCCTAGCTTCAAGGCAGGGTAATGGGCACCATGGCCTGAAATCCAAGGTGGACACAGGCTTGGCGCACCTAAGCCCTACGGCGGTACTTGCACCACCCGACTCAGTGGGTCAGATGGACCAACAAAGACGCCACTGACCCAGGGATCTGGTACCCAAGCTATGCCTGACTTTTTCCCTCATGAGAGATGCTCTAATTGGAGAGTTTGCACATCCAGATTAGCTGACAATTGTCTGGAGACCATGGTGCACAGAAGAATGTGCCTTGAGAATAGTTGGTCTAATAAAAGACATCCCATTTACCCAAAGAACCTTGTCTGCCTACGTCCTTAGACCGACACGGCTACAACCAGCACCCCTGAGAACAGGAGAAGTCTCTATCCAAGGGAAAACCTCCCTAAAATGTATAAAGAAATCCATGAAATGTATAAAAAAAATCTATGAAATCCCCTGCTGTTCAACCGAGCCAGCAGGAGACCGTCTGCACCACGCTTACATTTCCAGCCTGAATAAGAGAAATATCCTTGCTGCGAGATGCAACACAGAACAAAGCAAGGCCCAAACACTGCACACCGTTTATGTCTCTGGCAAGTCTAATTGCTGCTGCGGTGCTGTGATAACAGGCTCTCGTGTGTACATATTCTGGGCATTTTTCTGCTCATGCAACCACGAGTCCCTGGGCTGGAGTCTGTCCCCACTCGCGGGTCAGTAAGTCCAGAGGGATGTGGCTGCTACCAGAAACAAAGCAGTGCGACTTCAGACAGGGCTTGGGTAGCAGGGAGAAGGTGCTGGTAAGGCCTGTTTGGAGGCCAAGACCCTCAGAGATAAGAAAAATAAAGCAAGGGCTGGAGGTAAGCCAAAGAAAAGAGAACTTAGGAGGAATAAAGCAGACTTGTTCCTAAACCAAGTGCTTTAAGGGGCTACCCCCCTTCAGCTCCTTCTTTGGGGCATTCATAAATCTAAACATCATAGAAGGGGAGAAAGGGCAGTCAGGGGTCCAATATCCCACCTATTCTTCCTTGCCCTGACTGGTTTTTCTGCAACTAAATGCTGAATGCGAGTAACAGGGGTGTAGGATGTAGCCGCATTCGTCTAAGGACAGAGGCAGACAAGGTTCTTTGGGTGAATCTGATAACTTTTATTTAGACCAACTTATCTTTTATTAGACCAACTTAAATAATATATTTATCAGATTCACCCAAAGAATGTGATTAACAGCTGTTAAAGCCAGGGCCTGTCCGCCAGAGAGCCGCTCTTCCTACATCAGCAACGTGCACTTGGACCAAAGAAGCAAAGCTCCAAGACTTCCTTTCAAGATGAGCACGCACGCATTCACGCACACTCTGAGATGGAAACAACCCAATTTACTCTCTGACAGGCAGAGAGATAGCACACTCAGCTAATTACACGGTGATGGTAATCATTACTATCAACCCAGTGTTGAAGGCAGATGAAAACTGCTGGTGTCGTTTTTTCTTCGTGGAGCTATGATGCTCAGAAATGTCAAGTCAAACTTTCATTTTGAAATACAATTCCCCAGTTCTTTAATCTAACGATAAGCATTTCTTATTGCCAGCACTCGGCACTGAACAAAATACATTTCTTTTGTAAAAGCTTCTCTTGCTTCTACCTTCTTTTCTCTCTGCAGAGTGAAACCAGACCATCAGTCTGACAAGCCTCTATCAAAGGGATAGTTTTGAATGCTTAAATATTAGGAGGAAATAGAAGTTGTATACAACATAGCCCTTTTTTCCCCAGGAAGGACACATAACCTTTTTTTTTACCCTGTGCAACATCTTATACTGCAGCCATAACGATGGCATTTAGGTGCTTTAAGGTTGACATAAAGTAGTTTTTGTTTTCAGAAGTGACTCAATTTGAGGTGTCTCCATTCTGAAAGTGCCTTGTTAAAGACACAAGGACTGAGAACTCATGGTAGAGGTGATATCTTTTATTAGACCAGCTCGATTTTTGCAAAAAACATTAAAAATCTCTATTTGCAAGCTTTCAGGCACAAGCACCCTTCTTCAGGCATAGGAGAAAAGACTGTAAAAGTTCTCCTGGGTAGAAATGAAAGTTCATATTCATAGGAAAGTTGAAGGTGTGATAAAATCTCCTGTTTGGAACAATTCATCTAAAAGACATGTTAAAGACATGTGATGGCTCTGATTTCCAATGGGCAGGTGACGCCATAGTTTCTACACTGTTAAACTCCTTTAAATGTTTTTGAGGTTGAGCAGCTGGAAGCCATGCCCCCAAAATTATTGGCCAGTTTAAAAAACATAGAGCTAATGTACTGAGATGCATATAGCTGCCAGCTATAAGAGGCATTTTTCCCTTCCCCTGCCTCACCACGAGAACACTGCACATATGCATTTCCTTAACTGAATCCTACTGTGCTCTTAGTATGGAAGATAAGGGTCAAGCAAGTGCATTCTGCATATTGCACGTATGCATTTCCTTGAATGAGTCCTACTGTGTTCTTAGTATGGAAGATAAAGGTCAGGGAAGTGCATTTTGCATTTGGACCAGAAGCAAATAAGCAATGTGAGGTCTTTGTTCTGGCAGAAACAAGCTGTAAAAACTCTTCCCTGACTAGCTGTGGGTCTGTGCAGCCCAAACTCACAAAATGCTGTCAGCAAAATGTTACATGATTTATGTTAGATGACCTCATGATGGTGTATGTGACCTGCACTGCATCAAATGGCACCTTCCCAATAATCCTAATGCAGTGCCCTAAAGAAAGGTACCCAAGCAATACAGCCCCATTAGCACAGCATGCCGCCTGGACTCCTATATCCTGCTGCTTGTGTGGCCCAGCTTCCCAACAGGGTAAATGAGCGTGGGCACTGCATCACACTAACCTGGTCCTACTACTTCCAGCACCCAGGGTAACTCATGGGGCATCTCAACACGGCTTTATGTTGCACTGTATAGACATTCCCTTGAAGAAAAATCATCACCTCGAGAGGAACAGGCAGCTTGGAAATGCGTGGGGTTAAACACAACAGTGACATCTCTTCTCAACTCCCCCTGATAGTTAATTGTTTGACATCAAACGTGGGCAGTAATTACTGCCTGAATGTGCAAGGGGTTTTGCATGGGATGGACATAACCACTCAGAGGGGAATAAAAGGGAAGAACTAAATATGTGTTTTGTCTGCTTACAGATAAGACTTTATTCACTCATGACACTGGCACCCCCTAACCTCAAGCAAAAGGTCTAATAAAATTATTCCCTTAAAGGTTTGTAGTATTTTTCATTGCTTGGCCGTGGTGAATCCAGCCTCACGGACCCAACATCACCACAGAGGGGTGAACCGAGGCCCAGAGACATGAACATCACACAGCACCTGCTAGGCCCCAGCTCTAGTCCTTGGGAAATAATCTTAGATCCATTTACAGTGGCCTGCACACAGTTAATTTGACATGTAGCCCTTATTAGCCCAGATCTCCTTCAGAAAAGATTGGAGTTTATGCCAATGCCATAGTGAGAATACATAAGCAGAAGGACATTTCAGAAGGTCAGCGTAATTGGGATGAACAGTGGAGGCTGGGGAGATGCTGTTGGGATGGTTATCATGTTTCTCATCCCTGATGTGTCATCAGGTGGAGCAATAATATCTGTGCAAACTTCCAAAGCCTCAGATGCAATCAGGCCTCTAAATCATTAAGTCAAACCTTAATGACATTTCTGTGGCTTGATAAAAACAGCGCTGGAAAGTACAGATGCTGCAATACACTTCATCAAAGAAATTAAAAGCATCCCAGGGACCCTGGTAGAAGATGTATGCCCCACACGTGATATTTTGCACCCAGGAGAAGTATCATCTTTTGAGCAGACCTCCCTAGAAAACTGGTCTCTTCGCATCATGCTCCGTGACCTCTGTGCAAACAAGCGCGGTTTCATCGGTGGCTTGGGACGTTTATGGCATATGAATTTGCTTTGATCTAATCCTGTACGTGCTATATTCTTTGTTGCCAGTTTATAAAGAAGACTGTTTAATTTCTGCAGTTCGTGACTCCCCTTTGTGCTTTCGCCACATTATCTGAGATCCAAGTTCATAAAGAGCAATCTGTAACCTACTGAAATATAGGCACTTTCCATACATTTAGAAAGCCGTGTTTTGGGTTTCCCCCATCATAGAAAGCTTTGCAAGTCTCATCAGTTTGAGGCCTGCAGCCCTATAGGAAGTCAGCTGTTTTTGTAAAGAAGCTGTGCCTTGTAACCCTTCGATTCCCTCTGCCAAGTCCCTATATCACTACAGAGAGCTGCGATGTATGCAAAAGTAACAGCCCCGGCTTGTAAACAGTGACTGGGAAACCTGGAGCTTGCTTTCCGCGCTCAGTTCAAAGAGGCAACACAGACATCAGCTCAAAGTGCTCCAGGAGCCAAAGATCACATAGCCCAGATCAAAAACGCAGAGGGGGAAGTTGCCTGGATACTGGAATTTAAATAGAAAAGTGCCACTTGCACAGAGCTGATGGCTGCATGAAGGTTTTTTAAAGCTTATACAAAATAGCTTTTCTGCACCATAGTAGCTCCTGAATCAGAGCCTTAAACAAAATAGCTCCACCGAAATCACAGACCTCTTGCAATTTATATCAGGTGAACACCAATTCCCCACATCTGTTTCACATAGACAGACATCCCATCTGTGGGCTTTGCTCCAAAATGCCAGCACATAACAAAGGCAGACAAGGTTTCTCGGGTAAATCTGATATCTTTTATTAGACTGACTCAAATAGATGGAAAATTTTTTCTTTGCAAGCTTTCAGGCACATACACCCTTTGTCAGGCCAAGGAAGCATCTGCAGATGGTCTGACCAACACGGCTACAACCTACACCCCGGCACATAACAATGGCATTTAATGCCTCTGTTTTAATTTTTCTATAAGCTTCTTAGAGGTAATGAATCACTTCAGAAAGCTATTGTGGAATCTGAGAGCCTCCGCCTGATTTAAATGAGCAATGGGATCCAGGTCTCTCCTTTGAACTTTCATGATAAAATATCATCCAACAGAAACTGAGGTTTGAATGCGTGGTACCGCATCTGCCCATCTCCCCCGGTGTGCAGTTTGACTCTATACAAGACACCACGAGCCATTTTTGGCTCCTGACACATACTATCAAAATGACCCTGTTATGGAAATTATATTCAGTTCAGCTCTTCTATTTCATAAGTCCTGGATGCAAGGATTTCTTTAGGGTAGAAACATCTGTCTTGGATATCAAGACCCCCTGTGCTACTACCCTGAAATCTCAGAGAGCTGGGGTCTCCGTGTTTCCCAGCTAAGATATAAAGCAACCTCAGAGAAATTATAAGGAAGATTCAACCACCGTGTGTACATATTTATGGAAATAAGAATACAGTGTAATGCATGCACACAAACAGCACGCTTCATAGGAGCATGATGTAAAGCTGCAGACAGATGCATCAGACAAGGTTCTTTGGGTGAATCCGATATCTTTTATTAGAGCAACTCAAATAGTTGGAAAAATTCTTTGCAAGCTTTCCGGCACAAAATCAGACTCAGGAAGCATCTGCAGATGGCCTGTGTTCTTCCTGGCATCGGGGATTATTATTTCTTATTTGTACTACAAGCGCACCTAGAGGCCTCAGCAAATATTTAGACTCAGATCTTCAAAGCCAATTAGGCATCTATTCAAAACAATTGGAGGCAGATGATGAAATACCTCAGTGCCTGATCCAAACCAGCTGGAAAGACTCTCTTTGACTTCTTTGACATCTAAATGAGGTCTTTAATGAGATGGTATTTGCTCTGGAGAGCCTGCCAGTGGTGCAGACCCCATAGACAAAGAGGAAGGGAAGCTGCAGGGATTCACAGAGGGGTGTGCAGCATGGCAGTGGCAGAGCCTGGAAGGAAACCCAGCTCTCTCCCCACAAGCTGCTGTCCAGAAAGCCAAACAGGCCTCTCCCCCAAAGGACATTGAGCATGCTGCTGACTGGCGCGCAAAGCCAGGGCTTTGCTTGCTGCTGTACAAGCAATGACTTCTTTCTTTTCCCCAAACCATCAAATCCTTAAGACCACCAAGGGCTGCCCCCCACCCTTAGCCAGCACCTGTACAAAGTCACCCTTATCATCCCATGTTAATTGAAGGCAGAGCCAGAGAGCAGATTAAGAACTGCACCGTGCCAAACCAACCCGTTGTTTTACATAGAGGTTTCCCCTTCTGAGACTCTCTCCCCCGAAGCGCAGATGTCAGGCTCTCCCTTACTTAATAGAAATGCAAAAATCTAGAACTCTTGGTTCAGAAACGATACCTTTTATTAAACCAGCTAGGAATTTGCAAAAAAAAAAATCTCTTTTTCTGCAAGCCTTTGGGCTCAAACACTCTTCATCGGGCTTTGAGGATATCTCAGACCAACACGGCTACCAAATGCACCCCTTACTTCATAAGCACTCCTCAAGTGTCTCATTCAACCCTGTATATACCCGCAAATGTGGCCATGTCCATGCACCATGGGTGCCTGCCTTCTTCAGTGCTGCAAAACCAGAGAGAAGCAATCCCTACAGCCTGGGAAGTAACCCCTTTTGATGCTGGTTCAGCTTAGGGATGAGGTGCTGCCATTTCTGCAGCAGCTATTCTGCAAAGCAGGCACAGCTCCGGGGCATGGAGGCCCTGGAGCCTCCTTGTCAGGGGGGAAGCAGACAGAGTCGGCCCCCTCCCTCCACCCCCGTCTGCCTCTCCTGGACTGAAATGCACGCCCATGCAGCGGGCCAGCTGGACTGGCTTCATCGGCTTCCCTGCCAGCGAGCGCATTTCACCATCTCAGAGACAACGAGCAGGAGGTGATTTCTGGCTCTGCTGTTCCCTTGAGAGAACATAAACAGCTGGCACAGACAGACTAGGAACATCTGGGGTCAGCGCCCCAGAGACTTCAGCAGCTGTAGCACTTCCCTCGGCCTGCCCCTGGCCTCCCCTTACACAAACAGCCCCTTCAAGCTGAGGAAGGGGCTATGCATTACTTTTGTAATGCTGGGAAAAGTGGTGCAGGAGCAGGTTAGGGGCAGGTAGCGAAGGACAATGCTTATGAAGCTAAATGATTTCATTTTGAAACTGCCTTCCTCTGCTTTCTGGCGGCTCCGTGGTGGGACTTACTGCTCTGCTCTGTGGTGAATGCTGGGTGGTGGAGCCGGGGGTGCTGGTTGTAGCTATGTTGGTCTAAAAACAGAGGCAAGCCAGGTTCTTTGGGTAGATGTGACATCTTTTATTAGACCAACTAAATAGTTGGAAAAATTGTTCTTTGCAAGCTTTTGGGTCCAAACAATCGTGTGTCAAAAGCCCAAGAGCCTCAGCATGCAGAAGCCAGGTCCTCCCTTGTCCTGGCTTTGCAACAGGTTGTCAGGGAGGTCTGGTCCAGGGGAGGCCCCATGGCAGGGCTGTCCGGGAGCTATGGATCTGGAAGCCCGAGCTGCCCAGCAACCCAGCAATCTCCAACTGGCCTTTTCTAGCCATGCCGTTAGCCAACCTAGCTGGAATTGCTGAGGATGCACTGGTGTGTATGCCAGGATTCAAACAGGGACATGGACACTGGACACCCAGTCCGTGTGACCCTGGGGCAGAGAGGTGCCAGGACAGGCTCATCTCACCGTGCAGACATGCCATGATGGACAGCAGCAGGGGGATCACCTGAAGCCATGTAGGGAATGTATCTGTACAGCTCAGCAATGTCCCTTGCAAACCAGGTCACACCAAGTCCACTATGATTCTGGATAAACCGAGCAAGGAAAGACTCTGGGAGCGTATGCTGGAAAAAGTGAAGTGAAGCCCGTAAAACTTTCCTGAGCCCTTTAGGGAGAAGATGCTGAGACAGGCAGGCAACACAGCTCCCTTCCACAATTGAAGTTTCCTGCCTAGGACCCAGCGCTTTGTCCTAGTGGCTCTGGGTGTCCCCTTTTCTTGTTGAAATGCCAATAATGTGCCAAACACCAGAGCCAGGGAGCAAGCCTGGGTCCACCAGCGCACACTCTTTTCTCTCCGTCTGCTTTATGTGCAGTCTATTGGAGCATACGTGCTTGAGTTGTTTTGCAGCCAAGGTCCCTGAGCAGAGGGGCTATACCTCTCATTGATTCTAGGAGAGTTAATTAGGAGGTCCCAAGGCTCCTGTGACCAACAGATGTGATCAACAAGTAGCTGAATGGGGGGGTTTCTGTACAGCTTTTTGCTTTTGCATCCAGAGGCACTCATGTATTCAACATGCACTTTTACTTTCAGATCCAGTAAATGCTTTGGCTCATAAACAGCTCCTGCAATTCCGGAAGGGCTAGGGACCCGTTTAAAAAAATAAAACAAATATGAGGATTATCCATCAATTGCCAGCACATCTGAGACAGGAGATGAATATGAACGACCAGTTCCTCGGATCAAAAATATGATTTGTGTCCACGTTTCAAAGCTTTGGTCATTTTGTTCCATTTATTTGATTTTTGGAGATAGATTTTTTTTATGACACTGGAGGCTTGACAAATGCCTGGGGCGTATAATCTTTATTGTTAGAACTGATCATAAAGTTTCCATTAAAGCCACAAAAAAACCCTAACCAAGAGAGAACCAGCGCCTGCTCTGTGCTGGCCGTGAAGCACCAGGTGCTCCCTGCTCTGCTGCGCACATCTGGCAAGGACCAAGACTTGGAGGGCCAGGTCCCAAAAAGGCCTCAAACATCTCACATGCCATCTGGGGGGAACTCAGACCACTTCCTCCAAGAGAGGGCTCTATAAAACGCCAGCCCACCGTGTAGCCCCAGAGTCCCCAGCGCCTACATCTTTGCAAAGAAAGGTGCTTAGGCACATGCAGATCTGTTTCTTGGCATTTCCAGAACTGTGCCACCTTGGCCGATTAAAAGTGTATTGACTTCCCACCTAAACCCCTTTAAATGTCCATGCTTAAGCCCACTAAGGACCTGAGCCAGCAGACGTCTGCAGACCAGGCCTCGCACTGCCCCACTACACTGAGCTGAGGGCTCGCATAGGGAGGAGGAGGTCTTCTGCTTAATAGCCAAGTGACTAGGGCAGACACCCATGAAAAAGAGACTCTGAGAGGACTCAAATCCAGAGCTGCTGCTCAGGTCACGTACGTGCCCCGTCTCAAGCTTGAAGTTTGTATCTGAGCTGGAAGGGGAAGTTTCCAGGCTTTACACATGGGAGTTCATCCCACTGCTCAGAAAAGCATCTCCAGGCTCTAACAATACAACAATTATACACATTGCTTGTATAATTCATCCTAGGGTTTGCAATTAAGCCATTAGTACAGATTCCATCACTAATATCTCGTCTTTATTCCAGGCAATAATGTTAATGACTTTTACAAATGAAATTAGTCATTTTTCTCATTAACTTTGTGCTGGGAAATCCACCCAAGGGAGGTTCAGCAGGCAGACTGGCTGCATCACTCAGAGACCTCAGCCTCTGCTGTCAGCTTGCAAGGTCCTTTCGCCTTTCTCCAAAGCAGCTGGCTCTGGGCACTATCAGAGATAAGACTAAGGAGACCGTAGGTCTGCCCTAGGGCACAGGTTTCTGTCTCCCTTAGCAGAATCCAACCCCCTGACTCTTCAAAATGTCTTGGGTTGCTCATTTACTACATTATTTGTTGTCAAAAAAGCATGGGCCTGATGCTGCACCCCGTTACAAAGATGCAATGGTCCCTGGAGTGAACAGAAGCTTCATCTATGGGAAGCAGGTATCTTCCTTTTAAGCACTAGCATAGGAGACCATTAGGGTTCCCCCAACAGCACACAATGTATGAATCCATAATGAATCCTGGCTTGAGTCCTTTAATGCTTCAAAGCTCCAGGGAAAGTCTGCCAGGTTGTATAAACTCATCATCAGCCGGCCCCAAAGAGAGTAAATCCATACAGCCTTCCTTGAAGGGGTAGCATGCATCTGTCTACAAAGAGCTCATCGGATCACAGAAAGCACCGGCATTTCCCTACTCCGGGCCTAAGGGAGACAAATGACGAGGTGGCATGAAAGTAGGAAAGCTGTTTTAGTGCAAGGGGAAGCCCAATATCAATAAGGAGAGAGCACACAAAAGGACCTATCCAAGGACATTCCCGGCTCTTGCTCCTTGCCTAGTTCTTCTGCTGTATTTATGAGGTCTGGCTTGGAAAGGTTTTGGCTCTGTTGTGTATTGAGATGAGCCAGGGATACAGATGGCAGCCTAACCGGGCCAGAGTTTGCTGCCTATTATTGGACTAAAATTCAGAGGCAAGAAGTGAACTCAGCTTGTATTTTAAACCAGGCCATAGGATCGCACAATTGCATTCACTCCAACCTGGCCCGGGCCCCTTTCAGAATAAGAAAATACCTCGCGGAAATTCAGCTCTCGAGGCAATGAGAGCAACTTGATTTAATCACAAGCCTCAGACTCCCAGCCACAGAGAAACCAGAGGCCGTCCACTCCCGGCGTGCAGCAAAAGCATCCGTTCCTATGCAGATTTTTCTAATACACTTCTGGAGCTCCTTGCAAACTTGCTGCAGGTGCCCCCAAGGGGACAATGGAAAGGGCACACCAAGATTTATGGAGCAGAAGGTGCCACAGACACTGACGGTGGGTGCTGGGGGTTGTGAATATTTATCACAAAGACATATATAGAGAGCAGAGGAAGAATCTTTATCAGCCGTATGCCTAAACAGAGGGAGAGAAGGAAAGTAATCAGTGTAAAAGGTTGCCTGCAGCTAAGTTTCAGTATTGAAGCTCAGCCGATGCCGTCTGCCTCTGAGGAAGTTGCGTGGAACAGCCGTGAAAGTTTCCTATGGGCAGAAACCAAAGTTTGAGACACAAAGTTGAAGTCCTCGGAGCTCTGGACATGGCCCACATTTGATGGTTTGGCTCCAGATCACACGAAGTAGATTTCAGATGATCAAGAGCTCTATACCCGTCCCCTTTTCTCCAAGCAGTAGGCATACTGGGATGGTGGGATGGAGCAGTAGGCTTACTGGGATGCAGGATGAAGCAGTAGGCATACTGGGATGGTGGGGTGAAGCAGTAGGCTTACTGGGATGGTGGGGTGAAGCAGTAGGCATACTGGGATGGTGGGATGAAGCAGTAGGCATACTGGGATGGTGGGATGGAGCAGTAGGCTTACTGGGATGGTGGGATGGAGCAGTAGGCTTACTGGGATGCAGGATGAAGCAGTAGGCTTACTGGGATGGTGGGGTGAAGCAGTAGGCATACTGGGATGGTGGGATGGAGCAGTAGGCTTACTGGGATGGTAGGGTGAAGCAGTAGGCATACTGGGATGGTGGGATGAAGCAGTAGGCATACTGGGATGGTGGGATGGAGCAGTAGGCTTACTGGGATGCAGGATGAAGCAGTAGGCTTACTGGGATGGTGGGGTGAAGCAGTAGGCATACTGGGATGGTGGAACAGAGCAGTAGGCTTACTGGGATGCAGGATGAAGCAGTAGGCATACTGGGATGGCGGGATGAAGCAGTAGGCATACTGGGATGCGGGATGGTGCGTTGCTTCATCTATTTAGACTCTGGGCACTACAGGTTGTTCACACAGCACGGACACAACAGGGGCTTGTCAGTGCCTTTTATCCAGGTCACAGATGATGACAATGACTGTTGAGCAGTGCAGGAATCAAGATTTCAGCTTTATGGAAACTTCCATTATTTCAAAATGTTTTTTCCTTTCAAAAAGGAGCAAAACATTGAATTTTGACATTTGCAAAAAAAAAAAATAAAAAAATTGAATTTTTAAAAATATATAATTTCAGGTCCATCCATCAAAATGTTTTGGTAAAACTGAGATATTTTGACAGATTTATTTTATAGTCTATTTTATCATCTCCTTTTATAGTCTAAAATAGGACGAGTTTTTGAGAGAAAAGTTGTTTTGAAATGAAAAAACCAAACTGCTCCATTGAGATAATGTCCCGAGGCTTCAGATTTCATTTCTAAATGAAATTGTCTCCGATTGACAGGTTTCTGCGGAATGTTTTGATCTGGATGAATCAGCGCATCCCAGCAGAAACCCGCTCAGCTGGAAAAGTTTCCTCCGTGATTTTCCATTCGTGACGCGCGTTACACCCGCAACCCAAGCTGCTGCGCACACCGGAGGTCTGGGGTGCAGCTCCGTGAGAAAGCACACGTTGTGCCTTCACATCACCTGTCCCAAAAGGACGGATGGAGGGATTGCACACATGGCGAACTAGACCTTGGAAGTGTCTTTGAATGGAAGCAATGGGCGGATGTATGCTAGCATGACTTCTTTGAAGACAGTGATGCTCAGCTGGCTCAGCCTAACACAGGCTTTAGCCCCGTATTTATCCAATTCACCTGAGGATTGCTTTGCTTCTCCACCACAGATTCCAGCGAGGTGATGCCAGCATTTCAGGGGGATTTGAAAGGAACAACACTTTCTGAGCACTGGAAGGAAAAAGCCCCATTCCCTTCATGTACTCTTTGCCGAACACCTGAGTGTTAAGCCGATAATTACCCTGAAACACACACATTTGTCCTTCTGCGTGTGTCCGATCACCAAGTGCCTCCCCCAGGCAGAGCTTAATTATCCTCACTTTTCAGGAGATTAGAAAAATGAGGTTTTCCAAACAAGGGGTGGAATGAAAAGCAAAGCCCCCATTTGAAAAGCCGGTATTAATAAAAATCAAATAAATCACATGGCTGAGCAGAAACACAGCCTGGAGTTTATAATGTCCTAATGAGCTTTTTATTCTATTTGACCTGAAGGTACCATTGTGATAAAATATAAATTAAACAGAGAAAAAAGAAGAAGTGAGGCGGAGAAAACTCTAATCAAAGCAGTCAGCAAACTGTGGTCAACAATGAACCGTTTCATTTTATTAATATGGGACTCAGGAAGATAAGGGATAACGTACAAGTATATGACACCCACAGGGAATCAAAACCCAGCAGGGTGTTCAAGTAATTTGCTTATTATACCTTTAGATTGCCCTTGAGCAGACTGGAAAGGGGACCAGCCTACCTGGAGCCAGCTAAGAAGGAGCTTGGGCCTTAAGAGTAAAATGGTACCCATTTTCAGAGGGGAAGTATCCAGGCTTACGATGAGGGACATTTCAGGGGAGTTTCAGCTCTTAGGAACATGGGACTAGGACAGTCCCCCCTGGGCACTGAGGCTTGGCTATAAGCATCTGTCCAAAAGGGCCCAGAGAGACGCCTCTCTTGCTGGGTTTGCAGGTTGAAGGTATGTGCTCTGGCTTTTTCTGGGGACCGATCTTCCAAGGCCAAACAGCTCCCCCATCATGAACAGAGAGAGGCCAGGGCATGGCACGTAGGGTATATCTCCACTGTAAAGGGAGGTGTGTCTTATCACGGCTCACCCAGCTAGCTCGGGTATCCACAGCAGTGAAGACACAGCAGCAAAGGTTGCAGTACAGCTGCCCAAGCCCATCGGGGACCTTGGAAGCAGGGTCAGGTTGCTAATGTGCCCCGAAGCCTGTACCCCCACGCCCTTCACTTCTAGCACTACCACTAGCAGGTGGGTGATGGCTGGGTCGGGGTGCGAACAAATTGTCAGGCCTCTGGGCTTCTTGGGATGGTCCTGCTTTGAGCAGGGGGTTGGACTAGATGATCTCTTGAGGTCCCCTCCCACCCTCCTTTGCAATGATTCAATTCTCTATCTGTAAAAATGTCTTTTTTCTTCCACCCCGTGTCCACGTATTTTACCATAAGCTCCTCCAGGCCAGGGCCTGCTCTTCCCAGGTGCATTCACGTGTGCCCTAGTGCACTTCCAATCCCAGTTGTGTTACACAACCACTGACACGTGTTGTTCCCACAGCAGCCACCTCCTGAGGTCACCCAGGCAGGGCACCAAACAGCACGTTACACCGAGCAAAGAGAAGAGCCGGGACCTTCCTCCACTTTAGCTATGATATTTGACTAATGACTCATTAAACAGATGTAAATTGAAGCAAAATGGAGGTATTAGAATCGCGAGCCGGGTTTTGTTATGTAAATAGGCTTGCCTTTCAATTCTAATTATCTCCCAAGATTTTTCATCTCCTCTTCATAATTTTCTGCTGCTCTGCACAGGAAATAGATTGGCTGTTGAGATCACCTTTCTGTGAAATAACCAGTCAGTGAAAAATTGGCAATTCAGGACCACACGCAGGAACCAGAGCGGAAACCAATCAGGAAGGTCTAGGGGAGGAGGGGGACAGTACAAGCAGAAGCAGCAAACATTTGCTTAGGTCTCAACCAACACGGGCCAGCAAGTCTCTTTGCTATGGGCTAACAAGCATTTTAATGAAGCAGGGGTATACTATACATCTTTTGAAAAGGTTGTGCCAGGGTTATCGCTGCACCGCCACCATCGGACCAGACTCTTTCACCTGGTCCCTCAAACAAACAAACCTCCAGTGCTCAAAGGATTGCCTGGCTGGTGAGAAGTGGGTGGGAGAGATGGGGAGAGATTCATCTGTTGTGCTGAGGGATCATAGAAACATATAAAGTGAGGGTGGGAAGTGATCTCAAGAGGTCACATCCAGTCCAACCCCCTGCTCCAAGCAGGACCAGCCCCAACTCCATCATCCCAGCCAAGGCTTTGTCTAGCCGGGTTTTGAACACCTCCAGGGATGGAGAGTCCACCACCTCTCTGGGGAGCCTGTTCAGTGCTTCACCACCCTCCTTGTGAGAATATTTAACCTCAACTCCCCTTGCTGCAACTTGAGCCCGTTGCTCCTTTTTCTGTCGTCTGCCCCACCGAGAACAGTCTTGCTATAGATCCTTGGCCCTGTTTCGCTAGCACCGTGCCAAAACGATTCTGCAAATAAGCTGCAAACCCTGCAGTTTGATACAGGGTGCCCATGCAGGGCTGTACACAGCAGGGCTGTACCCCGATTCCTGAATCGGGCTCTGTTCCTTGAGTGGGCTTAGCTAGTGTGTGCTGTGCCCTATGTCTAGCAATGGCATTCCCTGCTGTTTCGCATGACCTGCATTTGAACCGGATACCTTATGGCAGCGACTGCAGTCATAGGGACCCAAGAGAAGTTTCCTTGAGACCAGCATGGTAGGAGTTGCAGTGAGCAGGGTCTCAGAGGCAAGCTGTTCTGCTGCATATTACATGAGACTGGCTGACTAACCACGTAGCTTGTCAAAGGGAACTTTTCCCTCTTCCCTCTCCCCCCAACCCCTCAGGAAGGCTGAGAGACTGTTCCTGTGCCACCATCAGAAGGATCATACAAATGGAATAAATGGATGCCAAGAGCAATATAAAAGCCCATGGGATGTCAGCCTGCCCAGCCGGGGTCCATTAAAAGGAGGAGGATTTTGCTTTGGAGTGCCGCTATCCAATAGATCTGAAATGGAGCAAGCATCTCACTGCCCAGGCATCCCTAGCGCCCATCTGCACGAGCTGTAAATATAACCGCTCCCATGAAGAAAATCCTACTCCTGCCAAAGTTAGTGGCATTTTCATCCTGCTGTAAATGGCAATGAAATGCATCAACAGTCAGAATGAATTAGCAGAGAGGCTTCAGCGATGCTCTTTGCTGCTGCCGAGGACAAGGAGCTTTATATTAAAAAAACCCTTGTGCTCTGCTTCATTTTCTTATTCAGCGATAGAAGTACCTATAATTGTCTGTGAATAACATGCGTGCAGCTGAAAAAGAACCGAGAGCCACACAGTGTTCAAGGAGAGAGCGAGTTCAAGATGACAGTGGCAATGCCCAGCTCAAAAGTAATATGCCTTCCCTCTCCTAGTCCAGACGTAAGTCTACTTGCATAAACTAATCAAAGCTAATGATTACCAGCTAAGGATTGTAAAGCTCACTCCCTGCAAACATGTGCTTTTCTGAGAGTGCTCTAAGCTTCATCTACAGCCAGACCAAAGAAAGAAACAAAGAGGTAGAAGGCTTTGTTCTCCAAGGAAGCCATTCCCCAGCCAGCTGGAGGCACTTGGCTCTGAACAAGATGGGGCAAGTGGATTGCAATTGCAGCCACAAATTGCTGCAATTGTTTGTTCAGGACTTGTCTGGGTTACCTGCAGACCCTAGGCATAAAATATCCTGCCAGCAGTATATCTCTCCTACCACTAGCTCACTGCAGTGATTATTACTGGGCCCATGTTCACCCAAACAGTGGCCCAAATGCTGCACTACTGACATACATGGGAATGCTGCTGGGGCCGTGGCAAGAGGAAGGGAAGGGACTGCAATCATATAAGTAGATTTTTAGCAGAGGGAATAAGAGCTCTGCAATGTGGCTTTGCTGTTTCTTTTCACATAGCTTAGTCAGCTGCATCTCTAGACAGAAAGTCAGTGTTAGCTTTTATCCCAAGGCCACACTGGATCTGGGTCCCGAGATCAGGACTGCTGAGGTCAGATCCTCTTCACCCAGCCAGGCCCATCCAGAGAGAGCCACAAAGAAAGAGGATGGAGTGGCGACACTACCCCTGTTTTGCTAGGGGCTAGTTAAACCAGCTTCCTGGTGCTGCGATACCATCCCAGGCCCTAAGACCTGCCCCAAAAAACACCCCTAGGCCAGCAAGTAATTTAATAAACTCAGATGATTCAGTAAACCTTTGTGGCCTTGTTCTTGTTGAAGCAAACCCATAGCTTAGTCATGATGTTTCCCAACATTATTTTAATTCCCTGATCATTCCCCAAGGCAAGTGGGTGTCTGGATAATATGTCTGGAACAGCTGGTCTCAGGTGATGTGTAGGGCAAGCAGTACCAGGGGTGTAGGTACAATCACTCATTACAAGCAATTTTCACCAGCCAGCATGTTCTACTAGTTTTCTTTCCCCCCCCATTATTTCCACCATTCTGACCCAACAGGATGTAAAAAAATAATTAGAAGAGTGGCCTGCCAAATACATGCTAATTAACTTAGCATGAACTTGCTTCTCCTCTGCTATCAGCGTAGGAGCAGGGAGTCCGAGACAGGACTTGCAGTAATTAGGCACTGGAGGTCTCTAGCTGTGCTTTGCCCCAAGAAAAGCCTCTTCTGACTCCAGTGCTTGTTGCTCTGCTGCTAATGGGGCCTTTTGCCCCAGTGGGATTGTGCTGGTGACACCGGGCTGCCAATCTGGAGGGAGGGCAAGTGGCTGCCTCTGGACTGAACAGCTGCAGAGCACCCTCAAAATGAGCAGGGAAGGTTTCTCCAGGCAGGGATTTCTCTGCCAGGTCAGGCAGGCTCTCTGCTACCCTGGAGAAAGAGGCAGACCCTGCCCTAGGCAGGAAGCCGAGAAAAGTTTTTTGCAGGTAGGTTCAGAAACAGCACTGCCAGCTTCTCCGCCCTTCCCTCCACCCCCTGGAGCAGGCTCCTCTCCTCCTGCCTCCTCCACTGCCCTGGAGCATTGCCTCTAACCCCAGGCAGTCAGCAAGCAAGCACTGCCAAAAGCTTCCCCAGAGCATAAGCTGGACTTTTATTGAGCTGGGGGGCAATCATTTAATTCAAGACAGCTATGTGTGTCCTGACTTGGGGCTCCCAGCTGCAGCCATTTAAGGGAGAGCATTAACTCTTTTTTTTACCATCCCTGAACCAGCTTGGAGGAGAAATGAGTGGACTGACAGGCCAAAGTTGGAGCTCCCCTGAAGTCAATAGTGAAATCCAGTGGGGCCAGGATTTTGGCCACAAGTTCAGAGGCAAAAGGGACAGCTGCCATCGCTGGTTTGGACATGACAGAAGCCAAGGAACCTCCCTCGTGGGGGTCCTGAATAATCTGGGAGAGTTGGGGAAATGCCAGGGGAGGTCTCAGGGGATCTCCCCATGTGGGCTGCAGGCTATGATTCAGCAGGGACCACCTAGTTTTCCCAGACTTGAACACGTTTGTTGAGCAATCTCCACTGCCCCGGGGCAGAGCACAAAGGCAAGGCAGCAAAGCCCTGCTTGGAAAATCATGACTACAGCCTGAGCCCCCTGAGAACACTTGTCTGCTACCTCCTCCGACTGGCATTTGGCAAGGCTGGGGACGGCTGGCATGAAGAGATCTCCCTGTCATTTAGCCGCGATCAGTGTGCGTCAGGCTCATTACCATCCAGGCTGCACAGACGGCCGGGCCATTGATACTGCCAGAGAAATGTGGTGATTTCTTATATAGAAACAAAATGATAGTGGCATTTTCAGTGTGGATCAAGTGGTAGCAGCAGCAGAGACTCAGTCCCGCTCCAATGCGATGAGCGGCACGCACAGACAATGCACATTTAGGCTGTTTGTTTCCAATGGAAATAAATCAATTCCCCTTAAACAGGTCTAATTCTTCATATTTATTCCACTCCAAAGGGTTTTTTACTGTTCTTTCATGCCAAAAAAGGCGTGAAATATTCAAGCAAAACACACTTGAAGCTAGCCCTGGAATGATCTGTGCTTGTCTCCTAATTTGCTCATGACAAATAGGGCCACAGCACAGACAGGGCTGCCAGTGCCATCCTTGGCTGCCTGCTGAACCTTTCTATAAGTCTACAGATCTGTTCATGGCCCTACCTGGAGTTCAAGACCCGGGTACCGAGATAGGCCACGTGGTATTTTCCAATAGGAATGCTCTGCCCGTCCTATTTCCATGGGGATGAGCTCAGAAACCAGTTGGAAAGCATTTGGGAAACAAAACAGTTAGAGACCTCCCGTGCCCAATTATTGCAAACCCAATCTCTGGCTCCCTGCCCCTGCTACACTAATAGCAGAGGAGAACCTGTGTATGGCAATGGGGGGGTTTGCAGGGAAGAGTTTAATTATTTTGTTGAGAAGGCAATCTTGCCACAGACAAATTGGGCTTGTTCAACCCTATTGAACTCAGGGGCAAAGAATCCACAGTGACCCAGATCCCAGGCAAATTCCACCAAGCCATTAGAAATAGAGGTGAGACCAAGCATAGACACGTTAACCTAGCAAGGATGGTAGATTTGAGCCTGTTTTGGGGCTTAGGTGTCCTGCATCACCTCCAAATAGACCTCAGTTCCTGGCTTTGCCACTGATTTCTTTTATGTCCTCAGCCACTTTCCTGTGTGTTTAGGGCTTCCATTTCCAAAGCTGTTGATACAACATCTTTCCACTGAGCTACCATGAATGACAACGTGTGTATAGTTTGGGCATCCTCCGTGTTGCGTACCAGTGCAGGGTGCAATGCAGGTGCTCCAGGCTGCTCAAGCAAGCAGAAGACATGCATCTCTCTCGTGTGCATCTCTCTCAAAACTGAGGTGTCCAACCGAAAACCCCGAGAAATGATTTTGCTTTCCAAGTTTCCAGCAACAAAATTATGACAATCTTGAACCAACACTGCCCCCTCCGCACACCTGTACAGTTTTGGGCTTCCACTATTCTGAGGAAAATAAAGGAATTCAAACACAAACTGGAGGAAAACAGCCTCTTTGAAAAACTAGGTGGGGAAAAACCTCTTACAGATTATTTTGACCCACCCCATCTGTGCATGCGCTTGCTGGAAAGGGTTGACTGGCACCACTGAGAAGGCTCTCTTCCTCCAGAAACTTTCCAGAGGCTGGGTGCAGCCTGCTCAGGGACCCTTTCTGAGCCCTAGCAAGCTCCTACAATACTGGAGAGTTTTACTATTAATAGTAAATGAATCTGAACAACATGAGTCTCCTCCCTGGAACAGAGGACCTGAAGCCACCAGACTTTGCTCCTTGCAGCGAGGTCTGTGGTAAGCTTTGCCAAGTGCACCCTGGGCCCGGCTGTCGGCAGAGCCCTTTTTATCACAGCTTTGAAGAGGCAGATCCTGCTTTGCTTGAGTGCTGAAGTTTCCTGCAGACTCAAGGAGATGATCACGGTATCAGGACAGATGTGATGTTGTCAAATCCTGTCTGTCCCTAAGCACACAGGAACGCAGTTCATTATATTATTTTTACACTGACATAGAGTCACCGGGGACTATGGGAGTAGCACCTGAAAGACGGGGTGGGGGGTAATCCTTTGTCTTTGCTCTGCCTACTCTCCCATGCGCTGAGGGCACCAGATCACCACTGTTTATCATGAGTTTAATTTAGGGATAAACCGTTGCTGGTTTGGCTTCCCTTCCTGCTGCATGGGGAAGCAGACAGATGAAGTGGTCACTGGGGACTGGCGGAGGCATGCTAACAAGCAGTAAATTCCCTCCTTCTAAAATGGTCTAATTCTTCCACCCATGCACAGCCACAGCTAGAAAAAAATCCGTAGTAAATTCAAACGGTGCATAGGATCAGTGTGCTGCGCTGGCTCAAGAATGACGGGAAGTCATTCAATAAATGTGAATTACATCGGATCGGGCCTGCACTTACCCAGTGCAATATGGGTTCCTGTATCCCTACATAATTATGTGAGGGGGTCCCAAGCTGGTGTTCAGGTGGGGAGGGTGGGTGTATAACTGTCTCTCGAAATAGCGCAGTCACGTTCACCCGGCGGCAAGATCTTCATTGCCGCCGTGGTATGCAAAGTTCACGTAATGACAGTCTCTACAGCAGTGAGTTGGCAAGCAAATGAAAGCACAAGCACTGAGCTCTAACAGCATTATTATTACCTATTTCAACACCCGTGAATATTACATGCAGGTTCATTAGGCAGGTAATAAAAATCCTTCACATTTCTCCAAAGACTGTGGGGGGTGGAGAGCGTCACACTGGTCACCAATTACCAGCACATCCTTTCTCTTCCCTCCACACAACACAGAGCTTCTGTGATCTGCTTTTACCACCACAAATAATTTACGGCAGAAAGAGCGAGTCAGGGGATGACAAAACAGCATTTTCACGAAAGGGGGAAACAAGACGCACGCTCACAAGGCTCCAATCCTCCGGGCTCCTGTTCTGTTTCCAGCATTTGCGACTCTGCGTCTGTGACCCACACGCCAATCTGGGCAGGTTGAAAGGAGCTGGTAAGACCTGGGCAACGTTCATCAGTTCCTGGTCCCCGTGATGAATGACTTATGAATGTATAGGGATGATTGGCTTTCTGGGATGGAAGAAAAGTTTGCAAAGCTCTGGAGAAACTGCCCTCAACGTCAAGGTTGCAGAATATTCCCAGATTGGAGGCATTTTACTGCCCTTCATATATGCAGGACCCCGCATTGAGCAAACTCCCACCATTAACCATTGGGGTGGAGGAACGTGGGACTTCTTTCTTCCCATTAGGAAGAACTTTGCTTCCTGAGGTTCTCAACTCCCATGGATATAAAACACAAAGACATATTTGCTTTTACTTTGGCCTCATCCAGGGAGTTTCTCCGGCACTGCTTAGCAAAGACATCTCTCGGAGAGTTTTACGTTCCTTTGCACCTTTGTGCCAGTCAGCTTTGCAGACAGTTTATTAGCTGCTTGTTAAAATAAGGAACATGTATCAGAGGATGCCACTTGTACTCACAGTGCTTTTAATACGTTAAGTGCTAATGGCTTGTGTGGGGCTCTGGTCATGTGCCAGGAAGCAATAACTCCCCCTCCTCGGGACTTGACTTGGGTGTGGAACACTTCACCCTTCCTTGAGTTGTTGCTTCTCAGACATGGTTGTTTAAACAATCCCCTGGGCTCTGACAGCAGCAGGCATTGTGTGCTGCATTGTAACCTAACAAAGAGAAGGTGAAGAATATAATAACACACTCACCATAAGAGAACATCAGGCAACAGCAGGTAGTTAAGTAGGATGATGCTGAGGGTAGCACCTGACATTATGCCTTGACCATGAGTGGCTTTGGGTTTTGTCACAGCTAAAAGCCCGTATCAGCACACTCCCAGCGCACTCAGAATTGATTCAGAAAAGCAAGTCACCTATTGCTAGAGGTCCTAGGTTCATTAAAGATCTCCCGTGCAACTACAGGCCAAGTCCAATCTTGCTCAGCTTCTGAGAGCAAGGGAGATCGCCTCCCTCCCCAGGCTGTATGTAATATAAGAGATCATCGTAACGTCTCATGTTATAACTGGCCTTCAGAGGCCTGTTTTCAGTACGCAGCATGTGGAGCTTGCTAACTACTGTAGGAATTATGTGTATGCACCAAGGAAAGGAACAGCTCCTCCGGCTATGTCTATATTGCTAGAAAGCGTGTTCATTATGCTGGGTCTTGCTAGCTCTTTTGGATTATCTTGCTATAAAATCTAAAGGGAGATGAGGCACAGCAGCTTTATATGTCAGGCAGCAAAGTGAAGGAAACCCAGTGTGGGAGCTACTGGGTTGACCCATGGATCTTGTATGGTAGTGTCCAAGTGATTTTATAGCCAAGATAATTAAGGAAATATGCAAGAAGCAATGACTTTTATGGGCGATATCTTTTATTGGGTCACAGTTGGGGTAAAACATTTATATGGATGTTACCACAAACCATACAACGAGCCCCCTGCATAACTAGTTTCCCTGGGAGCCTGGGCTCGCCATGTTATTCTTGGCTTCACCGTATCATGGCCCTCCTTGCAGAGAAGGGCTGCACCCAGTTTGCTGCACTGAGGACCACTGGCGCTGCAGAGGGGATCTCTCAAAGTGCTTCCAAGAGACTCACATCAACCCAGAACACCAGGAGAGATCGTTACATATTAACATCATTTACACTTAATTAGCGGAAGGAAGCGAATTGGCGCTATAGGCTGAAAGATGCCCAGACTGCATTCGAGACGAGCTGTAAAAGCCCAGGGGATTTCACCACATGCACTACGGCCATCTGCTGATAGCATGCCCCTCTGTGCTGACTTTGATGCCTTGATTATGTAAATACGGAAGATTATTCCATGCCTAAGACTCCAGCAAGGTAATTATACTAAACAATAAATCACTGCAACTCAAGCAAAGGCAAATGAATTCTGAGCCGTACAACATTACCACCATAATTGCAGTTGTATTGCTGCTATTATCTGAGCAGGATAAAGGACATGCAGCCCCAGAGATCCTTCCCCACTGGTGGAGATTTAAATTGGGATTGTTCTGCATTGCTTAGCCTGATGGGCGGCAGAGAAGGAATGGCATACGCCACCAGTAAATCAATTCACTCTCTTGAAACATGAGATGCCGTCCTGTGAGAAAGCGCCTGCTCCAAAGCCTGTGCCAAAGTCAGTGGAAGGCTTCCCCCTTCTTTTCAGGCTTTGGATCAGGTTGGCAAAGCCAATAGGCCTGATTTGCTGCAAACATGACCAAGGTTGCAGAGATCTCCCTGCACTTCTGGGCTGTCCCCAGTCTGATGGTCAGCTATCAGTCACCTCGGGGTGTTGACCACTCTGTCCCTCCTCCAAAGCCCTTCAGCACATGCTTGCCCTTCAGCCAGACCCCAATGGGCTGGGGCCAGAGAGCACTGCTACCTGTAGGGTGAAACCCTTAGTGCAGCAGAGACAAATTATATTGCTCCTTTATGCAGCCTTTTGAAGGAAGTGCTCTGGAGCCTGTATGAGGGCTGTGACCAGGAAAGATAGACTCCCTGCCCTCAGTTTTGGGAGCAGGACCTGGGCCTTAACTCAGAGCTGGTATGACCTGCTGGAGCCATGAGCTGAAGCTGCAAAAAAGGTCCCCCTCAATCCCAGGCCAGAACATGGCCAGAGCAGACCCGTCCTGAAGGAACTGAGCTACCTCCAAAACGCCTCCACTGAGCATGTATAACCTGCAACTGCTGAAAGCTGCATACCTTGAACAAATTTGGGCAGACTTGCACTGCAATGGCAAAGGATATGCCCCCCCATCCTCCCCATATGCCAAGGCTCTGCTTCCAAGCACAGGCCCCTGATACGATAACCAGAACTTGGATACGGGGTGCATTTTATTCCAGCTTTGTTCTCAAAATCAGCCAAGGCATTTGGGCCAAAATTTCCCAGCAACCTTCAGCCTACATCAGGCACTCAGTGTGGGAAATTTTAGCTCAGATGATTGCAGTTTGGCAAAATTACCCATAAAGAACTGAAAACAGGGTTCTATAATGGTACTTGCTGGACAACCGTGACAAGTGGTGATGCTGCCACACCTGCCCACAGTCAGTAAGCCAAGAATAGCTAGGGTCCCTTCTGCTGTCAGGTTTCTATGTGATGATGGGTAAGGAAAGGCAGATGGCTGGAAAGGGACAGCGAGACAGGAGATCACAAATGCCACTGCATGGCAAAGCTCTGCATGGAGAGCTCTGGGGAGAGCTGGGCCCAGGGAAGGTTGTTACCTGCTGCGGGGGAGTTTGATAACACTGTAATTGGAGCAAGTTAAAAAGCAAAGGGAGTCTCATTCTCCCCTCATCTGTGCTTCTTGCATAATTCTTCATACTGCAGTTTGCTCAAGGCCTGTTTTGCTGCGGTGCAGTTGCTCTTTTATATCGGCTGCCATCAAAACCAGCCACAATCTGCCATGGGGACTGCATTAATACTGGAGACAGCAGCCCATTAAAAATATATTTAATGGCATCTACCCAATAAGACACAGGCTGATCTATCACCTTCCTCCTTTGGGTTTGGAGCTCAATGCATCAGCTGCTTTGCATGGGGCATAATTTCTAAACAGCTTTGTGGTTCGGTTCAGAGTGTTTCCTGCTTTCCATCTCAGATCCCAGGAGCGATGGGAGCGAGCGGATGTGTGTAATTATTAAGCACATGGCAGAAGGAAATTCATTCTACACTCCAGGCCTTAATTAAATTCTATTATTTTACTTTTAATTTTTTAATTCGTTTACACAGGGAAGTCGCAACTGTTGGACAGCACAGATATGAAAACAGATTTTGTTTCTGTGAACCGCTCTGAAAAAAAAAAAGTGATGTTTCATTAGAGATTAATTAATATGCCAGCATAATTAATTTGGGGAATAGAAGAAGGGCCATCATACAAGAGATGCTGTGCATCTAGGTGACAGGGATTTTGATCTGTTATAGATCCATACATAAAGAACATAAATAGCTGCGGTTTGGGAATTTGAGAAATATCGGAAGAAACATTTGACATCTACTTTAACTCAGAACCTCAAATGGGCTGGGACTGTTTATATTGCTTCATTATTATTACAGGGTGGGTTTTACCAGCTGTCTTGCTGAGCAGTCATTTAGCCTTAAACTATAGTTAAAACTGTCATGGTTTTAAGCAAATTATATTGCGTAAAGTAATTATTTCTCTCACGGCAAAGAGGATCCAGGTAACTCGTGAATTTTTATTTCTGAAAGAGGGTTGGCACGGCACCCTCTACGACAGAGCCCGGGAAGCAGGGAGAGTTAGACACATGAGAGCATCTTTAGGTGTTAATAAAACTAGGGGGTGTGAACAGGGCCTGTTACCGCTGTGAATGATACACTAGGAGGGGAGAGAACGGCAATGGATCAAAGCCATATTATTAATTACCCTGATTTGCCAGCAGCAGCCTGACAAGCAAACAAAACTCCTTGGCATTTAAAGGTCTTTCCTACACTGACAAATGTTCATCCCCACAATTGCCGCCAACTTTACAGTTATTGCAAATCCTGAAGCAGTCGTTCTGGAGAGAAGCACATTTCGTGGGCTACCCTAGGAAGCAATTAGAGGTTAGTGGTGCCCGGGGGCAATATTACAATTGTCAGATGGCGAGAAAGAGAGGTTGTAGCCTGATGAAATCAATAGGTTTCTGGGCCTGCGGCATATTTCCTAAACCACTGGAAACTCCGACACGCACCGAGTGAAGCTGGTGTCAGATGCTATTATATCTTACACCCAGCGATTGAAATTCAAACCATTTGGGTGAGATCAAGAGGAGGCAAGCGGTATCTTTGCAGAGATTCAAGGTCAGAAGGAAACAGACCTTTGCATGGTCATTCCTACCCCCATGGTGACTGGGCCTTGGTCTAAAGGCAGAGGCATTTTTTAGGAAGCTGCTTTGGGCACTTCACTGCTGAACCAGAGCAGCAAGTCACTCATCCTTTTCTATGTCCCCCGTCCTCTCTGTCCATCTGTTAGAAGCAAGCAACTCAACTTCCCAGGGCCAGAGATCAAACGGTGGGTGGAAGTCTCATTAGTTATGCACAAAGTAATCACAACAGAAGGAGAGACGAGCCAGAAGCGTGGTCTGAGAGCCATTATGCAATTCCAACAGACGCCAAGACACTGGCAGAGCAGTACGAGGCGGCATCGGTGTCACCAAGAATCATGCCTTCAATTCTCTCTCTCCTTCTATAGCTGTAAAAATATTTCTTCCAGAATCAATCAAAATTGGAACCAGTTTTGCACAAAGTCCCACTAATGAGAGCCCATCTCCCAGCGAAAGCCAAGCTTCAGGCACACTGAGATCTGAGTGCATTCTTTGCTCGAGGCACTTGGGGTGAGTAATACAAAGTTTCCGAATATTCATAAATGGGGCCTATTGTGGAGCCTGGCTAATTTCTAGCACTGAACACGTAAGCAAATCCAGGCCTCTTTGTAATTGGCTCATTTTCTAAACGATGATTCATTGTGCATTGAAAAAAAAAAAAAAACCCATGAAAACATTCGTGATTTTTTGCATTTTCTTAGAACAAAAATAACCCTTTCGTTCCAGCTGCAAATAAAGTGACATTTGGGATTGGGGAAATTCTCAGAAATAGTCATTTTGCTTTGGCTCTCATTCTGAAGCTCTCCAAAGCCGACGAGTTCCCCCTGCCAGATGACTGGATTATCATAGGGCTGGTCTAAACACGGGCTCATTCTAAAATAGCTCTTCAGCTAATCCAGAATAAGAAAGTCTGCACAGCGAGTTAATCAAAAAGACTCCAGTACATTTTCCATTCGCTCCACCTTCAGGTGGATTCATTTTCCAGGGCAGACAGATAAGGCTGTGGAGCTACACACCCTTTTGACCCACAAGAGCTGGCTCAGACTTGTCTTCCCCTGATGAAACAATGACTGGAAATGATTTTTTTCCCCATTTTTGTCAGCCTTTTTCTAGCACTTGTTTAAAAATTGTAAACAAAGACCCTTACTAGCTTGTGGGAAGGTAGCTGGGGTATCTTTACACTGCATTTCCGTGACTGCCCTGGGGAAGGGATCTGTGTCCCCCCCTTCATCCCCTGAGGCCTCCAAGGCCCCACCTGAGCTGGCATGTCATCCTGAGACTCCTTTAAGAGAGACGTTATAAGAGCAGCTTTTGCTAGTCCTGACTTGAGCTGAATATGCTGAGAAAAGCCAGCGCAGTCCAGGGTTTGCTGTGCTCTCTCCTCGGTATTGATTCCTGGCCTCTTTGCTGACAGCAAACCATTGCAGCACATAACATCTCATCCTGAAACTGCCCTTTTAATGGCTCAGGGCCTCCTCAGTCACTGTCAAGTGTTTTGCAGGAGATCAATTTGTTGCACAATATCCCCTTGGCTTCACCCTCCACTGCCTGGGGAGCTCCGTATGGGATCTTCTGTCCTGGGCTTCATGCTCCACAGTCCTGTTTTCTGCTGCTGAAGCTGTTCTTCTTTGATGCTTGTGTCTGTGTGCATCGCAGTGGAGATCCTCCCAGCGGCACTGGCATTAATGCCCATGTCAGATGAGGACAGAAACAAGTGAGCGCTCCCACCCTGCAGGGCAAGCTTGGCCACCATGCAGGCCACCCATCTTGAAGCCTCAAGCTTGTCTAGACCAGCAAAGTGGTGGGCTGATCTAGTGCATCCTCATGGGTTCTCATACCGCCCTCCTTACCGCACTACTTGAGCAGCACCCAGTCGTACGGGACGCCCCGTCCCTAACCTCTGTCATGCCTGGTGCCTGCTCCCACCCTCTTCTGCTCAGAAAGGGCAACCTTAGTTAGTGTGTGTTAATGAGAGTCAACCTTGCCTCCAGTGCAGGTGTAGATGCAAATTACCTTCTCTGATCAACACAAAGGTGCTTCAAAGGAGACAGAAACAGGAATTGAATTATTTAAGCATCTGCTTAATGTGTGCGCCACAATGCTGAGTGGATCAGAGGTACAAACAAGCAGGGAAGGAATCACAGAGTAATATTAACCACAGTGGGGATTGCCGACCAGATAGGTTTTGTCAGAAAGAGGCTTTTTGATGAAGCTTCTTTTTTTAATTTGCCAAAAAACAAGCTTGTTTCCCATGGAAAATGTCTATTTTTCATCCAAAGCCCTGGTCCTTCCTTGGAGCCACAGCTCAGCACAGTCTCATGGTGGCTTTGCTCTATGGGCAAGGCTCTCCCAGTGCCCCCTGGTCTCATCCATAAATGAGGGGCAACATGTCTGACCGGCCTTCATATGAGCACCTGCCTTTCACTCGGTCGTATCGGCATGAATTGGTACTACGGTAAGAGGCCCCAGCTGAGCTCAGCACCCCAGCACGGCAGGGACTCTGCAGACATGGGATGAGAGCAAGCCTTTGCCCAATCCAGAAAGGCCAACCAGGAAGAGGAGAGTTTATCAGCCCCATTTCACTGAAGCCAGGGTAAGAACTGAGAATTAAGTGACTTGCCCAAGGCTGTGCAGGTAGCCTGCAGCAGAGCTGGGACTTCAGCTGCTCAGGTCAGCACCTGTACCACAGACCGCTCCCCAGGAGCCGTCGGATGAGTATGAGCAAGGTTTATCACCTGCCTTGTGCCCCCTCCTGATGCCCAAGCTGGCCCAGATGGTGGAGGCCCCAGACCTCCAGAGTGCCAGTCCAGTCTCCTCACTTTCCTCCATGAAGTGCTCTATCATGAGCACTTCATGAGACCATGAAGCGTCTGTGGTGGGACAATTGGGATGGGCTCACCCTACATTGCACCACGAGTCAGAAGTTGCAGGACCAGCCGGAGCCACTCCTGACAGCATGCAGCAGCAAACAAGGCTGGCGCCAGAGCCTGAGGAAGGTTGTGCTGAAGGGGAGGGAGAAGCAACATGTGTGGAGAGGGCATTTCTCATTAGACCTGTCACTCAAGCAAGCCCACTCGTGCTCCCAGGTGGTGGCGAGGTGTGAGCCTGCAGCAGCAGCGTCAGAGCGGAGGTTGGTGCCTCACAAGGCAACGGCAATTGACTTTAATTACGCATCCCCTCCGGCTGCTGAACTTTGAAGACATAACAAGGATAAGAGGAAAAGTGGCTCTTGCTCTCCAGGTGAGGTTTTCCAAGCTGATTGCCACCACTCAACACTCCCAGGGGCCTTTGTTAGCAGAGAAAAGGCACCTGAGACAGAGGGAGAGGTGCAGAAAGGCTCTTCCAAGACAGCTTGTTTCCCTCCCTTCTGCAATTGCCTAGTTTGAATTCAAACCTGGAGATATTTATATTTTCACTCAAGGGGTGCGTGGGCACCCCCAAAAGGCTGCCAAGGCTGGGTGGGGAGCCAAAGAGCCAGGCTCTGTCCCACTCAGCAGGCCTGTCATCCCGAGGAAGGAGGCACTGAGATGACTTGAGACATCAGGCACATGCCGAGGCTTGGTGACGTAACGAAGTACGGCTGCCTTCGACTCACTGGAGAGGAAACTCGGTCACAAAGAGGCAAAGTCACTTCGCAGACGTCAGTGAGCAATAGAAACCCGGCCACCCCCTCCAGCCACTTTCTCTAAGCGCTAGGAAGTATTCACGGTAGGGCAGGGAGAGGGAGAGGCCACACTTAGACACAGGAGAGAGGAAAACACGGGCAGAAGGGCATGGGGCAAAGGCCATTGATTTCCGTGAGGCCCTCTGAGCCCTTTCAGAGCCAGTGTTGGTCCGACTGCTTCAGGATTTTCCATTCCTCAAAGCCCAACCCCGTCAGACAAGCAGGATCAGGCTGGTATCAGGCATCCCTTTATGCCAAGGGTTACTGCCCCTGGGATGAGAAAGACATGATACAGCCCACATCCACTGAGATGTCTGTGACAGAGCAATTTTTCACCAGGAACAAAGCCATGCATTACAAACACGGGGTCCGTTAGGCTCTTATCTGCGATGGAAAATCTTGCATTCAGTCTGACGAGCAGGCAGCACAAAGGCTCACAGTGCCTAACCACACAGCCAGCCTCGTGGAGTCTTTGCCCCTTTATAGCAGCCCATGTTTATATTTATCAGCAAGAAGGAAATTAATTCTCTTTTTAGCTCCCCAACCACCACCCTGAGAGATAGGCGATATGTGTTCGGCATGGCAGAGAGCTGCAAGAAGAGTATTTCAATTCTTCCTTCACTTACAAACTCTTATTGACTCTCAGCTTCTGACCCGGACTCTCTCCCTAGAGAACTAAAGCAAATGTTTCTTAAACAGCTGCAGCCAGTTCAGTTTTATTCCAGTCTGCTCCAGTAGCGTTTGCTCAGCCACTGGCCTGGCAGACTGAAGGGACAGGCCTCAGACAATAAAGGGAAACTATGCAAAATAATGAAATCCAAGCAGCAATGGCAGCCTGATACTGCAGTTGCGTGTTCAGAAGCCGTGGTAAATGCCATTAATTAAATCTTCGCCCAGCCCTGTGAATTAAGACAGAAGTGTTCACGTACTTATTTCCATTTTGCAGAAGGGAAAGAAAGAGCAGAAAGATTAAAGCCAACCGTTTTCAAGGCGGTGACTGTTTCAGGGGTCGATTCTTGGGGGATCCATCTTAAGACAACAGAGCCAGATGGTTTCAGGTGCTGGGTTTCTGCAGCTCAGGTCAGGCCAAACCCTGGGAGACCCCAACATTATAGGGCTGGGGTTTCTTTCTAGGTGTCCTTGGCCTTCCTTTCTGGTCCTAGGCGCCATTCTCACTCAAGTGGCTCATTCCTTACAGAGAAGCTTTGATGCCTGGGTGACCGTCCACGGGGCAGGATCGGGTGCCGTGTTCTCCCAGCTGTGGAGCAGGGTCATGAAGAGAGCTGTCCCATCGTAGGCCCCCTGCTCAGAGCATGGAGCCCCTCCCTGCAGGCTCGTGCATTGCCCATGAAAACAAAGAGCGGATGCTGTACAACCTCCCCACGCAGACATTTTGCAAATATACAATGGGCCTTCACTCTGACCTGAATGGTGTCTCTTCTCAGGAACTAGGGAGTAAAGCCTGTAGGGCCTGTTCAGGGCCCAGCAGCTCTTTAAAATCCATTTTTTTCATTGCCAGCCCCCTGAACCAGCTACTGCCCTGATAATCCTGAGCCAAACTGTCTGCTCGGTTCAGTCAGTGCAGCTCTATCAACGGCAATGAATCTCCTGTTCTCTCCCCAGCACTGTTTTTAAATGTATTTGTAGCATTGCCTGACTTGCAGGCAGCTTCCAGCTGATCGTGCAAGGGCCCTGAGTCAGGAGCACTCAGACCAGCTACTGACCTCTCTTGCTGCAGCCTTTGTTCCTCTCTTTCTTGCCACGTGGCAAAGGGGGTGCCACCTTTGGTTTTCAGCACCAGGATTTGTCTTTTCAGAACCAGGAATGATTTATCACAAAATCATTCCTGCTTGTTCCTATCCAAGATTTCCCTGGCATTGGATTTTGGTTTTTTAGAGTGGGGGGAACCCCTGAACAAATTTCACCCAAATGCATGTTCCCACAAAAAGCCTTTTTTCCCCTAACATGAAGCATCATCAGTAGCGTGCAGATTTTATGCCATCCAACCAGGAAAGCAGGGACTGAAAACTTCCAGACCATGAGGGCACATAGGCTACAAACTAGAAGAAGTTCCTAGACAGTGGAGGGAAGAGGCACAGTTGCCGTCAGTGGAGCTGTGCTGAGTATTGGCACTGGACCCTCTGTTTCTGTGCATGTCTGTGGCCTTGTCTGGACCATAAATGACCTGCACTGCAGCACCTCCTGTTTCAAACCCCATCCAGAACCAGGCTCTGAACACTTCTGATGTCCTGGCTCAATGCAGCCTGCCCATCACTTTCCAGATAAGCCCCTTAATAGACTGCATGAGCAGCTCTTCAGTATGCTGCCTAAGATCTGACATTTCCATTAACCGGACACTCATAAAGTCTCATTGGACTTTGAGAGGTGCTCGGTGTTGCGGCTCTAGACAGCCGAGGGTTGGGACCCGTTGTGGAGAAGGAGCCAAGTCAACCGGAGAGCACCTTATCTCCATGGTCACTCTAGTCGAAGACTAAATCAATCCTTGGCTGATAATTGGAGTTGCTGCACCTGTCATATGCAGTGCCATTGTGACTTTATGCTGCTCTGTTCAATCTTTGTTTGATTTCCCATGATGGACTGGATCAGTCTCCGAAGTAACAGCATACTGTGTGCGGGCTTCAGCCATGCTGTGCCTGTCAATGCATTAAGCAGGAACATGCTTGCAGTGAAGTCTGCTTATTACAAACCTCATTTGTGAATAGATGCAGGACCTGTGCTGAGCAGAGTACACATTAAGGAATATGGATACATCCAGCTGCCTTGGAAGGAAGGTAGATTATGGTGCCCCAGTTGTACAGACCAGTGATTCTCGAACCTAGGGTGCCTTGAGATCCTTTCAGGGGTGCTGCACAACGTTAGCACTGTTAGGTGTACAAATGTGATTCCCAAGATAAACCCAGAGATTTCCAGTAGGAACCCAGAGTGTCAAAACTGCTCTGACCCACTGTGATCTTTCTGGGGGTTTTTTTCTATAATCAAGAAACGAGTGAATATACACAGAGAGAGAGAGAAGTTAAATCTGTTACCCAGTGCCTCCCAGTAAGTCAACAGCAGAGCTAAGACTAGAAACCCAGCCTTCCTTGTTCCCAGGCCTTTCCCCCAACTCATACTGAACTCTTCTGCAGGCTCCACAAACAGAGATGAGGTGTTAGGCAGCAGACAGGAATTTTCCTACCCAAAATGATGTAGAAAACTGGCTTAGATAACCTACAGAAGTTCCTCCCAATTCAAACAAACTTACATGCCTCTTCAGTTGGCAAAGGCAAAAATCCCCATTTCTCTCCTCTGAAGTAGAAGTGAGATGGTAGTAGGAGTGGGTAATTGCATCATTTGTGCCAAAATATGCAACAGATACAGGGCATTTAAGTTCACAGACTCTGCACAGGCTACCTTATGATTAATCTTCCTCCAAGAGCTGAAAGCCGTCAACCCTGAAGCCAGATATGGTTTCACTCAAAGAAAAAAAGCATCTTTATAATGAATGCTAACGGGCCATCCTATTTCTTTGCAATAAAGGTCTCACAACTTTGAGCCAGACAATAGCACAATAGTCATTGGTGAATCAGAACTAAGCACTCACTACAAAACAAAACCACAGTTCCTCCTGCCCGAGTTCAAATGTGGAGATGGATCTCTCAGGACCTGTCTGGGATCACTTTCTGTGATCCTTCTAGCCATTAGCAGGCATCACTGAGAGTGCTGCAGAGGATAATAGAGCCTCCTTTATGGGGTGATGCTGAACATGTAGTGGTGGACTGGCTGCCATAGAGTGGAGCAGGGTTTTAGGTTGAGTGGGGGATCATGGGCTTTCAGCTGATAGCACACACCTCTGGAGCACCACTTGGAGGGTACTAGCTCCCTCTGCAAGCGAGTAAGGACCTACGCTCCCCTAGAAGCCTATGAGAGTGTTTGTCTAGACTAGTCTCTTCTGGGAGTAATACCATGCTCTCCTCTCCATATGAGGACAGTGCAATTTCACAGCCACTTTTTGTGTTCTCGATGATGTGCCCCAACCCACTGAGCACCCTCTCATGACACTTCCAGCACTGTTTTGCTCAATAAGTTTAGCAACAGAAATCCCTGAGTAATGAGTGGTGTTGATGGGAGATTAGAGAACAGGCATGGGCAGATAGCTGTGAATGAGCAGCTTGGAGCAGTCACCCCAGGTATTTCAAGCATTACCTCCATGCAGTTGAAGAAATGTAACCTACCATGTGAGCTACAGATTTAGTCAACGTTACCCCCACCACTGCATGCTTTCTGACTTGCCGATGAGCCATGGAGTTACTCAAACTATTCAATGAGGTTAAATAAACTAGGTTTTGCTTGCGGATAAATCTCTTTAAAAGAGATTAAATTGGCCTAACCTGCCATCCCTGGTGGACCCCCCACAAATGATTTACTGAGCTCTGGCTTATTTCTTGAAGTTTCTGATTGAGAATTCAAGGGGAATGAATTTCACCACAGACTCCAGAGGTCTGGAGCCTTATTGGTTGAAAATTAGTTCCTAATGTACAGCAGCAGAGGAACAGGCTTCATATACTCCTGATACGGAAAAAGCAACATGTATTATTAGCCCAGACAAGGGTACCTGGTACATAACAGAAAGTCTTCCTTGAGACCTGCCATTTTTTTTTTAATTCATGCTTTTCCTGTGGACAAACTAAAAGCAGCTTTCTTTAATAAGAGCGAAGGATGTGTTGACAGCACACATAAATAAGACCATTACAGGCAGCTAAAATGCAGCTTTGCTGATTTATTAAAGCCTGTAAATCAAAATGACAATATTGATTCACACTGCAAGGTTTTGGCACATGATAAACAATCAATACGGCCCTTTGAGTCCATCCATGCAGAGTATGCCCTCCAGTTATGAATTACAAAGAGTGTTTTTTCTGGATTTGAGTGAGGTTGTTTTTCTCTTAAACGAGCAGATGTAAAGCATATTTGTAAAATCATTGAAAAGCAAGGGAGACTACAAAAAGACGAACTATACCCTGGCTGTATTAGATGGATAACCCCCTGGAAGAAATAATTATGCTTTAAGTTTTATTCATATTGAAACTAAATACTCATACTGAGGAGGAGCAAAGGGTATAAGTATTCAGAATACATATACACTGTGCTTTGAGCCCTGATTTTTCAGTTTAGGTAGAAACAAGATTTGTTAGACAAGCTGAAGTAAGAGTATATTAAAACCTACTTTAGCAAGACTTGAAAAATAGTGTTTCTAAGGAAGAGCATCTCCCTCGACTGCTCCTGGGCCTTATGGAGAAGGTAGAAGCTCTATCTTACCTCTGGCTCCTTAAATATTACATACAGATCCCCAATTAACAAAGGGGGAAATAATATTTTAATCAGAGGCATGCAATGGAAAGAATTCATTTGAATTCAGTCAGAATTTCAGCCAAGATCTCCTTCTTCTCTTTGGTGGGCTACCCCATAGAAAGCTGAATACATTTGTTTGTTTGTTTTTAAGGCATCAGCAAAGTGGTGGTCTTAATTCACCATCCCTTCGCTCTAATGCTGGCAAAGTCAAAGAAACACTTTCAGGAAAACAAAACCCCAAAGCAAATCAAGCCATTTCTATAGAAACCAGAGCTTTCTTGGACAATGTCTTGCCAAGCAAGGGAGTGTGTAGTCCTTGAATCAGACTAAAACAATTAAACGGCCCTGAAGTGTTCCCTCTACTAAAAGAAAGGCAGGGGGAAGAATCCCTTGCAGGTAGACGCTGGTTTTCACCCAACACCTAGGAAATAAAAGGACAGATCCTAGCAAGGAGCCTTGCCTAGCCTGAGGGAGTGTCTGCCCCCAGCAGCAGGTTTTCCCTCTTCATCCTGAGCACTTCGGCAGGGGCTGGGGGCTTCTGTGGGGGAGGTTGGGCTGGATGCAGCCGTGATCCCAGCGGGGTGTTTGGCATTCCTATCCGGGGGCTGAGAGGGCGGGTGGGCAGGGGCAACAATTTGGTCCCTGGCAGCTGCACCCTGCACCTGGGCAGAGCAAGGGCAAGGCAAGCCAAGGACAGGGCTGGGCTGGGCAAGGGAAGGGAAGGGCAAGGCAAGGGAAGGGCAAGGCAAGGGAAGGGAAGGGAGAGCTCCTCCCCGGCCGGGAGCTAGGAGCTGTCCAGCGCGCGGTGCTGAACCCGCCCGGGAGCGGGAGCGGGAGCTGTCCAGCGCGCGGTGCTGAACCGGCCCCGCTGCCGCCCCCGCCCGGCCATGACCGACTACAGCCCGGGCTAAGAGCAGCCGGGAGACGCCTGCGGAGCTGGAGCTGGAGCTGGAGCCCGGGCGAGCGGCGGAGAGCTCCCGCCCGCGGGACTTGGCGGCCGGCAGCCCGCGCCACACGTGTCCGGGGCTGGGAGAGGCAGGCAGGGCTGGCCGGCGCGGGGAAGGGGCTCCCACCCGAGCTGCAGCCGCACCCCCGCCTTCCTCGCCTGCCCCCGCCTCCTCCTCTCGCTCGCTCTGCGTCCCGGGGAAGAGCCCGCGGCCATGGGGGAGGCTCCGAGACGCCGGGAGCTTTGAACGTCGGGGAGCTGTGGATCTACCGAGCCAGCAGCCCTGTCCTCGGAGCTCCAGGCACGCGTATGGCTTGAAGGTAAGAGCGATTCTAATGCTCATCCCTTCCCTCCGCCGCTGGGGATGGCAAGGCAGGCAGGGCAGCGCTTTGCAGTGCAAAACTTCCATGGAGTCGTCCCCCAAATACCCTGTGAAATTCATGGGGCGGCTTTGCCTCCCACCAACTCCCTGAGTCTGGCTTAGGAAGAAGACCTCCCCGGGGTGCCAGTGGCAGGTCTGGCTTCCCCCAGAAGTTTGAGACTTCACCAGTCTGGCAGACAGAGACTGGAAAGAAACCAGCAGACTCCAGAGCCCAGGGCTTAGCGCCAGCATCAGATCCCCCCTGAGGCTCCCGGGCCCTGGGAAGTTGCCACCCTCACAACAAACATCAAGTTGCTTTAGGGAAGGAAAAAGCCACGTCTTGTACCGAGTCATTTAGTGCTGTACAGAAAGTGAATGCCGCGGAGAGCTGCCGCTTTTTTGCCCAGTGCAAGAAGGGATCTGCAGGTTGATGATGGAGGGGAGGTTGGCTTCCCTCCTTTCCTGGGAAGCCAGAAGCTGAGACCTTTTCCTCAAGACCTTGCCAGTGTTTGCTTTTTTCCTGGATGGCTTATAGTGACTTGTGTGGCAGGAATAGGTCTTCACTTTTACCCAGCTATATGTCTCCATCTCTCTTTGCTGGTCAACTATGTGCTTAATTTGACTCCTACCAAAATTAGTGGGGGTCTCCCCAGTGACCTTGCTGGATTGGGCCCTGTCAGCCGCACATCTGTGGGGTTTTGCACAAGTTTCTGACTGTGGACGTAGGTGGCCCTTTCGTGCGTGGTAATCCGCGGGTCTAACTCGTGGTGTAAGATGTGGAGCAAAAGTGCTACCAGTGTGGAGGGAGGGTGGTAGAGGCAAATAAAGTTGAAAACCAAAAGAAAAAGAAGAGCAACTTTATCTTTTATAATAATCACCCCAGTAATGACCCTGGCTCTGGCGGATGTTGACTGCATGTGCAATTCACTGCAGAATGGCTCGGATATAGTCTAGCATCTTAAAGATTTGATTTAACTGTGGTTTCTTAATCATAAAATGATCCAAATAATTCAATCTCTTATGTGTAGGCAGTTTCATTTCTTTCAAAGCTAATCTCTATGGATTGCTCCTAGCAATTCGTAATAAATTAGGTGTTTATGGCTGTTACCACTCTATCTATGAAGGAAGAAAGTGCCTTAAATACTTGCTTTTTAGCACTAAGTGAATCTGATTAATAGCTTCCTGGATATCTTCCTGTCTGCTTCCTTTTCATGAATCTTCATTCTTCACCCTAGAGCAAACTTTCCTTAAACTGTTTTTGTGTTCGTTTAGGAACGAAGTGAATCTCTCTCACACGCGCTGAACATGTTGTGACAGGCAGACATGAGAGAGGTTTCACTTCTCCCATCCTTTGTGCTCATTAAAAACAGGAGGAATAATTCTATTAAAGTTAATGGAGTTTACCCTTGTGGGAGCCTGGGCACAGCGGGCAGGGCAGCAGGAGCCAGGTGAAGTCCCTGGGAGCGCACATTTCAGCCTGCCCTTCGATCTTCACCAAGAGCTGCCCCCCAGTTGGCCCAGCTGTAACTGGGTACCTAGTCATTCAGGCAGCCAGAGAGAGTGAAACCCACAGGGCTGCTTCATGTGCTATGGGCTGTGGAAGCTCGCATAGTTTAACCACCCTGACCCAGGACGCTCCTATGCTGAGACAGACCCAAAGCTGGCTGAAGTTTTGGCACAGTCATGCCCTTTGAGTGCTGGCGTTGCTTTATAGGATCTGTTTCTCTGTCTGTACTCACACATGGACTAACACATCTCAGTTATCTGGTCTGATGTATCACAAGATGTCACAACATGCAGCTGAATGTATAGCACGTGTGTATGTATGTAATGTATACAGACACGTGGAGTGCATGTGCTGGGCCGTGATCTCCTGTTTATATGCTCCGTCAGTCGAACTTCTTGAGGCATATGTGCAGTGCATCTGTTTTTACACTCAGCAGAGCTAAGCAAGACAGGCACACTATGTCTCAGTAAGTATCTCACCAAATAACACGTGTGATCCCCCTGTTACCAACACGAAAGACCCTACCTGTTGCTCTATAACGAGAATGTGATACACATCAAAGAACACAGGGTCCCCAGGCACAACAGGTTTTCTATGCACAGCACTTGTTTTAAAACCTCATTAACCCTGTTAGGTTCATTTTAACATTGGTTATGTTTTCTAGCAAAAGCAAATGCTTCCCCTTCAGGCTTCGCACAGAAGCCCATGAACTGCCGCGGAAGGCAAGTGACTCTGGGTTAACATGAATCGAGTGTGTGTGGTGGTGAATTTACATCACACACAGAAGCACACAGTTGGCTTGCTTTGCTTTGCTCTTTGCTTTCACTTCCCATGTAAAGGTTGAGGGCTCAGGCTGCAGTTCAGACTACAAGAGAACCTTGTTGCCTTTACAAGGGAATAAGAAAGAATAAGAACTACCTCCCCAAGGATATCACTGCAAAGACTGTCCAGACCCACGCATCTGGGGCTTCTTGTCTGTTTAATTCCTCCCTAGGACAAGTGGTCAGGGAACAGGGGGGAGCCCTGTCTCCTGCTCTTTACTTACTGGTCCCTGCAACTGAGCCTCGGGGTAGAAGGACGGCAACGTCTTGAAGGTACAGGAGGGCTTCCCAGGGGAAGCAGAAGAAGACTGGTGACTTATAGGGGGTCTCTGGAGTCACAGTGCTCCTGCGGTTTGTCTCTTGGGATACACGGGATTCCCGCTATTCCCAATGGTCTGATACCCCAGTGTGAAAACCCAGCAGGGAGAGGAGCTGCATCAGTGCAGAATCAGGCCTCTTCAATAACTCATCCGAGCAAAGATGATCTCCCACATGCCCACACAGATACCATAAGGACAGCAAAGATCACCTTTCATTCAGCCTGAATACACAATGAGCAGAAGGGAGCAAGTAAAGTTATTAAACCTAAAGCCCTTCAAGCTTCACTGCAATACTAGATGGTCTTGCATTCCCACCTGCCCACGAACCTAATTCACTTCAATGGGATATCAGCACGGATGGCAAGTGACAGGGTCATGTCTATGATGCTCTTACTGGCTCAATACGCCTTTCCAATGCGCCTTCGGCTCAGTATATTCTATTTAGTCATTACAGGCCTCAGTCTCCACGGCTCTGCACATATTTTTCTCTAATACAGAGGACAAAATAGGAAAAGTAAGGAAGCTCTAGCCTGCTTTATCTTCCTTAATTTTCTCCTTCCAATTAAAATAGCAAAGGGATACAGGTCCTTATTCACTTTTGACCTTAAAATGAACAAACTGCCTTGAAAGTGTTTGAAACGGTCTGGCTCTGAGGCAACTTGGAGCATCAGACCTGAACTCACCCTCTCTCTCTAGGAGCCAAACACTCTGCTCCTAGAAGGAGTTAGAATGAAACCCTAGGGTGGAAGGGATCTCTGGGCTCATCTGTCCATGCCCCTGCACAGACATTTCACTGCTCTAGAAAGTTACAATCCAAGTTGTCTCTGGTTCTTCTGTTTTGATTCCCTGATGCTCTGACTATACGCAGTCGCTGTCTCCTAACACATCATGCAGATAAATGAGACATGTTCATCTGACTGGACAGAGAGGTCTTTCTAGTTCAGATGGCAGTCCAGGGAGTCTGCTGGACATAAAAACTTCTCCTGCCAGCTGTGGTTTGACTTGCATCTAAGGATCTCGCATACACTGCTACTGACGTCCCAAATACGAACTGGAAATCTCTGCTGCAGCTGGCTCACAGTAACCAGAAACACAGAGAACATCAAGGTTGTTTAATATATCAGCTTTCTGCCAGAGAAAGAGCTTAGAGCATGAAAGTGCTCTCTCCAAACCATTTCTGCTCTTTGAAGACCTAGAGAAGACATTGCTCTTGCTTTTCCCTGCATAAACCAGAGGCACCAGCTCATTTACTTGCATTATCACACACATATAGTGCTAAATGTATCCTTCTCTCTAACCCAACTCTTCACACAAGCTGCACTGTTATTTTAAACCTCATGGATAGACAGTGCTTGCTTAGACCCTGATACAGCCAAGCCCTTAAAAAGCGCCTACCTTCAAATGCATGAGCAGTTCTTCAAGCATAACCCCAGAGGTATAACCGGGACCCAAAGAAAGAGGCTCCCAGCCCTGGTACTGGCTCAGTGCACAGAAGTAAATGGAAGTGAGTCAATTTCTTATTAATAGCATTGCAAAATCCATAAAAATGCATAGCTGCCTTTGCACTTCTCATGCAACTGGCACTTAAATAATGTTTCAGAGCATCCGGGATGAAGTAGGGAGGGTGGTAGATAGGAGCCAGTGAGATCTGGACTGCAGAGATTCGTTTGGGGTCTGACTGCTGTGCACAGCAACCTACACGGAAAAGCTTTTAGTGTTTGTCGCTGCTCCGGTTAATTCTTCAGTAGCACGCAAATGAGTTTGGCTAATTTGGTTCTCTCAAGTGTTGCTTGGTAGGTTCCTTGGAAAGGGGGAGGTGAGTGTTTAAGTCCTGTCAAATGCATCATTCCTGGAGCGGTTATAAAACCAGCCCATAGTCAATTTAAAATGGTTGCTAATAAGTATTAACTCCTCTCCCAATTGTTCTGCTTCAATTGTGTTGTCTCTTGCTGTCCCTCATGTGGTATTTTTAGCTTTATTTTTAATTTTTTTTTGAAGCTGCGCCTGTGTATTCTGTTAGTTATCTGCTCACACATCCTTCCCAATTATCTTAGCGGGGATTTTTCTCTCTGTCCCCCCCAAAATGGGTTTATTTCTGGTTTACTCTTCCCCGCTGGTTTCCATGTGGTTCTGTGGGTGGCAGCATGTTCTTTATCAAAGCAAAGAGACATGATTAGTCCATTCAGAAAATGTAAATGAAGCCGCCTGTGTTATATAGCATTTGAAGAGGAGAAATAGACTGCAAGCAGCAACAAAGCCAGGCAATAAGCCAGAGACAGCATTACGGCCTGCAGGTAGTCCAGGGCTATCAGGAATCGAGTCACATTTTAAGTTCCCAGTGGCTGTCACCGAATGTGCTGAATCTGTGTAAAACTGCCTGGTGGCAGCTTATCAGTATACAATCCAGTTCAGGCAGAATAAGCTAAATCCATTCTGATTGTGTTGGCTTTGCATCCAATATATTAATTTTGATTCATAGCCCCGCATCTGCATGTGTTCTGTCATTTATCCTGAACCGCAGCCCCACAACCCCAATTATTTCCACCTGAAAGTTTCCAGATCCTGAAACTGTTCTTGCCCATTGACAGGTCTGTGGATTTCATGTCAGTGCATGTTTCAAAATGCTGATGAGTCGCACCGTGGACTTGTAATCAGCCTCAACTCCAGAGAGCCTGCGCCAGGCATCCTGGCCTAGCAGGGGGTTCTCAACTGCCAACAAAAGTGCTGTGAATCATGCTCCTCTGAACGCTGGAACAGAGATCTGGTCCCAAGGAAGTCACATCAAGTGTCTAATGTTCAGCACTACCTAAATCACCAGTCTGTGCTGGGTATTTGCACAAATCAGTAGCTCAGGTAGCTGGGATTTCTGAGGCTTCTCTTAGGCACTCCTCTAGTACCACGTCCTTGGTATTGGGGGCCTCCTCACAATATTTAACACAGCTATCCTGTGAGGTAGGGAAGCACCATATGCCCATTTTACAGATGGGGAAATGAGACACAGCAGGCAGGTTTGCACAGTGAAATGAAGCACCACGTGATGACATCCCAGCTGGCTCCCTGCGATCTAGCCCTGGACTGGCAGCAGTACAGCCGAATCACAGGTCAGCAGCGTGACCGTGCCAGCCTGTGGCAATTACCCAAACAGCTGCTGGTTTAGAGGAACAGCGCTAAGAGATCCCCAGCTCCCCATTAAAATCAAAGGCTCTGAAATCAGAGCCTCATCAGAGCCGTGCCATTAAGCAGCCTAAGCCACTTGTGCCCCTCTTGCATGAACGCCCAGCTGAATTGCTTCTAATCTCCCCACAGTTGAGGGCGCTTGCAAGATGTGTTTGCAGTTGTACAGAAATACTTCAAGCTCACCCCGACAGCAGATGAATGAGCTAAGCATATGTAAGCTCCATATTTACAGTTTCTGAATTACATACTGATAGTAATAATTAAAGCCTTTTAATTATCTCGCTACTTAGGGAATCAAAAAGTCAACATCAAAATCCCTGGGGTAATGAATATTTCTGCATATTTTTTTTCAGTCGTTCTTATCAGCGTGTCCCGTGTCTGCATTGTGTGGGGCACGATGCAGTTGTGGTCCACGACTAGGGCTTTTAAGCCCTACCGCTGCGTGAACAAATAATAGCACTTTATCAAAGCCTTGTTCTTATTTATTTAAGGGAATCAGTCAACTGTGGTGCCCTCATTGTTCTAGCTACTGAACAGACATGAAGTAGAAAAAGATAATCCTCCCCCCAGAAGCTCACAAATTATTTTAAAGAAACGTTAAGACTATTTGCCATGGTAACACTGGTCTGGAGAGAGGTGTAATTGCTAGAGATAAAGATACCGAGTGGAAGGTACTCCCACAGAAGTCACTTGGTGTTAAATCAGTCCATGAGGGATGTGAGGGCAGATTCTCAAGTGAGTGGAGATCAGCATTGTTCCACTAGCTCCAGTGAAGAGATTGAGGATCTTGGTCAAGATTTGTAAGTTTTTGTCCCTTCAGGGAGCTGCTGGGCCTTGATATGGCTACAAAGAGAGCTGGATTTACTTCCCTGTTGGATCTTTAAAAGATTGTGTTGCTTTGTACTCAAGGCTGTATATTGAAAACAATTTGTGAAACCAGTGAATGGTTCCCAGCATAAAAGCAGGCCCCTGAGAATCACTGACTGCTCAGTTGGCACGTGCCCGTTTCCAGCAGGATCTGTGCCAATTAAGAGACTTCCACCGTCTTTGTCACAGGCAGAAACATCCGCGTGCAGCACTTCTGAAATGGGGGACGTCAGAGTTATTCTTTTTATTACAACTATTTTGATACTCAGTGTCCTGACATTAATCCCTAGATCAGTTGCAACTCCTAGATGGGCTGAAAATGTTTCTATCAAAACATTTTTTTCCATGAAAACGGGGATTTTGACCCAAAGAAAATGTTCACGGCAGGTGCCAGATTTTCTTAAAAACCTTTTCTTATTTGCACTCAAACTCTGAAGTCCCCAAAGCAAATGTTTCTGTGCAGAAAAAAAGTAAATGTTTTCAGCTGAAAAATGTCATTTTTGGCAAAAAAAAAATTCAGGAAAAGAAAAACAAAACATTTCTTGGATATGCTGACACCCATTTCCACTTGCAAGGTGCATCAGGTGTGGCAGGAATCGTGCGTGGCTTAGCAATGAGTAACCACAGGGTATATGAGAGAGTATTTGTCCAGGTGTGGTTGATGTTTCTCGTATCCAGGAGACATTCCTGACTATTGTCTCTAGCACTGAGCCGGATGCCAGAGTGACAGGATCAAGTCACCACCTATCGATGATAAAACAACTTGTGATTTCTAAACTGCTTGGAAAATTATGGTCTTGAGTTGCAGCAAAGGAAGTTGAGGTTATATACTAGGAAAAACTTTCTCACCAGGAGGGTAGCAAAGCACTGGAACAGGTTCCCCAGAGAGATGGTGAACTCTCCATCCTTGGAGGTGTTTAAAACCTGATTAGACAAAGCCTCAGCTGGGATGCTGTAGTTGGGGCTGGCCCTGCTTGGAGCAGGGGTTGGACTAGATGTGACCTCCTGGGGTCCCTTCAAACCTCATTTTCTATTGTTCGAATTCAAGCAAAACCCCTGGGCACAGTCTTTGTGACAAACCCAGAGCACATTGCCCAGTGACTGTTTCATCTTTGCCTCCTTCTTTAATGGGAGAAATTGCAACATTATTGGTTTATAGGCTCCCTGTCCTCACAATGAACACAGCATCTGGGCAGCTCTACCAAGAGTCAGCAAAACAAACGTGTGGAAAGCATCTGAGCCAAAACCAATACAGAGGCTGTGGGCAAGTATATCCGAAAGGCTTGTGTGAATCAACTTAGAGCCCACGCTGGCAGGAGCTAGCCAGGATACTTAGCGCATGGTATGGCTCAAGGTCATCATCTACAGAGAGTTTAGTCTCAAGGTCAGCAGTCCCTGCTATCTGTTTGGTGCCCATGGGAACTGATCTGGAGTGTCACTATTCACTGGCGAGATGAGTGTGCACACAGTGTGAGTGTGCCCCCGCCCAGACAATGACAAGTGCACAAGCCCCTGGAGTTCAGCAAAGCCAGGCTCGTTTCTGCCAGCTGTTGATCTGTCTCAGTGCCCAGATGTTTCTCACCGACCTTCTCTCTCACTCCCACACACTGAACATTGGCTCTAACACTTCCCAGATCAAGAAGACATGCTTCACCTGAAAGGGAAGACACTCCCAGGCATTTTACAGGGTTAAAGAGCAGCCTGTCAGGTTGGGGAACCATGACACTGGTCTGGTAGCAGCTGTCAGATCAAACTCTTCCTTGTGTCGCATTGGAAAGGAAGCCGAAGGAGCATGTTTAAATGTCTGCCTGCGAGCCTCAGGTGGGAAGATGCAGGGAGACGGGGCTTCCACGGGGGACGGGAAGAGGAACAGATGTCACCACGCTGCTTAAATCCACATTTTCAACAGCTCTAAGGAACATAAAGACCCCTGCTGAGTGCTTGGAAATGACACCCATCTCCCCAGGGCATGGGCTCCTCGGCTCCTCTGTCACCCTCAGCAAATCGCAAGCTGCCACATGGGCTGAGATTACGCACGTTTTCCTTTTAGCCTTTTTTAAAATTATTATTATTATTCCCCCCTGCCCCCCTCCTTTGTGCAGCTGGTAAATAAAACAGCCAGTGTCAGGACACCAGACTCATTTCTGCCTTAAGTCCCAAGCCTTCACCTCCACAATTACTCATGCCCAACTGTCAATAATTAAAAACATTAGTTGGTCCACGTGATATTTGAGTCTGAAAGAGTATACATCCCACCTCCCCACCCCCCTCCACTCCAAATAATGGGCTGGAAACATTCATGAGTCTGTGGAGCTCTGCTAATGACTTTCTGGCATAAAGGGGATAAGGAGCAACGCATATTCATAATGCTAGCCTATCCCAACGACTAGTTATGAATAGCATTTATTGTGCCATTTGCCTCCTGGAAGCTCTTCAAGACCTCAGCTGAAATCGGGGTCTCCTTGTACTAGACACTAGCCATCCCCCATCCCAGGGGCTCTGTTCTCAGGGGATGATGCTCAAGGACATTTTTAGAAAGACCCAGGGGTCACTTGACAACACTGGAATAATCTGAGCCCTGCATGAATCAAGCTGGGGTGGGGAGGGGGGGTTATAGTCATAAAAATATCCACAAATCGATTTTTTCAACTACTGAACTGGATTCAGTCGTAAGCGCAGCGACAGTGTAATCCAATGGACAGGCGCTGGGCTGGAAGGCAGGACACCTGGGTCCTGGGTCTGCTGCATGGCCAGGGCAAGTCAACTGTAGGCTGCTTGGGGAAGGGGCTCTCCGTCTTGTGTGCTGGTGCAGCGGGCTCGGGGTTCACGGCTGGGGATCCCAGCTGCTAGCTCCCTACAAAGAGAGGTTGCAGTGACTCCCTCCTCTTTGCCATCCCTGCCATTTGTTGTAGCCTGTAATCTCTCTGGGATGGGGAAGGATGCTCGCAGCAGAACGGGGTCCCAGTGGTGATGCTACTGCAGTGTAAGCACTCAGGAAAACAACAGCTAGAACCGAAAGCCCTTTCACTGAGCTGGCCACAGGGGACCAGGCATCCCTTCCTCTCTTGCTCCCTCCTCCTCTTTGCAGTCTTTCCACTTCAAAAGCAAACCTGCCCAGAACAAGGAAACCCAAATCTGGGGTAAAATTTTACCCAAGCAGCCTGCTGGGGCCCTGAACTCTCACCTACGCCACCTCCTCATCATGCTGCCCTTTGCCTCGGGCGCCTGTCACCCCAGTACAGTTTGCAGCATCTGTTGCTGTGGTTACCAACCACCAGGCCTGTGACCCGCCTGTCCCCCTGCACCCAGGCAGCACACCGGTGCTTTGCAGCTGAACGGCCTCACAAAGCATCAACAAGTTGAACCTGAACAGACAGGCTTGGAATAACCTTTTGCCGGGTGAGGGCTTCGTCAGCAGGGCTCATGAGAAGTGACTGGTATTTTCCAGTGAGCTAAAGGCATTGCACGCGTCTACCACAGTTCCCCAAATGCGGTGCTCTTTCCTGGCCCCGGCTTTCTGGGTCCCTGCTGCCTTCCTCAGAACAGGGCCCAGGTTGTAACCTAAGGCTGAATTCACTTGGATCTGAAGCAACGCTGCTCTTTTTGGGGAAGATATAAATGTTTCCCTGCAGCTCCTCAGTGCCTGGAGGACTAACCTGAACAGCCAGCTCCTCTAATTGCAGCTTAATCTTAGGAACTAGGAAGCAAAGCAGGACAAGAGAAAAGAAGTCATTACAGCTGATGCCATTTGGGCTGGAGAAAAAGCAGGCAGGCAAGCTGGGCCTGGCTGGGGTGAGCAGTTACAGGAGAATGCAAAAGGAGGAGTAAAGGCTTTGAAGTCTTGGGTTCGGACTTTAAGAGGCTCAGAAGGGAAGACATGCAAGCAGGCTTGGGAGGCAGGGCGAGTGGGGGCCTAGGTATACCAGTCATGTGCTGCGAGACAAAATGCATCCTCCTGACACCTCCTGGTGGGATGCAGTCCCCAGAGCTCACAGTTTAGGGGTAGCGTAATGGCAGTGGGTTCTCAAATGCTGGTGACTATCTGTTACTGCTCTAGCGCATGCTCATGTCACACTGGAAGTTTCTCCGACTGGTCTGAGACAGGTGCAAACAGTCTCAGCTCCCAAGGGCAACCCAAATGCTAGGGATGCGGGGTCTCAGCTGATTGCTCCCCCACCTGATAAAGTCATCATGCACCCCTAGGAATTGGTATTTCAGATGCTGCCTGTTCTGGTACCCGGCTGCTGCCCAAAGGAAACCAAAGCCAGAGCTGCTGGGGTGTTCAAAGAGTGCACTTGGCTTAGTTTTCCCAAGCCCCATTTTCATGAACAAAGTTGGCCCCCGGTGACTGAATTCGAGGAGCAGTGACCTCCTAGAGGGTGGCTTGTCCAAATCATTCAGTTAATGCAAATCCTCTCCCTTTCTGGTAGGTGCAGCCCCCCAGGCTATTTCATTTATTTTCCAGTTTTAGACTCATCCCCCACCCAGGTTAGGAGCTAAACCCGCAGCCTCAGCACACCCACTCATGTAGGCAAACAAGGCTAAGCCCCTCCTCTACACACCAAGACTTCTTGCCCATGGCTGAGACACCACAGTACAGACCTGCTAGCAACTAGCCCTCAAGTATCAACTGAGAGATTAGTACTTGCCCCACTTGTAAATGCCTGGTATCACTCTAACTTTGGGGCCCAGATCTCTGGTGGGCCATGAGAGCAGCTCCCCACACTTCGCTGGAGTCCTGCCCAGCTACATCTGCAGGAAATGTAGCCCTGAATTTTCTGATGCATCACTGCTGGCACGGAGAAGGAAGGCATCCTTCCCCTGGCAGCCTCAGTGACTCTTCTGCCTAGTGCCAGAGTCTCTCTCCAGCCCCTGCTTTCCCTGCCAAAAAACCTGCAATTTTGGGTGTTCACTTTCCCCCAGACTCCAGGCAGGAAGACTGCAAGTGGGACCCGTGGTTCCTGCATCCAATACATCGTGTTACCTGGGGTGTAAACATCAGCCCCTCACTAAGCAGAGTCCCTTAAGGTCAGAGCCAGACTCAGCTTCACCCTAACCACCACCAACAGTTATTTACCGAATTGGTTACTTATATTGCCTGGCATCATAATGAGAAAGCCACCAAGGGATTTGACTCCAGCAGCTAGATCAGCTGATCTGTTACCAAGTGTATGTCCCTAAAATTAAAACCAACCCCAGGAGGCAAGGAATCTAAAGGACAAACAAGCCGAGCTATGAAATGAAAGCTTCCTGAAGTTCTTCCTAAAAAATCAGCTCTTTTTTAACTGAAAGATCAACTGATGGGCAAAACCGAGGAGACTGCTCATCTCTCCAGACCTCCAGAGTCTAAAGAAGACTTTGAACATCTCTCAAGAAAAGACTCTCTAATAAGAGCTCAGGAAGAAAAAAAATACAGCAGGCAAGTCTCTAAGTCATACCTGAAAGCTGGCAGTGCTGGCATGCAGGAAGGTTTAAGAGAAAAACAAGTGTCTTTCAAGCCCCGCGTTCCCTCCCCCCGTGGACTGGGTGGCAGAGTTGGAGTTGAAAGTTTGCACTCGTGTTTCTGAGTCAGGCTTCGTCTGGACGGATTCACCGACTGAGAGGGAGTCTCAGCATGTCTCCGGGCAGCGGAGGGTCTGACTCGACTCTAGGGAGTGTTTTCTACACGCTGTAGAGTCTGATTGCTAGACAGCAGGTATTCATTTGCTGGGAGCTGTGTTCACAGAAACCTACAGCGTGGCGTGCAAGGCAGCTGCTTTCATGCCACCGTTCTCTTTAGGTAAAAAGTAAAGAGCAGGGCACCACGGTGACGTTTTCACCTCGACCCTACATCGGTTTGCGTTCCAGGGTTTGCACCCGACCCTTAGAGATAGATCCCACTATCACTCTCAGACAGGCCCCATTTCCATGAATAGCCCCGGCATCACCCAGAGCAGCAAGCGCAGTGTGAGTGGGGTGTGTTGGCTCTGTAAGGAATATGCTGCCTCCATCCCAGATGAAAACAAGCTGCCCATATGATGCCACTGAAGAGTGAGGTCAGGGAGCCACCGCAGTGGCACGACTGATTGCAAAAAGCCTTTGTTGCAAAAGGGCAGGTAGCTTTCAGCTTCCCCAGCATCTCCTCTCCTTGCTGAAGGATCAGCCTGCAGCAGTTTGCTCTGGGCTGAGCTGGGGCCTTTAGCAACAGGCTGGCACCCTGGGAGACGGGCTCCGTCGTTAGGTTGCAGGCTGCATGTGGATGGTAATTTGACTTCTGGAGGCTAATGAGCTAGACTGAGATTTAACACAGGCATCTGGGAGACATCTCACTTAGTGTCTCTTGACTAACGGGACTGCTGCTAGTTAGTGCCGGCACCGCAGCACTTGTGTTCCACCTTCGCTGGGGAGAAGGCAAGGTGCAGTGATAACCACTTGAGGGAAAAAAAGGGTTATAGAAGAGCTCCTCCCTGATGCTTCATCTGTCTCACAGTAGCAGACAGAAGATAATGGAGCTGCAGCCTTGGAGAGGACCCTGGGGTTACATCTTCCCTACGATAAATTGACTGAGGTCCAGCTACACCGACTACCCCTCCTGCAGCCAAGCGTTCTGGAGAGAATGGCATAACTGCAAGAAGAACAAAGTCCCATCCATAAAGCTTTTGGAGAAGGTCTGCTCTTCCATCAGGGCAGAAGATAAGAGTGAGATGGGCCCCGCTGTACAATGGGTCATCACCCTCCAGGTAGCTTCGCCGTCTTGTTTGTGGGTCGGGTCTGTGCAGCGGGGTAGTGGCTGGGTGAGGTATGCTGCTGGCTTTCAAGAGCACACAGAAGCAGCAGAGCCATATGCTACAAGAATTGACTTATTAAGACTAATAAAGGAAATTTGAGGGGCCCCTGACCCTCATCTGTTAATGCACCAGAGAAGGGGCAGAGCTATGGGAGCTTCAGGACATAGGAACAAGTGGGCTCAAACTTGCCATGAATAAACCGAGGCTGGAAGTGAGACGGTTTCTCATCATCGCATCAATTGAACTCTGAGCAGCCTTCCAGCAGGTGCAGGCAGCACAAAACCTGACTGGCAGATGGAGCTTGGCCAGTTCATGAAAGGGATATGACATGGGCTGAGTGATAGCAGTGGGCTGGACAGATGACGCGGGAGGGCGCTTCCCCATCCGGTGGTCCCGCAGTTACAGGTGAGCAGGCACTTGCCCTGCCTTGAATGCATGAATAAGGATGCATTTCCTGTGTGCTCACTTCCATAGCTCAGGCACACACCTGCTGGCAAGTCTCGTGATGGAGCTGTAAAGCAAGAGTCAAAGGAGAGAGAGCCTGAGAGACCTATAGGAACAATGGACCAGATGCTCTGCTGGTGAAACCCAATGCATAATGGGTCAGTGGGTGGACATGAAGCGCAGACCCACAGCTGGTCAGAAATCCTCTCCACCAACAGGGAGGATGCCCAGAACAGAAGGGCAGGGGCTGCAAGGCAGATTCATGAGCAATGGCAGAGCTAAGTCAAGGCAAGCAATGAGCTTATCAAAGCCCATTCCCACTCCGGGGCCAGGAGCAGCAGCTGATCTGTAGAGAAGAGATCAGGGCATCTTGCCTGTCTCTGCTGGTTGCAGGCAACATTTCCACTCGCTCGCCCTGCCACACAAAGCCCTGGCTCATCAGAACAATGCTTTTCCTTCCAACCTTTCCCAGGCTGAGCGGCAGACACACGACTGCTGCGGGCTGATTGACACTCCCACATCAAACTTGAAAGGATCTATTAAAAGAGGCCTCACTGCAAGACTTAGTCATGTATGGAGCTGGGCAAACACCTTCCAAAAGGCTTTCACATGTATTCAAATGAAAAGGAGAGAACTTGCTTCAGGCCCCGCTTGTATCGGGATTTTTGCCAATGGTCTTAGTCAACAAGTTCATTGGCAGGGATGCTAAGGGAAAGCGCCGGTTTTTAATGAATTAGAAGACATGAGGGGAAGGCAAATATTTGGACACAGAGATCAGAGGGCTCATGATTATTTATTTTTAACAAGATAGTGCCTGAGGGCCAAGTCAAAGTTGGGACAGCATTGTACAAATATAGATAGGTTGATGGTAAAAGATGCTAATTCAGCCAGGGCACTGGGCAATGCAAAGTCTGCAATCACGTGCAAGCATTAGGGATGCAGTGGTTAGGATGAACAGCACACATGCAAGAGTTGGTCTAAAATGTGGAGGAAAGGACTATGTTACAATTCATTAATATTTTCCCTTGTTTTTCCACCAATATTGGGATGAAATAATGCGCTAGATCTCTTCAACCGACCCAGCAGCCATTTAAAAAAAGGAGAATTTTGCAAATAAAAAGAAAAGAGAAAAAGTAAAAAATGTGAATGTCAAAATAATTTGACCATCTTTACTTGCAGAAATAATCAAGTGGATAATCTCAAACAGTAAATTCCTGACTATTTTAAGCAGCTCCAGGATAAGTCACAAGCTAGAAAGGAAGGTAGATATCATTGGCTAAATGACTCGTATGGCTGTGGGGTCGTGGAGTCCAGAAGGCACCGATTCCACAAGCTTCAACAAGCATATCAGTCCTCTCACACCATGTCTGAATCTGATCTCTGTTCAATAAACAGCATCTAATGAAACAAACTGCTGCTTGAGAAAGCTTATGCATCTCTGATTTTGTTACTCTATAAGGTGCAAGTCTACCCTGCCATCTGCTCCATTCATTAGACCTTATAGGGAAACCCAGCACATGAGTTTCAATATCCTTCATGCAATCTACTACCATGAACGTGGCTTTCAAATGAACCCAGTTTAAGGAACCCGTTTGAGTTCCAGAAAGCACTTGGCATCTAACCTCTGAGAACCAGGCCCCTTGGAGGTACCTCGCATGGGACACCTAAGTTCACCAGTCACTTGCCAAAGCTTTGGCCCACATGTTCGTTCCCTTACTCTGGGATCTGGTAGAGTGAGGGTGTTTGGGATGGCGGTAGCTGAAAGCGGTTTCTACCACCTCCTGTCTAATACTCTTAAAATGAAAACAGTCCCAACCCCTGCCTATTCTTAAAGAGAAACATGAATCAGCCTCTCTAATCCAGCTGCCAGGCAGGAGTCAAATTTCTCTTGCTGAAAGCCAGGTGGGTAGGGAAAGCAACAGGTCATTTGTTTGAACGGGAAACATTGCTGGTGAAAGCTATTTATGTTGCTGAACTCCCAGGATTGCTGATTCCATGGGTTTTTTGGGTGCAGGCTCCACAAAAAGACCTCCCTCCCTCCCTCTTTGAGGAAGAAAGTGTGACTCACATGGTAACAGCTGCAGTGACTTTTCTCTGCTCTTCTCAGCGTTCCCCTGTGGAGGATGGGGCTTAGAGTGCATGTCTGGGCTGGTGGAAGACGCTATTTGAGAAGTCCTAAGAGAACGGGGCAGGACAGGGATTTTCCAGCCTGAGAGCTTTAGAGATTATACATGTTTTTCTTGTCCCCAGACAGAATGCATCTCAGCGGTGCATCCTCACGAGATGTTTTACTGCACAGTAGACTAATCTACTGCTCAGTAAAGCATCACTGTCTACATGTGTGCAGGCACTTAGTAGACATGTCTACATTTGCATTTACTGTGCAGTAAGTGGCTTTTAGATCAGCATCTACATGTGCAGGCATTACAATGCAGTAATGCTGTGTGTGGACCGACTAGGGAGTAAAATTAGTCCCAAGTCAGCCCACGCACGCAGTTACTGTGCAGTAACACAGCTACACGTGCATTACTGCGCATTAATTACTCAGGCATAAATTTGCTATCTGCATCTTGCAGGTAGCAAGTTGACACCCAAGTCGGCAAAAGTCACCGTAATTATTGCACAGTATGTGCACACACATGTAGACATCTGCCCGGATTGTGCAGTAATTTTTGGTTACTGCACAATAAACTAAATTACTGTGCAGTTACTGTAAATGTGTAGATGTGCCCACTGAGCAGTAAATTAGTTTACTGCATGGTAAAATTTACAATCTTCATATGCAGGGCATAAATGTACTGCACATGAAATCCAAATAGCATTAATTGCACATGTAGATGCACCCAATGTGTTGTAAATCCATAGCTGATGAATCAAATCCAGATCAGGTCAGTCAAGATGTTGTGGTTTGATCACAAGTTCTGTTATGAAGCTGACTTTTTAAAAACATCTTTTTTTGTATAAATGAACAAGAGTTTCGTAATGGAAAAGCACTTTAAAGAAAAAAGTCAAGATTTTGTTGTAAAAATGCTGACATAGGAAGTTTCAGCCACTTTGAAACTTTTCTATATATCTTTTGTTTGAACTGGGAAATTAGTTGAAAGAAACCCAAAACACTTCATCAAATAATTCTCAACCAACCCTATCAAAAACCAACGTCTTCAAATCAGGTATAGCAATATGGTTTGTAATGAAAGAAAAAGTGTATTTTTCTCTGAAGATCATTCAAATTCCTGTAGCATATAGTTCTAGAGAGAAAGGGCAATTTATAGAAAGGACTACTGAATTTCTACCTTCTGTTGAGTCCTAGAAAATGCCAGGTAACTTATGCATTAAAGATGGGATTTTCCAAGGAGCTTAACGGAGTTAGACACTACATTTCAGATAGTGCCTTTGAAAATCCCAGCCTAAATTAACTCCCATGCCAATTATGTGGCCTGGTTTTAAATAGACCGACATCACTGATGAAAATCCAGCAGCCCCCAGCTTTGGCTCACGTCTAACCAGGTAACATGGTAGCCATGCTGAGTCGTTCTCCCCTTATTCCCTGTGTTGTTCCCGGAGGAGAAGGACAGTTGATTTCAGAAAAAGTAAACCTGCTACAACCAAGCATTTACCCAGGCAAAAAAGTAATCCTATCTAAAACTCAAGCCCACATCTAGGGCTTGGTAGCAGTGGGTGATCGATACCTCCATCCTACAGGCAGAACTGAGAGATTTGAAGGACTTACCAAGTGCTCCAAAGAGTGGGGATTCATCCTGTCCAGTACTTCCAGAAAAGATGAGGTTTAGGTGACAGAATGAACACAGAGAGCTTGAAACTGTGCAGGTATCAAGAAACAAAATACAGAGGATAGAAAATATCGGCACCAGCAAGGACTGTTAAGCTAAGTGTTGCAAAGGCCCCTGCAGCAGGGCTGCTTCACACCCTCAACCCCGTGCTGAAAGTAACCATGCAGATCAGGTGCTTTATGGTACATACCTGGGGGACATGCGTGTGTTTTCTAGTAATAATATTCAGTTAGGCTGAAGACACAGCTGAAATACAGTGTTACTGGGTCAAGGGGCAGAGAGAGTGGTGGTTATGTCCCTTGACCTTGCCTTGAATGACAAAGAGCCCAAATGCAGCAGAGAGGAGAGCCCCCCAGCTGGGCAGGCCCTGGCAGGAGCCAGTAGCGGTGTTGTGCTCGTTGTGCTCAGCGCAGAGCAGCTTGAGCTGCACAAAGGAAGCCTCTGTTAGAGGCTTTGGCTTGGAGCAATTCCTGACCCAGCGAGAGGTGCAGCCAGCTCCCAGACAAGTCCAAGGAGATGTACACAGTTAAGCCTCTAGGAGCTCATTAATGCTCAGAGCAGTTTAAACTTTGCACCCTCATCCTGGTCAGAAACTGCACTTTCTGCTGTTTTCCCACATCTCAGTGCTCAGCTTATTTGAGAGCCCTCTGGAAGCCAAGGGCTGCCTGATGAGCGCTGAGCTCCCATCCTGGAGATAGCCGCCACCGAGGCAGGTTACGTGGGCTCCCAGCATCTGCGGTGGGAAATTACACTCGTGCAAACACAAACGCAGTCGCGGCAGCATAAATGGGAAACCGTCTGGCGCGTACAAACGCCCTCTGCTAGCAGTACTGATGAGGTAGCATTCTCCATAGACGCGAAGGGGACGTATTGAGGGAAATGGAGCCATACCAATTCACTTCGGTAAGGCACTCATGTGGGCACTGTCTGATTCTGACTCCAAGCTGATGCATTCCTCCCCTCCATTCATTCCCCCTTTACCCTTTTTCTTTTCTTTGCCCAAGGCCCATATCCAGCACCTCTAGCCTGTGGATGCGAAGCCACAAGCTAACTCTGTCGGCACATGTACTGGGTGCATCACTCACAGCACAAACACATCTGTGTGTCGATCGTCTTTGTGGCTTTGCCAGACTCCTCTGAGCTAAGCAGCCAGAGCCCTCAAATTCCCCTGCTCTGCCATGCACTGTGCCCCCTGGCAGCGTCGCTACCATCCCCTCCAAACCCCGAACAAATACATCATTTCCCAGCACATGCACCAATCGGCATTTTCCATGCAGCCTGGCAGGCAGCGCCGAGGGGACATACTTGAGACAGAAGCGATATTGGTTTGACAGGTCTCCTGCAGCTTGTGTTGATTCTAAGTCTCAGGGAAGCCGGCGATATTCAGGGAGGCACTATGGTGTGCAACTGTTGCTTAGAAATTTGCTGCTGTGGAGCAAAAATGCCTTCCAGGAACACCCAGCTTTAAATAGCTTCCCTGAGAGTCGGGGTGGGGGACTCCCTGTAACATCTGGAAGGCATTGGGGCATGCTACCTGGCTAATACCGTGTATAAGAAATACCCAGGCAGAGGGAGGCCAGGGCTGCTCTGACAGCACAATGAAAGCATTTGCACAGTGGCTTTTCTCTGCTAGGATGCAGGGAGGCCCTGAGACAGTTTGGTGAGCACATGTTCCAAAGCAAACAGCTGGCTGGGGTCCATGGCGGAGGCAGCTGCGGATGCCTGAACTCTAAGAGCAGTCTTGAATCAGGTATGTCTATAAACAGGATGAGCAAGGAGCATGCTGTTCCCCTGCTCTCGGACTCCCTGGGGAAGGTGAGGGCTCCAAGCAGATCTAGCAGATGTGCGGTATTCACAAGCTGCTGATGGTTTAAAGGGCACAGCTCACTGCAGGGTGGGATTTAGGCCGGTTGCATTCAGTTTTAGCCTCTTAAGGTCTGTGTGCTGCTCCTCACATTACAGTCTGCAGAGTTTTGTGTCTGAACTGAACTTTCCTGAGACCGTCTGATCTGAAGCAAACCCAAGCTTTTGAAATCTGCCTAGAGTCTGCTCAGGATCACCACATTTAGGGCCACAAAGGAGTTTTTCCTCTGGGTCAGATCAGCCTGGACTGTGGGGAGGGAGTTTCTCTTCCTCTGTAGCACAGCGCATGGTTCTTTTCCTGGGATCTTTTGAGCACGTACAAACCAGCTACATTGCAGGTGTTGGAGTGGCAGAGCCCTCACCTCCCCTGCTTCAACCCCTGCTAGTCTCAGTGTGTTGGGTATGGTGCCCGGTAGTCGTGTGTGAGGATGCAGGGGACCGTCCTGTCCTATGATTCAGTGAGGCCAGTTAAGGATTTAGCCTGTGATGTTTAAGCTGCGGGTGCCCTTGCACAAGGATACACACCTGAAAGTAAAGAGGCTTAACGGTTTGCTGCTTTGCAAAGGGAAGGAAAAAGGTAAATACGCGCTGAACCAGGAGCTCATGGGCAGCGCACAAATGAGAGCCTCCAGGCAGATCCAAGAAGTTATTCCGATAAGAGTCAGCTACATATTTGAGTTCTTGCTCGGGCCTTTCAGCAAGCTATCAGGGAGCATCTCCTTGCACAGCTGGGAGACCTCTAAATATCTGCTGCATGCACATTTCCCAGCTCAGCCCTTGCCAGGAAGATGAAACATTTCACTGGGGCTGACTGCGCACACGACACATTTGCCAGCCAGCCAGCAGGCTTGTTTACCATCAGTGTAATTAGACGATCAATCATGAGGAGCGGAGTCGAAACACTGGTGTTGCAGATGCATCCATTTCTGAATGCTCACACTCTTTGCCAGGGGCAAGGAGGAGGTTGTCAGGGAACGAGACACCCAGGTGGGCCCGTGCAGCCTCAGAGCAGCCCTGCCTTCCTTCCCCAAGGTGCTTCTCATGCCGGATATCAGCCCAGCTGCCCACTGCCTCTGCTTGCTGGCAATTAGGATCTGGGCACACAGCTTAAGTTATACCAGAGTGAACTCACAGGTGCTCCAGGTAACGGCCATGTGTATGCTCTCACCTGGTCACGGTAGCAAGGCAGCTTACTCCTCCATCCAAGCACAGTCAGTGTTACAGGGCACAGCATTTGCACTGCAGAACAGCCACCCTGCTGTAACCTTTCCTGGTAAGCCTGTCCTTGTTCCCGCATGACTGGGGGTGCATGAGACCAGAACGTGACTCAGTTCAGCCGAACGCCAGGGCCGGCCAAGACTGCTGCAGGAGGGGCAGGATGGAGAGGAGACAGCACCCAGCTCTCTCCATAGACCATGCAGCACCTTGCTTTCTTCTCTTGCACACCCGGCTTCAGGCTTTGGCTGACCCAGATTGTCTCGTGGGTCATGCTCTTAGAAACACCATAAAGCCACTTTCCCCAAACCACTCCCCAGCTCAGGCTTGTCTGTTTGGGGACACTCAGGAAAGCTCCTTTAAAGCAGATTATTTCAAACCCTTTGTGGACTGGAGACCCTCATTCAGAAGGGAAAGTGTCTGCAGGTCATGGAGTTGGCTCCCCTGAGGAACACCTCCCCAGGGCAGGGCTCTTCCAAAACCCTGAGACCCAGAGAGAGCCCCAAGTAATGTCCCAGATGAGCACAGCCCTGGTTGCTGGCCATGCCTTGCTCAGTATGCGACATAAAGGTCCTGGCGAAGCCAAGCAGGCACACGTGACCCTGATTCCAAACTATAAGCAGAGATTCAAGTCTTTGGTCCATCGACTCACAGCTCCTCGATGTGAAACACTACCCTGTGCAACGGTGCCTGTACTTCCCACTGTATGAGTAGCATCTTCCTGCTTAATGGTATCAGAGTCCCTTTTAGGGGCAGCCTTCGTCTCCCCGACGTGACCCCCAGTCACTATCCGACAACACAGGCTCCGCGCTTTCGGCAGATGTCATTCATGCAGAGCCTCCTGCTGCACTTGTGCATCTCAAATGGTTTGTGTTTCTTTTCCTTGATGCCCATTTTATCTGATACACAAGACAGTCAGCCTGTGGTACAGTTGTCCTGAGGATCAATCAATGATGCCAGGAATTTCCCGAGAAAACCATGGTCAGCAGCTATTTGTAGCCATTTAACCAGCCTGCTTCTTTGTAGCTTGGGTTTTAAAATGTCCACACCAGAGGTCCCATGAACAGCCACAATGGTTTTTGGTTTGCAGGATCACACGCTGAATTTCTGTAGGCCAAGGAAAAAGGCAGAGTTTTGCATGGCATGCTGCCTCCATCTGGGGTCATCACACAGCTTGCTTGCCTGAATGCCTAACTACAACTTTCCCCTGCTCCATTTGCAGCAGGATTGTAAGGGGCTGATGTGATCAGCTTGATATCATTTCTTTGAACAAATAGCTGGGACTCTGCTGATAGGAACTGACCTCCACCATCACCTACACTCTGTTCAGGAACGCCATTCCTTGAATACAAGAGTGCTAGCATGGCCACTGCCTGTGCTGAACTACTCGAATTTATATAAAATACCTTAGGGCCATTTTGAATGGCTCTGGCACAGCGGTAGAAAGCAAGCAACCCATACATGGTACAGCACAGTCCAGGCAGATTGATTGCCCCATACCAAGGGGAAGATGTGATTCTGGAAGGCTGTTTCCCATCCTGAGTCAGGGGGAAATTTTGAAATCTCAAAAAATATCATGATCCACCAATGCAGAAATGGAGACAAGTGAGACGGTTCCTCTCCCTAACATCTTGGCCAGGGGTGGTATTTGCGGTTCTGCAGGCAGGGCTAATGTTGGCAGATGGGTCCTTGCTCTGTGCTAGGAAACAGCACAGCACATATCTATTGGCAAAGGTTAGATGAAGCCTGCTGGGTTCCCACTGCTGTTATTCCCCAGGATGCTGCCTCCACGTCCCTCTGGGGAGCTGAAGATCATTGTGACCTCTTCAGGAACAGTGGCTAAGGGGGTCTTGTGACTGCCCTGTGAAAGCATGCATTATACTTCCTTTTCACCATGCCATATATGCCTCTCTGCAATGTTTGCATTAGCAGGGGGGAGTTAGCAGTTGTGGCATCTAAATCTGAATGGTCTAAATGGTTTTCGAGCATATTTAAGCATGTTGCAGGTCATGGCTCTAACACGGGGCGACTTGCATTTGGCTTACTAGATATTAAACCCTTACGGTGCCAGACACAACTTCTGCAAAATGCCTCTCTGAGCTGACAGGCCCTACTGACGCTGTGCTTGCAGAAGGAAAAGATGATTTCCAGCAGAATTTTTCTGTTTGAAAACAGCCGGCTGAGATATTTCAAAAAATTCAAAGCACTTTCCTCTCAGTTTTAGTTCTTTCCCCTAGAAATGAGAAGTTATCTAGGACTGGCCCTCACCTCTAAGCAGGTTTGGTCTGGGTGATTGCGCATTATCTCAATAAATGCTCAGTGTGCTTCTACTGGCAATGCCTAGCCTAGGGAGAGCTGCCAAGTGAGAGGTAGAGATGCTATTCCATGTGCCAACCCCCTCTAGAGACACAACCCATTGCATTCATGGTAATTTTGAGGCACCTCTCACCGTCTTCAGTCTGCTCCATCAGACTTCTTATGGCTACAACAATTAAATTAGCTCCCTAAATGCTTCCAAACCCCTTCGAAAGGTTAGATACTGTTTCTGTGTGCTGCAGGGCTGTTCTGACTTCTGCAGTGAAGCCTGACTAGTCTTGAGTCTTTAAAAGCCCGTGTTACTGCAAGGAAACAAGCTGAGCTGTGCACCCCCGTAGAGCTGTCCTCACACCAGTTGAGAAGTATATCTACCATACCATCTCCTGCTCTGCTCCACATTCATGCAGCAGATGGCTGGGCAGCTTACATGTTCCCAGGCTGCACAGCTAAGATCCTGCCCACTTGGCTTGTACGATTTCCAGTAGTCCAACATGCTGCTGAAATATTTACAAGGAGCTTACGGGGAGCAGCAGAGCACAGCACGACTGGGGGAACTGGCTGCACTCCTTGTCTGGGATTTAATCAAGGACACTTAAAAGTTTAAACCCCAAACTCCGAGAGGGGATTTTGGAGCAACACAACAGCTGCTATTAAAACATTTAAGGGAGCTGCTTGTGACAGAGCCCCATGGCTTCTCCTGATGATATCGGCCCAGCTTGTTCTTCTAACAAGCGTGAATGTCCTGAATCATCGCGGCATTATGTCTCACCAGAGAAAGAGGAACGCGCACACTACCCGGCAGCTGTCATGCCTTGATTCAAAAGTCCAGGGCTTTTTCCAGCCTGCGCACAAGCAGCGGTCACCTCTTCATAGCCAAGTAACCGTCAACTTTGCAGTCACCTTTGGCCCTCAGTAACTCCCATACGCTTGTAGCTGCAGTTTCATTTCACACTGAACTGATCGGAAGGTTGTTTTCCAGTCGAGCGCGTGCTCAAGACACCTCATTAATGGCACTGCCTGACTGACGGTGTCGACCCCATGCAAATCTCTCCAGCTGAAGTCTCAATCTCTTGGAGGAGTGTGGCGGGGACATAGCACCGCTGCCTTATTTATAGCGCTCTCAAAGCAATAGGCAAACACCACCTCCGCTCGGCACAGCAAGGAGGCGGGAAATAGGGCAGGCAAAGGCTCTGAACCTCCGAGGGATGTGGGAATGCAACCTGATGAAGAGGAGGAGGATGGTATTTCAGTACCATTGAGAGGCCTCAGCTAGGGGAAGAGCACGAGGTTGAGCTCCTTGCATACTAATGATACAGATAGACAAGTTATAGGGATGCCCATATATCAGCTGTGCTGCGGGCACTATATCGTGTGTCTGCCCCTGTCCTGTGGCAAGTGGATAGGTAAGCTGTCGCAGTTCAGCTTTCCCCCACTCTGCAGGCACAGATACACAAAACAATTACTACGGAGCAGCTGCTAGGTGGAAAGTACACACACACGTGCACACACACGCACAATTTGTCCACCCATCCATACCGAAGGAGAGTCTCCCTGCCCCATTTAGGTTGACAGCCTAAATGGGAAAAGCAGAAGAAGGTTGGCAGAAAGAAGGGATTTTTATTCTTATGGGCACCAAGTCACAGAGGAGTAAAGGGAGGTGCCCAATATCCCTAAGGGACTCTGCAGCAAAGTGAAGCACTGGATTCAGGCCCAGGTAGAAGATCCTTCCCCTGGGAAGTACTAGATCAGAGCAAAGTAAGATGAAAGTTTTAGGTTTTAAGTGCCTGAGGAGCAAGAGAACTTCTCCAGATTGGCGCCAAACTTTTCCAAAAGCCCAATTTCACAAAGTGCCATGCTTCAGATGGCCATTAGCATGTCTTTTTGCTCGGCATTACTGCCATTTCACCTGCCTTCCTGAAGGCCAGGCTGGCACTTGGATGCTTGCACTGAAAGGTTCTGTCTTTTCATCTCAGTTTCTTTAAGTGCTTTGTTGTCCTTCCCCTGAAACACTAAAAGCAAGAGCAACCAGCCCCTTATAGCAAGACTATTCAAAGGCTCACAATAAACAGCTCATCCCCCGATGGCAGCCATAATATCAAGATGCCTGTTCAGACACAGAGTTTATAGAGGCAGTTAATACATAATGCCAACATTAAGAGTCCATCTTTAAGGGAACAGGGTCAAGTCTTTCAAAGCTAGGAAATGCCTAAGGTTGCCTTAATTCAGCCCCATTGGCCACGACTATTAGGATACAGGTTTTAATAACATGGCCACATACTATTTTATCTACAGGAGGCCTGAGGTTCATTTAGTGCACGGTAGTTTGACCTTTTTATGCTTTAATTTTTAAAAAAATAAATTGGTTGTAAAATCAAAACCTTTCATTTCACAAACGCTGGAACGAAATGTCCGGACAACGTCAGCTCTTGGTGCTCCAGCATGAATAATTTGGGCAGCTGTGTCTCAGAGCAGAGTGCAGAGACAGAGCAGAATAAGCAATTTTGCCCTATTACGGTGGGAATTGCTACTAGAAGAGTTGTACATTGCCTTGTTTTCTTAGTGTATGAGCCAGAGTTCAGCCCTTGAAGAAATGCTGTGTTGGTGCAAGTCGGCAACATCATTACTTTGCTCTCTGCCTCAATCTATCTGCAATCAAATCCTGGAGCGGAGCTGCGGGGAAGCAGGCAGGGGTGTTTTGGGAGAGATTGTGACGGGAAGCTCATGCCAGTATTTTGACTGTCTGAGGCCTGGACTGATCTGTGTCCAGTGGATAGGGAAGGGCAGGGAATCTTTTACACAGTGGCCCAGATCCTTAGCTGGTGCACAGGGTTTCTGTGGGGCTACACTGCTTTGCAGCAAATGCAGATGTGGCCCTGTTTTAAGAAATACCTTCGGTTTTATGCCATTACAGAGCCCTTGTTTTGGGGTGATGAGCGTCATTCTCAGCCCCCCAAAAAGAAATCCCCATGCACCATAGGACTAGCACCAAGGACATCCTAACCAGCAGCAAACTCCCACCCCCTTCAAGCTGGGATGCAGCAGGTGGTTGCTATCCCTGCAGCAGCATACAAATGGCAGTGCCACTTTTGCCTGCGCTGGAAAACACCATCCAGCCCTGAATGAGCCTTCTACCATATTTCCACAGAGGCGTGGAGCCCCCGTGTCCTGGGCACACCATGAGCGTGGTCCTGAAGTGTGCCTGGGAGGATGCTTGCAGGCTATTCTGCAGCCTTCTTTCTATTATTGTTTTAATTTTAGCCTAAATCTTCGGCAAGTTTCTGCCTCCTCCAAGAGAGCTTTGCATTATCAAAGGGCAACTGGAGAATAGAAAGAATCATCGCTGCATTTAGCATTGATTTTTTTCCCCCTGCGCACTGAGTCACTTAAGCTAACATTTAATTAATTTGTGACACTTTGACAGTTTTTGAGAAGACATTTGTAGAGCCATCAAGCGTCGCTGATAGGACTGTCAGACAGACACCTATTGAATTATCAGCTATTAAGGACCCATATGCAACAAATTTCCAAGGTTTATTATACAAATTGTTCTTTGAATGAGTGGAGCACACAAAAGCTCGAGCAGCACAAAAGACCCATTGTTCGCAGGTGAGTTTGATATTTGCAAATGTTTTGCTATTTTGATCACTTTACTTGGTTTAATAAATCAGAGTTTGCTTTGTCTTTTATGCTGGGAGGTGAACTGGCCTATTCCACAATGATCCGGCTATCCAGCCAGGTTCCCGCAATGATGCAAGTGTCTAACCTAAGGCACCATAATGGGGTGTGACTTTGCAGGAAAAGCCCAGCAGTACATCAGGTCCCCAAACACTGAAGGAGATGCCAAGTCTCTGCCCACTGTTGAAACTCCTGCCTCTAGCCTGCAATGGCATCAGCATGTCCCTGCCCTGGGCTGGTGGCAGCAACCACCTAGAATTCAGCAGCGTTTTCTTGCAGATCTATTCCTAAATCCCAGCAAATTCATGTGAGGAGCCGCAAATACCAGAAGCTCATGAAATCCTCTGTGCAGCATAACTAAGAGCTGGGTCAGACACGGTGTCTGCATTATCCCTGGGGAAACTGAGACACATAGGAGGTTACATGCCTTGCTCCACACCCCACAATGAGTGGCAGAGCTGGAAATGGGATCCCAGATCTCTCCCTTTGCTGTCCTGATCTGACAGTGCTCTTTTCCCTGAAGCTTGAGGTTTTCAAAGCAGCGTGTTAGCCTTGGTGTCACCAAGCTGGGGCCTGCCAGGGGGTTGCTAGCTCCATGTGATGACCAGGACGTATTTCACTGCAATGCACATGAGCATCCAAAACCAATGTCTTCAGCAAGTGCCCTCCTCCCAGCCAGCCGTAGTTATATGCCCTGCACTCTATATCCTCCTCATCAGCAGGCAGGACCCAGGAATCACTGATCAGCAAGTGGGACAGCTACAAAACCCAAACCCCCTAGGTTCTCCCTGGTGCTGCATCGAAGATGCATGCTTAGTGAGAGTCACCTCCCAAAGGACCCCAGCTTCACTCACCCTCCCACTGCAAAATGGGGCCAAAGCCCCTGGCATGCAGGGGGAGAGGGACCTACAGCAACACAAGGTAACTCAGCCAAAGATCTCCTGTGTCAGTAGGGCCATGTGTGCACCAGGACTTTTTCCAGCCTAACTACGTGGCCCAGGGGATGGGATTTGTTCCTGCTGTTGGCTCTCAGATTTATGGCAGCAACACTTGGCAGTGTGGATCTGAGTCTAGCCTCTACCCGCCTCGTCTGCAAACCGGGAGCACGTTATTCTAATCAGAATGCTCCGCTCGCTGCTGCTTCTGAGCATCTGGCTTTATCAGCGCTGATAAGCTCGGGGCAGCTATTATCGCTGGCATTACCATTCCCTGCTGCATTCTTATGCTATTTTTCTCTGGATGGCTGATGGGTGAGGCCAGGCGTGCCTTCTGTGACAGTGGTGAATGCCACCAGAATTGCAGGGATGGCTGGGGACATTGGGACAAGAGCTGGTGAGAGAGAACCTTGGTGCAAAACTAGTGACACCTGTAGCACCACCCAAAAGGCCTCACTTTTACCATGGACATTCAGTGTTGAGGGCTGAGAAGATGCTTGCTTTTTAGCCCAGATCAGGCCTGCAAAACACTCATGAAATCAGCAGGAAAATCTCTTTCTCTGTCACTCCCACGCACACATGTGCCACAAACGGCTCTCAGCTTGCTGTCTCCCACTTCCTGCTTCTGTAGCTGACGCTGTGGCCCTTAGCCAGAGGTAGGAAATAATAGCTGAAGTGTCTCATTAAAGCATTTTGGTTGCACAGACGGAGCAGCAAGTGCTGCAGGGTTTGTGGTGCATCTGTTTGCAATTGTTTAATTATCAAGCAACAATTGGCACCTGGTGGCTGTGAAGCCGCTTAGTTCTTCTAGTGCAACTATCACAACATTTTGTTCCCTTCCGACGCTGTTTGCAGAGTGGTAATGACTCGCTAGTGCCACTGCTGTCACCGGAGACACATCAGACCCCCCTGCCATGGATAAAACCCTTCCAGTCTGCATCCTGGGTGCCCTGCAAGGAGACTTGCAGAGTATAAATCAGCTGACATCAGCTTCCATGGAGCCATGCTCATTTACATCTGCTAACAAGCTGGCCTTGAGAAGATGAACATATAGCAAGCACATCAGCCTGCCTTGTCTCATTGCCTCCAACCCCCGTTTGCCTGATTATCCCAGCATCATAAATCTAGGCTGTGGGCCTTTGGGGAGAACAACTACCTTTCATGTACTTCCTACAGGGTATCAGGGCCCAGTGCTTTTGCTAAAGGCTAGCCCCTCGTAGCAGAGCACGGTGCTATGGATTTACCTGCAGTGGAGCACCAGCCACCAACCAGTCTGGGATTTGGACCCGCCTTCAAATTGCTACTCATTTAGTACCTGAATTGCTACTCATTTAGTTCACTCTCAGGTCCCTGCCCCTCCCTAGAGCAGCATTTTAGGAGTCCAGGGGAAGGCTCAGCCACTTCCCAGGATCAGGCCCTTTGCTGAGAGTCAAAGACGGGTCCAAGTGGAAGAAGCAAATCACAGTGCCAGCTCTGCAGAGCAACCTCTTAGTGCCAGAGCCCAGGAAATGTTTGCTGCTCATTGTTGGTGCCCAGGGTTGCATTAGTACCAGTGTATGGAAGAGAATCCAGAGCCACTTGCCTTTGAGTTAGCTGCCTGAGTCACTTGCTACAAGCACATGGAGATATATCAGAACCGACCACCGTTCAGGTGCCACCCAGTCCTGGCTGGGCACAAGACTCTGCAGGCACCCACAGTGAGGCACAAGGGCTGCTGAGTTGAGAAGCACAAGTGAAGTGAGACCTGGAAGCATAATGTGCAGAGGACAATTCCCTCTGCTGTGTCCAGTGCAGCCAGGTACTGGCTGGTTGCACTGATGGCAGTTGTATTGCCCATGGGCCGATGCACTGAAGTAGAGCTGGGATGGGGGGTAGAAACCATTGCTTGAGGTGCAATGGGCCACAGCAGTGTCTTGTGTAGAGAAGGGGCACGCCAGCTTCCCACTCCTGGTCTCTGTTATTCTATGGCTGAGGCCAAGACACAGATGTGGGTGCCACATGCAATTCAGTACCTGGGGAGGCTTTGAAGGGAGCTCCACGCTCAGGCAATTTCTAAGTTAGGACAAGCTGAGGAGGCTCCTCAGAAAGGCCTAAAATTTCTTATTCCCAGCTGACCGGTGGCAGTATGCCTGCTCCAGGAGAAATGGAAGAGTGAGCTCCCCCTCCCTTAGGAATTTTTACAGCCCAGTCCCCTAGGTGACCCGGCTGGGTTGCCTATGTGGCCAGGTAGCTGAATCAGAAGGGGGTTTGGGGACTGGGCTGTTTCAAACCAGGGACACAGGGAGAGGAGGATTTTTCCACACCCTCTATTCAACTTATGACTGCAGGTTGATGTAATGAAGTTGTCAATGTGAAAACTGTTGTCTCACTGAGTGCCTGTGTTGCCTGCAGGGTATGACTTAGGATGAAGTAAAGCTAAGTCAGGAAGCCCTAGGCCTTATGCATCTTAGAGAGCCAGCTCTGACATGAGTAGGCCCTGAGCCTGACAAGATTAGATCTGGCATGAGCAGGTGTCCAAGATGTGGACTTTGTCATATGGTTTGAGGGAAAGGTGCCTGAGTGACGACCAAATAACCACAGCTGTGAACAACAGAAAAGCCTGGCTATTTTACACGACTGCGTGTCTAGGAGGGAACTTGGCCAGATTCTCCTACAAAGCCAAACAGTCCAGGGACAGAAACCCAAGGCATCCCAGGAGGGTTAACAGAGCAGTAATGATTCACTCAACCAAGGATTACATCCATCCTCCCTCTCACTCACTTCCCCCTAAGAGAAACACCTGGAGGCGACAGTTGCTCACCACTGCTCTTTGGCAGGAGGGGAAAGGGGAGTGGAGCATGAAGCTGAGTTGAAGGAGAGCATTTGCAGAAAGCACAAGTCTTGCTGGCACTGGCAGCTCTAGGCCCCTTATTCAGTTTGTCAGGAACCTCTGGCCAGCAAAGAACAAGACTGGGGTGAAGTATCATTCCCCAGTCCCAAAGGAAAGCAGACATAGTTTCTCCAGTGAACAAACTGCTGTGAAACCAGTTGGTGTGTCTGAAGTGTCCTCAAAAATATCAAGAGGTTCCATGTGGACTTGATCCACTGGACACACTTGGAAATCCAATAGCTGAGCCACTCTGATGCAGTGGCAATACTTTCTACTGACATCGCTAATGTGACTATATCTGCAATGCTGTTGGGAGAAGAAGCCTCCCAGAGCATTGCCTCTGTCCTGGTGCCTCTTCCTCCTGTAGCCCCATGTAGGCAGGATCGCAGAAGTCATGCACAGTTCATCCTGGACTCCAGTAACCCAAGCTGCTGCTGTCAGGTTTCATTATTATCATGCTTCGACTTGAAGTTATTTTATTTATTTATTTTCCTGATGAAAAATCAAACCCAAAGCCCAGAGCAGGAGAGAGAGAAAAAAAAAACCCCAAGCAGGTCATGGCACATCTGCTCAGGCCAGAGTGTGGAGAGTTAGCTGATGCAGGATGTCAGAGGTGACAGTGCAAGAATCCCATGGACTCTGCCTGAATCAGCATTGTGACTAAAGCAGAGTTCCACATTGAAGCAGCCTGTGAGTCTGGTGCTTTGCCTTAATAAGTCCTTTTGATGCCAGGAGTTAAGATTAATGCTAGTCAGATAATGATCTGTCTTTTGCCATGGTCCTGAAGCACCCCAGTCAAGCATAGAAGCATATACATAGCCTTCAGCATGTGAGTTGTCCAAATGATGCAATGATACGTATGATCCTGCAATGTTCGTTACCGGTTTGGAGACTCCAGGCTCTTTCTACACAGAGTTATATTAGGCTGGCTTTTTCTTTTGGAATAACTCTATATGTGGAAACACATATTCCAGAATAAGAAAGCCCTTCTTCTAGTTAACCTCATTCATTCTGGAAGGCACGCAGAAAAAAGTGCTCTTATGCTGGAGTACGAGTGTTCACCCTTACACCTAGAGCAGGCTACTTATCCTGCCTCAAATTCACAACCTATATCATTCAGGAATAGCTTTGGTGTGTGCACAAGTCCTCCAGTTCATTTCCACAAATACCCAACATTTACCTGGATACTTTGTGATGACCAGACAAACCAGAGCACCAAACCAAGCATTTTTGTGTCTGAAAATATTGATGGATGAGCTTTATTTTACAGTGTCATCTGGTATTTTTTCACTGTCTACAGATCAGTGAGCTTTTGCAAGTTATGCTGATGTTGGACGTGGAAGATTTGTGTCTGTCATTTCTAGAAAGCACTACGCTTGGACTAGATGAAAGAGAGAAGGGAAAGTAGAGTAGGGAGAGAAGTGAAGTGAGTTTCCTTCATTCATGCTTGACTGAAATGCATCATACTTAGCAAGGAAAAGCAAGCACCCACCAAAAGAATTTGCAATTCAAAGAGCCCAGAGACAGGAAAGGCAAGAAAAATAAATATTAGTCCCACCACTTTTACTGATGGAAAAACAAAACTCAGAGCAATGATGTGACTGATTCCACATGACACAGGAAGTGAGTGGAGGGGCTAGAAACAGAGCTTAGTGTTTCCTGAATCCCACCCCGCTTCAACATGAGACCTATCTTTCTCTTTAGGCTTGAATCTTAGTTGCAGTTATACAGACATCTCTGAGTTGTTGAATCTCCCTCTGAGAGTGGCTTTGTCATGAGATCACCCAGATTCCACGTGTTGATCAGATTAAATTCAGTCAACACAAGGCCATGTGTGGCTGACCAGTCGGGGACGCCGCTACACTGAGCCACCCATCACACTGCGCCCAACCACCTACCAAGCTCCAGTGCCTCCCTGGGAGTGCCTCACATCTGGCCAACCCCTTTCCTGGAGCACACACGCAAGCCTGGGGTAACCACTGCCACCACCCAGGGGTTCTGGTTTGTATTCGGGCCCTGTGCCCCCTGGGGTACACAGGCCTTGTAGACCTTGAGGGTGCTTGACTAACTACAAGAACTTGGGGTGCTTCCTTTAGCCTGAAGCCAAGAAAGTAGCCTTGCTTAGTCAGCCGAACCAAGGGGGCATAATGGCCTACCCAATCCCTCTCTCAGCCAGTTCACCATGCTTGTATAGTGGAGAGCCTTACTGGTTAAAGAGGGTAGGCTTGGGGAAGGGTACAAGTTAGAGAAGTATCACAGAATAACCTTAGAGTAAACACTGTCAGCTTAGTAGCTGGTTGATACACTTCTGCAAGCTATATGTCTAGATACGTTTCAGGTACATTTCTCACATGTTCATCTGGAGCCCAGAAGAGCTCCAGAGGCTGTGTGCTTACTCCATGTCCCCCAGGATGGCTCTCTTTCTCCTTCCTCATGGGGACCCTTTTATGCGCCTGTCATGACCTCATCACTAAGGTCCCACCAGAGCCAGCCCCATTGGCTTTCAAATTACATCACCTTCCCAGGTGAGGGGAACTAGTCACATGACCTGCAAGGGCAGGAAACTTGAGACACAGGGAGCAGGTTCCCCCTCCCTCAGGAATGTCTCCAGCCCAGGTTACAACCCAGTGTTAAATAAAACAGATGGGGCAGGGGCTGCCTGCTCGCCGCAGTGAGGCAGATGGAAGAGCGATTCCTCCACACCATCTACATGAGACGCTTAATGCGCAGTAGACTAATTCTACTGTGCATTAACATGTCACGGCAAAAACCATGCTAATGCACAGCAGAATTAGTCTACTGCACATTAAGCATCACAGAAAGACCATGTGCCTTTGCTACTGTGCAGTGGCACTGGCTACGGCACATTTATGTAGTACCTCACATTAGAGGTACTAAACTTAATGTGCAGTAGAAAAGGTGCATTAATGCATGTGTAGACACGCCCACATAACACATTTGTATCCTCCGTATTGGCATTAAAACCATGACAGAGGTTCATGACAACTAAAGTTGCATGATAAGCTTTTCAGACCGTAAGAGGGGTGCATGCTGGGGCTGCTTGGATTTGGGGTTAGCAATTGGAGCCAGTTTTTTGTTTGTGAAAAATGATTCACTTGCTACCATGTAAATGTCCCCTGATGTTCTTTGGCCTGGATCCAGGGCAATGCAGCACTGATTCCTCTCCATTTCCAGCACATTCAAGATATTTCCAGATTGCTTTGATTTCAGCTTATATGTTCAGACTCATTCCTCAAAGGTAAAACAGCAGAACTCCCTTCGAGAAGAGTGATATAACCTACAGAAAAACCTTTGTTGTCTTCCAAACTCTGATTCCTCCTGTTACTAAGAAACACAAGTAATCTCCATCGGTCTGAGATACTTTCATTTAAATGGTACGTGTATTTTTCACAGTTACCCACCAGGTATTTGGCTCCGTGGCCAGTGGGGAAAACAATCAACACAACAGAGGAGCTCTAAGTTAGAAGGGGGTTCTGCATTAAGTACTGTGTAATTTGATTTCCTGAAGTCCCTATCTGAGACCTTGAGTCATTTCCACCAGGCACGCTGACAGATGCAGCATAAATTAATGTTATTCATGTCAAAGTATGCAGTAACTTGGAGTGATGATGTTGGTTATTATTCTTCCTGGTGCTTCCCTGTCCTCCTAAACGGTATGGGACTGTAAGGCGGTTCAGCCCTTCAGGGTTGGTGCTGCCTCTCCTTGTTTTCCACATCTGCTCATACACTGTCCTGTAAAGGTGTCTTGGAGGATGCATCCCAGCCCAAATGCAGTTCAACTAGGGGAGGAATTATAGAGTGACGCTGTCTTTGGGCAAGATGTTGTCACCGTGTGAAAAAACAACATGGCCACATTGCCTGGCACTGTCTCAGGATGTCATCAGCTGGATGGGACAGGTGTGCTAAAATGCACAGATCCTTTAAAACACGCAGTTGTTGGTCCCGTACTATTGTGGTAGCTGAGTTTGTGCAGGGCCTCCTGCACAGTAGCGGAAAAGGCTTTTTGCTGTTGTTGTTGTTGTTGTCAACACTTCTAACTGGCATGTTTCCATCAGGCAAGCAGTAGAAACACTGCCATGTGACCAGAGCAACCAGCCACGCCACATGAGTAACAGCTAGCAAACAGTGGGAGTGAAAAATTTGCAAACAATATCAGATTAGAAAAATCAATCATTCATTCTCACTCTGTGTTTAGGTTCCTATGTTTTGCCTGTCATGGTGGTAGGGAGGATTATTCATCCAAACTGTTTCACCAATGCTTTACCAGGCACGATACGTTCTCAGAGCATTCCTGTCTGTCCACAAACAATTCGCAGCCCAAAAGGCTAGGGACAGAAATCACACATAAACCCGCATAAGTGACCGGAAATCGGTTCAAATCTGCAACACAACAGAAGTTCAGTGCACATAAGCCACTTTCCAAAAAAAAGGCCAAAACCAGTTTAAGATAAACCTGAATGGATGTAGTATCAGACTTAACTGGCTTAAGTTGAACTGGTTTATTGAACTTCTGTCCCAGATCAAAGATTTCATAGATTTTATAGACATTAGGGCTTGAAGGAAACTTGTGAGATCATTGGGTCTCAAGGGGCAGGAAGTCAGCTGGAGTCAGATCACCCCAGCAAGATAAGCATCCAAGCATTTCTTAAAGGTATCCGAGTAGGTGTTTGCACCACTTCTGGGGGAGGGAGTCTGTTCCAGACTCTGGAGACTCAGATGGCACAGAAGTTTTTCTTTATGTCCAGTCTAAAATGGTCTTCCAGCAGTTTGTGGCCATTAGACCTTGTCTAAGCCCACGGTGACCAAAGAGTCTAAGCCCATTGTGACTTTCGGTCCTACCAAATAGCTCAATCACTCTTTACTGTCACTAATGATGGGTGAGGCTCGAGTGTTTCAGAGCTTTGGTTCCACTGTCATCCTCAACTTATCTGAGCCCCGGTAGTACAAAATCAATTTAGAAACGCCACCCAAAACATGCATGTTAACCAACCTAAATATTGTTGAACCTTGAATGAGTTTTGAGTCAGGAGAAAGGGTCAAGATGTTTGAACACACCACACTTAACGAGTCCGTTGTCACATAACCCTGTTGTGTGACTCATCCTCCATTGTAGCGGTGCCTTGTGGTTATTTCTGATCGCGTTGTGTTCGTGGTCTCAAAGCTGATTTACAAAAGCTGGAATGTTTCATGCCTGGCATGTGAAATCTGCATCGTGAAACCCTCCTTTGATCTGTTGGGTTCTCCACGAGTCTGTTTGCCTGCCTGGCTGTTTACAGGTGTCCCCAGAGCCCAGCGAAGCTGTAAGCCGGCTGCGGAGGGGAAGGAACACGGCAATTAAACTGCAGCAGGCAGGGCAGTACATATAATTCATAAATATGAGCATTAAATTTCAATTACCTCATTCTCAAGACAGAACTCCCTAGGGCATCAAAGAATGAATTTTTTCTCAGAGGCTGCTGACAAGAAGAGCACAAGCTTAACCCATATCAAATATTAATCTTTGGCGGTTTGATTGTTACTGAGAACTTTCTAGCACAATGATCCTGCTGCGTCGCTGAATGCGATGACTATGTATGAGCAAAATGTAAATGCTTCATGTAGACAAGGGTGGGCCGTGCTGCTGGGTGGCTCTGCATGTCCGGGGATAGGAAAGATGGGTCTAAGGAGAAGGCACAGGGCTGAACTCTGTGATCTTTTATCCATGCCGTACCTCCACCGTAAGGATAATGATTTATCTACTCTCTCATTCTGTCTGACCTATTTGGACTATCTGCTTTTGGAAGGAGAGACTGCTTCTTGCTTCGTATGTCTGCAGCACCTAGCACGATGGGACCCTGACCTCAGCCAGGGCTTGTCAGTACTGCCATAAAACAAGCAGAACCCACCGGCTGGTGAATCCCAAACCTCATTTGCTTTTGAGTGTACCTGAGTTAACAGTCTACTGCTTTCAGTATGATTGAAGTTGAGAGCAGGTGCAAGGGGAGAACCAGCACATAACAAGTTAATCTCTGATTACTTCCCATTCTGTGCACCTGCGACAATGAATTTTTTGGCCACTTAAAATTGCTGGGAGCTTGTGGCCTGTGTTTCAACAGATATCATAATCAATGCTAGTGTCCCCACAAAAACCAGGTACTGAAAATAATTACTAGCTTCCCAGAAGGTACAAACAACATGCGAATAACCCTTTCACTGATGGTTCAACAGCAACATCATTATAGCAAGTGCCTCAATTGTTGGCCTGAAGTAGAACAGCAGAAGCCATCTCATTTGGAAAAGAAATCAGATGCCCTGCAATGCAGGGGTGGGCTGACTTCTTGAAGACATGCTGCTTCCTGAAGCACCTCTTAGCAATGTCTGCACGTCATAAAGTTCTCATATGGGCTTCACCTGGAGGAAAAATCCCCCAGGCTGCAGGATGTTAATTGGAAAACAGCAGTACAGGTGTGTGTGTGGGGGGGGGGAGGGATGGACCAGGCAGCCAGAGTTTTCTCTCAAATGTAGGAGTGAGTTTTAATCCCATTGGAAGTGACATTTGGTGGATTACACGCTCTCTTTAGAAACGAGGAGCTTGTCAAAGCCTGGCTGCTACTTGGGTTTTGATCCCTGGTGTACAGCTCTCCACGTTAAGATCAATCTCCTTGCTTATCTGTTCTTTCTTCTGGACTGATGCTGTCTGTGGCTTTGCCTACACAAGGGATATTAGAGATTTTAAAACAAAGGCAAGTTTTGAGCCAGATTCCAATAAGTGTCAACAGCTCGGTGCCGCTGGGAAGGGGTGGAGAATGCCGTCGCAGATGCTGTTCAAAGCTAGATGATCAATTGAGTATCACACGGGATAGCTCTCTTATCTCCCAGAATGGAAGGCTCTTTAATGGATTTTAACTCAGTGTTGAATGAGGATGGTGCAGTAATAACTGAAAAGGAAAAGTGTCGCCCATCACGTCACTGCTCGTAGGCAGGGATCTTCCAAGATCCCTCATTCATGCAGTCCCCCGGCCTGACTCAGCTTGGGGGAGCTGACCCCAGCTTGTCTAGTGCCTAGTGGAAGAACAGATCCTTGTATCAAGACACACAGGATGATATCAGAGCCAGAGATTGTGCTGTGATCTTCCCGTAGGCAGGTCAGCTCCAGCAGATGATCATTTGAAGCCAAGAGGCAGAGAAAGCCGTGGCCTGTTTATGCTTTCACTGTTAGCTCGTTCATTTTAATGAAGAGCAAGAAAAACCAACACGTGGCAGAGGAAATGCTCTAAAAAAGCATGAAAGGAAAAATGACTTGGGCAGGATAATAAGAGCTTAATGCATTAGCCACGCAAGGAGCTGCTCTGATTGCAGCTGGGCCGGCTCACCAGCTGGGCCCAATGCCTCCTCCTTGCTGCCGTGCCAGCTGCCCGGCCGCTTTGCAAATGTCAGTCTTGTAATTAGAGATTTTCTGGATTTCCTTGCGGCCGCGAAGCCATCTAAACAAACACGGGCAGACCCTGATGTGAAGTTGCCACCCTTTTTTTGGGCCCCTTGCCCACGTGAGGTAGCAGGAGGTCAGGGAAGGGTGGAAAGGAGTGGATATATCCTGTCTGCTCAACACCACTGCTGTGGTTGGGAGAAGGGTTTGCACTGGGGAGAGGGGCTGTTTGACAATGGGAAAGTAGAAGTCATCTTGTTAATACACTGAAAAGCAAGGATGTAGTAGCTTTTCCCCAGGGGCGTGCAGGGGAAGGCAAACTCTCAGTTGGTACAAAATGTGCAATTGTACTGAGGACAGCTAACTACGATGAGATTGAACCTCCATTCTCTAAAGCACCTGCCTTCTCTCAGGTCTGATCTGCCCAGCAATGCACTCTGGCATCACCATCATTGTAGCATGCCAGCCCCCCTGGTATGTAAATGGCTTCAGTCTCACAATACCTCTATGAGACAGGAAAGGTGTTAGCTCCATAACACAGGCACAGAGAAAGTGAGTGACTTGTCCGCATGACAGATTTGCAGTCAGGAGCTCCCCAGTCCTGAGCCCAGAGCACCTTAAGCATAAGATCATTGAATGTATTGAATACCATAACCCTTGCAAAGCCTCCTTGTTTACAGGATAGCAGTTTGAGTCTCTCCGTGGCTGATGTTTTATGCTGGGTCCCTGACTGTCATTTGGCTTCTTTCTTGTGGCAGGGTGAAGTTGGAACCTGGCACCTTTCACCTTCATGGATCCCCTGAACCTGTCCTGGTACAACAATGAGATTGGCAACAGGAACTGGAGCAAGCCTCTCAATGGGTCTGACGCAGAGCAGAAGCCTCACTACAACTACTACGCCATGCTCCTCACCCTCCTCATCTTCGTCATTGTCTTTGGCAACGTGCTGGTGTGCATGGCCGTGTCCAGAGAAAAAGCCCTTCAGACCACCACCAACTACCTGATCGTAAGCCTGGCTGTGGCAGATCTACTGGTAGCAACGCTGGTGATGCCCTGGGTGGTCTACCTGGAGGTAGGTGACGTGAGTGTGTAGCATGTCCTGTGCAAAGCCAGCGTGCCTTGTACATCTGGTCTGAATCAGGTGCTTTCCTGAATCAGTTTGCAAAGTGCTTTGGCATTCATTGGCAGGAAAAGTACAATACAGCTTTAGTATCACCAAAAAATTATTGCCAGTTCTCCCAGTCTGGGTTTCATTAGGGATCCTTTCTTTGCAGGGCAGTAAGACTCTGAAGAGCTGCCTTGCTCTAGCAATTAGGGGTCTTTCTGTGTTAGGATCTGGTGAATTTAGTGGTAAATACACAGCCCTGAGTACAGTATTGTCATCTTACAATAGGACTGTCTCTATTAGAAGGGAACGTTTAAACCTTACTCACCAGAGAAAGGAACTGGTATTTTGGCCAATGGCAATTTTCAAAGAAGCCAGAAAGTCCAACAAGAGCAGCCAGTGAAAATATTGGCTCCTTTTCCATAATGGATGACACCTGCCAGTATGGCCCCTTGTCCCACAATAGAAAAGACTGGCAAACGGACTGCTGCAGGGAGCAGAAATGGTCTCACTTCATTTCATGCTCACGAGTGCATGAGCAGTGCACACAGCATGTCGATTATTCACACACACTTTGGAGGGAAATATATTTCTTTTCTGCTGGTGGAGTTGGGCTCATCTTGGTTTGAGAGAGAGGAAGGGAGGGAAGGGAAAATCTCAGCCTAAACCAACCGCATTTGAAAAGGTGGACAATCATTTAGATAAACGGGAGCAGAGCCTTTAGAAATAATCTGGCCAGTCACAAGTGTTGAAACCCGGAAACATGGCTCCAAGCCCTTCTAAAAACTGTTCCCCAAGATGAAGCCACTAAGGAGGGATACAGGCCCTGATGCGATTTTAAAAGATACAGCGATATTTGAAGTGCGTACTTGGCCCCAGGCAGGGCCCTTAGCCACTTCCCAGTGTTATATGAATAATCCACAGAATACCAACCATTCATTTAGTGTAGTTCTTAGGACCCATAGCAGAAGGAAAAAGGTGTGATGGCATGTATCAGATGCAAATGCTACGCCACTATGTCACAATATATGAGAAAAGCAGAATCTCAAGAGAGCTACTTGTTGCATTACTGCTGTCTGAGTGTTACTTTGGTAGGAAAGGGCGTACGTCGAGCCAGGTTTGAATGGCACAAGTGTTTTGTGAGAATGGAAAAATCCATGAATGCCAAGCGTTTAGCTCATGTCAAATGAGTTTTGGAACAGTAAATAGCTAGAAATTGCAAATTGCATCGGGTGCAGGATAATAGAAACAACAAGGTCCCTCCTGTCCTTCGGTGCATTAAAAATGTTGGTGTGTGTGTGAGAGATTGAGAAAAGGGGAGGAGGATATTCATTTTCTTTGGAGACTGGCAGAAACAGGAAGAAAGCTACTGAACAATTAACATAGGGTACTGCTCATCCCTTGTCCAAGAGCCAGCTCAAGTTTTATGTGCTACTTACTGACTTAAGTGAGGTAAGTTGTAGTTAGGCCTCCTGCGGGTCTTCTATGCCGCAGGAACACATCTCATGCATAACACCTAGGGCACAGCACAACTGGAGATGTTTTATCCAGGTTGCCAAAAACTTTAAGTTCACCACGGGGGCACAGAAGGGAATTGGTGAGGTTTTATTCACCAAGGCGCCCCCGGGGGTTACAAGAAACAATGGCCACAAGCTAGCAGAGAGCAGATTTAGACTGGACATTAGGAAGAACTTCTTCCCAGTTCGAGTGGCCAAGGTCTGGAACGGGCTCCCAAGGGAGGTGGTGCTCTCCCCTACCCTGGGGGTCTTCAAGAGGAGGTTAGACAGGCATCTGGCTGGGGTCATCTAGACCCAGCACTCTTTCCTGCCTATGCAGGGGGTCGGACTCGATGATCTATTGAGGTCCCTTCTGACCCTAACATCTATGAATCTATGAATTTACAGGTGCTCCCTCTGATGCTGGCTGGTAGCCTGTGTGAAGGAAGCTGGGAGGATCTTTAATCCGGACACAAACGGGTGGCATCCACATCAGTCTCCTAGTAGGCTTCTACTGGGCGTCTGCTCTGGGAGAGGCCAAGTATGCAATGGGCCACGGAGACTGGACTTCAGTTTTTTCCTCTACTCCCTCATTACTGTGCTAAATACTTAGGAAGCCTCCCCTTCTGTGTCGGGGGAAGCATGCCAGCAAGAGGGAAAATAAAAGTTTGCTCTGCTGGTGCTTGAGCTCCATCTCAGCTCTAAATATTCAGCAAACACATTTTCCCAACACGATTTCTTCAAAAAAAGAACAAATAAATAAGTGATATTCCCACCAGTGCATATTTTTAGAAGTGCCTGCAATGGGAGACAACCTGGAGGGTTTTCCTACAGCTCTCCATTTGCAGAAGTACGAGGAAGAAGTCAAATTGCTGTCTACCCAGGCAGGAGGTCCCAGCCAAGCACATAAGCATATGTTTAAAGTCAAGCACATGATTAATGACATTGAAGTGACCGGAGCTGTCCACATGCTTTATGTGAAGCATGCAGTTAAGTGCTCTGTAGTACTGGGCTCAAGGGAGCTACAGCTGTCTTGTTATTACTTTGTGGTATAAATAATAATCACTGATACACGCTCATGCTGCAGATGAAAAGCCTTTCCCTGGGACCTCTCTCTCATCCTTGTTTCACAGCAAGAACCTTGATTTTAATTCACTCACTGCTGAGTTACTGGACTTTAATCTAGTCTCCAGCTCTGGAGTCAGAGAGAGGCATTCCCATACGCCGTCCCATTAGGAACGGGGTCAAAGAAAGGAGAAGAGTCTGCTTGGCCAGGCAGCTGAGTGCCATTTCACTGCAGCAGACTGGTGTTGCTCAGGGATTTGACTACTGAGGGTTATCCTGGGTCAGCTACACTTGCTTGTGAGACTGTTTTATCACCAAAACAATCAATTTAAATCATCAGTTTAGCAACAGTTTGGGTTTTTGCCTAACCACGCTGGCACTCCACGTGCCCAGGTACACGTAGTACCTAATTACAGAGTCACCGATGGAGGGATTTAATACCCACATTAGCTTCAGCATGAGCCGTTCCTCATTCAGAACTGCTTGGGAAAATGCTGCATAGCAATGCATTGTGATACTATGATAATCCTGCCCCCCGTGCCCTCCTAGGCAGGGATTCTAGTTCGCTGAAGAAATCATTTTGATTGCATCACAGGAGGGAAAAGAGAACAAGATATCTGACTGTGTATTAGGAAAACCGAAAAGCCCCAATCAGCAGGATGAAGACTGATTCGCATTTTACCTCCCACAGCTCACGCTGCAGCCCAGAAGGAGAGATCATCTTGCTATAGGGTTCGTTCTTGTACAGTTAGTACAGGGAGAATCTGATCAGAACGATACAAGTTAGAGCCACGCAGTCCATCAGCTCATCTCCCCAGGCAAGCTCAGTCCTCACAGCAGAGCACACAGCATTTTCCATCAGCAGCTGCCAGCCTGGAGGAATTGGGAATGGACTCCACGCTGCCATTAGGCCCATGCAGAGTGAACCGGAGCGATGACCGTCGCAACAGGGTAGCTGCTGCACCCATCCTGTGCGGGTGAGCAGGAGCCACAACCTGCGCAGACCTCTGAGACTCTCACTCTGCTTCCCTAAATGTGTCTGTCGTGGCAGTCAGGAGAGGCCCGGTCATGGGACATGCCCCTTCCTGATGACCCGACTTCCAGGGGCTCCCCGCTGATCCAGCAGTGCCCCTGGTTTTCATCCAGGCCAGTCTGCTATTAATTTGCCAGTAGGATCTCTTGCCACCAGGCTGAATCAGTGCTGATGAAGAAGTTGATTGCATTTATACGGGCACAGGAAGTTTTCACTGGGTGTGTCTACATGAGGCGTTAACTGTGCTGTAGCTTAATAACACTGCGCAGTAGCGTGCTGGGCAAAAACCGTGCTAATATGCTACTGCACAGTAATATTAGGCTACTGCACAGTAAACATCATTAAAAACCCATGCACAGGTGCTACTGCACAGTAGCACAAGTTATTGTGCATTGATTTAGTACTTGGCTATCCGCAGTAACTTTGGTGCATTAATGAATGTGTAGACGCACGCACTGTGTTCTAGGAAGCACAAATGAGATTTTGGGCTACTGAATCTAATAACAGTTTTAGCCTGGGCCTCTTAATTTCCCACTGGATTCCCTAACCTCCAAGTGGGTCCCAAGCCAGCACCTTCCAGGTCCTGGTTTAACTTGAAATCACTTCTCCAATCTAAATATCATTGCAGCTTAGATCTATGGCAGTGGCTCTCCCCTGCCCATGTCAGAGGGGAAGATGGCTTTAGTTGGGAAGAGATGGGGTTAGAGTTGGGGGGCAGTGGCAGAGGAGCTCACACAAGGCTTGGATTCATTCTTTCAAGCTGTTAGTGAAAGATAGACCCTTGCCTTAAGGTCCAGGCCCTGACTCAAGTTTTCCAACTAGGGGTGATTAAATCCCAGGGATCATCTCTGGCCTGTGTGCATTGCAAGACTGCTCTGAACTCTACCATGTGATGCTGAGCCCATCCACATGGATCCTGAGCCATGCAGGGATTGTGGGGAGCTTGCTAACAGCTCACTGACATTGGAAAAGCACTGTCTAAATCCTCCTCCTCCCCAGATGACAGGATCAACCCTGTTGCCTTTGAACAGGTTCAGGATTTGCATCTGAATAGGTCAGGTTGCTGCAGGGAGCACCAGGGCCCGACCATCTGGAACCCTGACCCTGAGGTCTTAGTCTGATGGCAATGAAGGGTAAAGTGGAAGGATATGCATGGCAGGCTACTTCCCATTTGTAACAGGGAGATAATAGCATGTCCCAAGATCGCAGCCTGGTGCTGGATATAACTCATTAAAGACTGTGAGGTGCCCAGGCATGATAGGGATTAGGAGCGTATAAACACCTGGAGTCAGAGTTGTGCCTGGTTTCCCAAATCAGTGGGAAAAACTGGCATCTGTTTCTGTATGAGGCACTGAAGTATTTTTCATTGCCACTCGGAGCTATTTGGGCCAACAGAGATCTTGGGTGGAAATACAATTTGCTTCTCCCAGGGCTGTTTGACAGGACTCTGCTTGGGGCCACAGCTCCACACGCTCCAAGGATGCTCTGTCTGACAACACACCAGCAAAAACTCTATTTGGGGGGTTAATTAATGGCACAAACCTATGCTGGGCTGGATTGTGATCTGAAGCATCTTCCAAAGACTAAATGATTTGCTTACTGAGGAGATAAGTGTCTGCAGAAGCCATGCCATCGTTTCCAGCCATGCAAGACAGACATGCTAGTCAAGGGAGTAGGAACAGCAGTTGGTGCTCTGCCAGACTTCCCTACCAGGCAGTGGGGGAAGGAGCTCTGTGCTGCGTCACAGGTCAGCGAAGTAGAACTGAAGTTGCTGAGAAACTTTCCAAACCTCTTTGGCTGTAACCCCTGTCACAGTGTCTCCCAACGGCACCTGTTACATTTAATTAAGGCCTGAGGGTTCGGCTTTGCACAACAAGCCAAGCTTTGGGAAGGCTGTTTGGCTGAGGCTCGTATTCCAGCTTCCAGAGCACCGGGAGGAATTGCCTGCTGAAAGAAAGGGCCAAAGAAAGACGTGGGGAGTGAATGGATGTGAGGAAAAGATAAAGTGCTGGACTGCGGGGTGGGGAAAGGAAAAAAGAGAAGCCACAATCTGCCGGTGACTGCACCAGCACAAAGCAAGCAAACAAGAAAAAGCGCTGATGTGACACGGGCTGTCAGGAGGCCACGTAACTAATTATCGCCAGAGAAAATGAATGTTTGCCTGGTGCTTTGAAGATGTCAGGTGTGGTTGTGAACATCCTCAGGATTAGCTCATGCTCTACTAAGTCATGATCCTTGCTCACAGCAACCTACTTTCAAAAGAAGCGGTCCTCTCCGCCCTGCGTTCTCTCCCATCCTTGTTCTGGATTGGAAAAGCCAAGCCGATGTAAGATGGGCTTAAACCCCTTTCCTTCAGTCAGCTCATGCATTGTTCCCTGCTTCATTAATAGCCTGAATTCAGGCCTGCATTGAACTATAACTGTGATTTACTGCTAATGCAATGACAACCTCCCTCTAGCCCTAGCGCCGGGTACTTCAGCCTGAGGCATCAGCAGCTTCCCATCATTTTTCTAGACGTCAAAGTGATCGGGGTTGTTTTCTGGTGTTTGAACGGGGACGAATGCATCCATCTAGCATTGCCTGGGCCCATCAGATAAAGGAGATTGATGAGGTTCAAGTTTAAAGCTGCCAAGAAGCAGACCCCCCAATCCTTAGTATCACAGTCGTGAGAACAGCACTATCTGAAATGGGTCCTGTTGTCCTTGTCCCATCACAGGGTGGGTGCAAGGAACAGCGCACAAATTCACAGAGCTTGGGCTCTAGTGTCTACAAGTAACATATGAGACCCAAGGACACAAAGCGGAAGAATTTAGCATCGCCGCCAGAGCAGATGGCTCCAGCTCTGGAGTATACAAAGCTTCCAGTGCTTAAAGCTAGGATTTCTCGTGCCCATAAGAAGAGCTGAAGGTCCCCTTCAAAAAGGCTTTCTGCTCTGCAAAATGGGATCGTCATTGTGCTCTTTTGGGCAATGCAATAGCGGCTGGGAAGGAAATTCTGGGCTCTTCTGCGCAATATTCCAGGGGAAGCTTTTTCTTGTCCAGAAATGGCATTCGGTCAAAATGAAACATTTCCCATAGCAAAAGGAACAATTTGGACAGAATTTCCGATCGGGTCCAGTCAGCCGTGATCATCAATGTATCCACCCCAGCCACGGCGATGCCTCACAGACGTGGCAGTGCTGGGTCCTTCATGTCCCCTCCCCGGCGAGCTGAGCACGGCACGTTGCCTGCGAGAAACGTGGAATCAGCCCCTCCGTGTCCTCCACAAACTCCGGTCCGTTCAGTTGAGTGCAGACAGCTGACAGCAGCATTGGTTCATAGCTGGCTGGCAAATCTTGGCCTCCGGGCAAGTTCTAATCAAACCAATTTACTTTTGTGACTTTGTCCTTTAAGTGCTTTTTTTTTCATAACTGAGTATTCCTCTCTCATTCAGACTTTAATGGAGTCGCTCCCTTCCTCCTCCTGGTGATGGTTATGTATTAGAGCGCAGAAAGAACTGGGAAGAATAGATTTCTTATTCATTCTCATTTCAAATTCAGTATGAATCTTAGATATTTATATTTAAGGAATATATAGCTTTTTTTTTCTGCAAATACTGCTGAATACAGTACTTCTACTACTCACCATTTGACTTAATTACCAAACTCTGGTTTTAGTCTCAAGAAAAGGAGGGGTGGGGGAAAACTACTGAAAACTGGAAATATTATAATTAGCTCTCTATCTTAACTATGAAAAGTAATGTATGTCAAAGAACTCTCTCTTTGAATTTAAAACCATCTTCATTCATGACAGAGTAATATGGGGGTTATGTCTTTTTTTTAATGAAGAAACAGTAGGACTGCATTGTGTTATCTATGCCCATTACTGCACCGTGCTGCACATAATTGCAAAAAGATCCTTACGGAAAACATTTACAATTTGCTAGAATTGCCACCGCAGTTTAAGGCTGTTTATGATGCAGGGTTTGGGGTTTTTTTCAGTAATGCCTTTGGGCTGAGTTAAGCAACTGCATAACTCACATTGACTTTAAGGGAAGCTGTATTTTCTGATGTTGTGGTTAAATTTGGTCCTAGGTTGTGTCTGTCGCGTGGGTTGTGAAGATCATGAATTAAGGTGGAATTAGGAAAGATAGAATCAGGCTATATCTCAGGGGAAACAGCCTAAGAAGAACCAGACCTATAGCACAGTGTCCTGGAGGAAGCTTCAGCACTGGGATTTTTTGGGTGGGCAGGTCAAAGCCCTGGGAGATGCTCACCCTGCATAGACTCAGAGGAGTATAGGCAAGCTTCAATCTTTGAATCCTGTGGACAAAATTGTGCTCTCATTTAATCCTGGCCCGGAGTAACCGTTCAAAACCAACAACAGCCTTTTTGCAGTAAGGGCGCTGTTGGGCCGCAGAGCTCTTGGACCTCAGCTGCCTAAGCAAACACCTTCATTGAATTTCCTCTCTTGCCAGGTGGTCGGGGAGTGGAGATTTAGCCGGATCCACTGTGATATCTTCGTCACTCTGGATGTTATGATGTGCACTGCCAGTATCCTCAACCTCTGTGCCATCAGCATCGACAGGTGAGATCTCCATGGGCCGGAGGGGAATTCCTGTCCAGCTCGGCGTGGCTGTTGGCAATGTGGCTAGCACAAAATGACATTAGGGCATATGTCTGTGTGCCCTAAAGGAGCTAATTCAGGTTCTGGGGTCCAGCTTCATGGACTCTGGGCAGGTTGATGTACCCAGCCCAGAGAGAGCCCACTTGTGCAGTGCTCATGTGTGGAAATGATGGGGCAGAGGCCCCGGGGGCAGCAGTAACCCACCAGAGGTGACCTGGGCTGTTGCCTGGCCCTCTGTCCTGCAGGAAAAGGTGCTGGAAACCGCACCTTCACATGCTCCAAAATAAAGTCATGCCATGACCAGAGTGCTAGTGACCGCCAGGAGACTCGTAAAGTCAAATCTGGCCCTGATTGAGGCAGGGTCCCAGAAGGGCCCAGCCCTGCCAGGGTCATGACACGCTAGGTCTGTCTCTCTGTCACAGGTACACGGCAGTGGCAATGCCAATGCTCTACAACACCCGCTACAGCTCCAAGCGCAGAGTGACCGTCATGATTGCCGTGGTCTGGGTCCTGTCGTTTGCCATCTCCTGCCCACTTCTGTTTGGACTCAACAACACCGGTGAGCAGAATACCCCCTCTCAGCTAGCTCTCCTCCATGTTGCACGCTCCTATGGTCTTCTGAGTCCCTAGAGGGGCTTGTCTCGATAGGGCTGGGAGTTTTAGTGAGTGTGCCCCCTGCCTCTTGTTCTGGCTGCCCTACCCCTGTGCCAGCCCATGAACACTTCTGCTGGTCCCCTGGCCCTGAATTAACTCCATCTCTCCCTTCTCCAGACCAATGTCCCTCATGTTGGTTTACTGTCCTGGCATGAACCAGCCCCAACACCCAAAGAAAATACCTTAAAAGCCATAATAACAGTGAGCACTTTACTAATGACTAGATAACTTAATTGGCACAGCAGGGAAGAGAAATTTCAGTGGCTGATTTGTTAGGGAGACTGGACAGCCAATGGCATGAGGCTGAGCCAGCCATTCACTCACATGTAGCTTGCGGTTCTCAATTGGGATCCAGTCGGTTACAGGTGACCACAGACCCACTTTATAAACTGGTTTCAGCCCAGTTTCTACAGGAGAAGCACCCACATGACAGCCCTTTCCCCTCCAGTGACAACTGCTGGTCAGCTTTAATGCAACTGCTTGGGCTCTAATGCAAGCATGCAAGCCCCTCTAATGGGCTCTAAAATCTCTTATTAGAGCACTTGGGCTCTAATGCAAGCATGCAAGCCCCTCTAACGGTCTCTAAAATCTCTTATTAGAGCACTTGGGCTGTGTCTTTGAAAGGACCCTGATGAAACTAGATGCCCTGATTGACTTACAGGGGAGTTGGGTACGTGATTCCTTAAGCGAATCCCAGCCCCGGCTCAGAGGGGAGACGAGAGAGCAGCAGTGTGGAGGTGCTGGAGACTTCAGCAAGACAGACAGAGACAGAGAGAAATGGTGGTCATAGCTCCTAACAGCTGGGACAATGCTCCTGCAATCTCTTGTGTCTTCCAGACAAGAATGAGTGTATCATTGCCAATCCCGCCTTTGTTGTGTATTCCTCTATCGTCTCCTTCTACGTCCCCTTCATTGTCACCCTGCTGGTGTACGTGCAGATTTACATAGTACTCCGGAAGCGCCGGAAGCGCGTCAACACCAAGCGCAGCACTCTTGGCCCGGACTCTGACACGCAGGCCCCGCTGAAGGTAACCAGACCCATCTCAACCCACCCCATCTCCATCCTCTCCCCCTTCCTACTCCCTCTCCCCAGAATGCCCCCGCCTCCCAAAGCGACGCTTTTTGGTGCGAGTACAGTGCGGGATTGTGGAGGTGGATGTGGTGTCTTGGCCTAGTTGGGAGTCCTGGCTGAGTTTAGCGGTCCCAGTTTTCCCCTGACTTCAGAGACTGCCTGCCATGGGAAGTGCTAAGTCTGCATTCCCTCCAAAGTCTTCGAGTTGGGGTTAAGAGGCTGACTGAGGGACTGGGGTCTGTGGTGCTTTCTGAATCAGTCCCTCCCCACAGCTCTGGGACATGGGGATGCAGGAGCTGCACCCAGCTATTGGAAATAGGTGCAAGCACCTATTCTGGATACCTTTAAGAAATGCTTGGATGCTTATCTCGCTGGGGTGATCTGACCCCCGCTGACTTCCTGCCCTTTGGGCAGGGGGCTGGACCCGATGATCTCGCGAGGTCCCTTCCAGCCCTAATGCCTATGAAATCTATTAAATGCTTTCTTCGTCCCAGAGGTCGAGCCCTCCATAGCAGCACAGGCAGCCTAGCCTTAAACAGCAAGGCTAACCCATCCCCACCCCACACACACACTGCTTTTAAAATTTCAACCGAAGGATTTCAGGGACCTCCAAACCCTTTGATTCTTGCCTCTATTTAAAAATGAGGACCTACCTAGCAGACTCCTTCCTTTCTCTCCCACCAAAACAAAGTCCGAGCATGCCCGTGGCAATAGCTGATGTCTCGGGGAGAGGCTGGCTTGCTCTGTGACACTTGAAGCTGTAATGAGCATCGAGGGACTGCTCACAACCCTGTAGTATCCACAGAGAGGGCCTGTCCCAGCCTGCGTGGATGTCCATAGCTAGCAATCTCCTTGAGGCTCATAAGCAAGGAAACTGCTGCGATGCTCTCGGGCACAGACAGATGCATGTGAGGACCTGGCTCACGCACTGCACACACACTTGTCATGCAGACTGCATGACTTGCCCATGTCTGAAGCTGATGTTGGCTACTGAAGCACCTGTATGAGCAGAGGGCGGTGACGCCACTGGCCACCAATTTCCATTCTGGCACGAAGTGAGAAAAGACCCACGTACTCTTGCAGCCCCTTCTCCAAATTTTCTCTCGCTACCTCCCCCAAAAGCCAGGTTCTAGGCAAACAAGGTTGTGCGAAGGCAAAGAGACAGGAATAGCCTGAGGATCTGCCAGGTCATTAACATGTCCTCCTGGCTCCTTTGGCTTCCTTCATTCATTCCCCAGAGGAATTTTCCAGCCTCCTTTCCACTGAAGCAAACTTGGCCACGCTCTGTGTTTAAGTTGTCACAACCCCCTTGCCAGCCGCCCTCTGCTTGCGTAACCCGTGTGCCGATGCTTGCCCCCTTAGGACAAATGCACTCATCCAGAAGATGTGAAGCTCTGCACAGTCATTGTCAAGTCCAATGGGAGCTTCCCAGTTAATAAGCAGAAAGTGGTAAGTGTCACAGAGGAATGTCAACCCTTCGGTGCCCTCCCTTTCTCCCTTTGTGTTTGCAGGGGACACAGCAAGTGGAGATGGATTATTTTCCTCAGTTCTGAGAAAGGAAATTTCTCTGTTAACAAAGGGAATTCCCATGCATTGGCCAGACTTAAAGGATGCACTTGCATTTTCCCAGAGACAACCAAAAGATTGGGGATTGCAGGGCTTTGAAAAGCTGGACTCAAACCCCATTAACTTGAGGAGAGGGGGTTTCTTCTTGAGCCTTCAGACTTTCTGTTGTAGGTAGTTTTCATTTCTTTTCTTTTGTTTTTTCTATGAAAAACTGGGGGGGAAAAGCTTGTTGAAAATGGATATTTCCTATGGATATTTAAGGGAAAAAAATCTTGGCTCTCAATCCAGTACCAGCATTCACAGCTAGGAGTGCTGTATCAGCTAGCTTTTATTAATCCGAGAGAGGGAGAATGGGAAGGAGTACAAGATAGAAGAGTATTAGAAAAACAGTGCCTTGAGCAAAACAGAATGGGCTTGTTGGGGACCTTTTGATATACATCTAGTTCACTTAATCCTAAATGACTGGCTAAATTTCAGACGAGTTACCCACATGCTCATCCAGAGACTAAAGGAGCTTTGAAGGCCTTTTGCTTGTTCCAGCATCCCCAAAATGTCTCCTCCCTCCAAGATGGGATGACGCCTTTTTGTAACTTTTTGTGACCTCATCGCTAAGTCCCAACCCAGGAGCAGGCCCATTGGATGCTGACTGATGCTCTTAAAAGATGTCAGCATGACCAGGTGATGTAACCTGGTCATTTGGTGGGAACTCTCAGGACAAAGAAAATCCCTCTGAAATTTTTCCACCCAGCTGTGTCAGCTCAGTGGTAAATGGAGCAGAGAGGGTTATGGCAGCGAGGCAGATTGGGGGGTGATTTCTCCACAGGGCTAACCCTACTCCCTTCAGGGACTTCTCTATTACTCTTTTGCCCAACGGTGCATTTACCTTCTTTTATCTTGGGATATTTGATCCTTGTCCAGGAGGCAGTGAATCACGTGGAAGAGATGGAGATGGTGTCCAGTACCAGCCCCCCCGAGAAAACCAAACACAAGCTAGCACCTCCAAGTAACCACCAACTCGTCGTGCCAGCCACTTCCAACCAGTGTGTTAATTCCACCCTGCAGTCCCCCTTGAACAGCCCCGTGAAAGCAGAGAAGAACGGGCACGCCAAAGACAACCCAAAGACAGCCAAAGTCTTTGAGATCCAGTCCATGCCCAACGGCAAGACTAGGACCTCCCTCAAAACCATGAGCAGGAGGAAACTCTCTCAACAGAAGGAGAAGAAAGCCACCCAAATGTTAGCTATAGTGCTCGGTAAGACTTTGGTTTGCCTCCCTTTGTCTTCTGTGAATGGTCACTGGCTGCCCTGGCCTGGTCTTCTAATGGGAATGTCCGGCATTGGCCATGATTTCCTATAAAATCAATGCAAACAAGGGGTGGTGACGGAGCCTGAGTGAAGGCGCCCTCTGCCAATAAGCAGCAAAGGGTGGGTCAAAGGAAGTAGTAGTGACATAGACTGAGTGAAGATGCCCTCTGTCAATCAGCAGTGAGGGGTGGGACCACTGGGAAACGCCTGCAAAATCGGCTTTGCAAAAAACCCATTGTTTTGCTGCACCTTAAGTAGGTCCTTACTGATAAATCATAAGAAAATATCTGTGCAATGAAAAAGCCAGGAGGAAAGCCCACCTCACCCCCAGCCAAGAAGCTTTCCCTTCCCTTTCCTTCCCTAGACTACACCCTCCTCAAACTCAGGGAGTTTCTCAACACTGGCACATCCAGGCTGCTGAATGCCAATGGCCTGGGAGGGACTCCCTCTCTATGGGCTGCATCCCAAATGGTGGGGAAGTCCAGTAAGAAGTTAACAGGTTCTCTGTTGGCATAATCCCTCTCGAGCAAATCAGTCTGCATCCACTGAGAAATCCCAAGTGGTACAGCTTTGGAAGAGGCACAGACAGAAATGTAGTGCTTGAGGAACCTGCCCTCTTTGACCCCCAAACCTCCCAGGGCCACAGAAGAAAGCTGGTGACATTCAGACTTATCCTTTCCCTCTTTTCCAGGTGTTTTCATCATATGCTGGCTCCCCTTCTTCATCACCCACATCCTGAACATACACTGCAATTGCAACATCCCCCCGGCCATGTACAGCGCCTTCACCTGGCTCGGGTACGTCAACAGCGCGGTCAACCCGATTATTTACACCACCTTCAACATCGAGTTCCGGAAAGCCTTCATGAAGATCCTCCATTGCTAAGACTACACTCAGCCTGAGAAGAAAAACCTATACCACGCATGCACGCGCCCATGCACGCCAGGCAAGCAGGGAGTCACAAGGAGGCCGAGTGTTTTTGTACAGGGCTGGGAGCCCACAGTGTTAAGACAGTGCCATATCCATGCGGCTGGGATGTAATGAGAGGCTTCGAGTGGGAGGATCTCTCCGTCCCCAGGTGACCTTTGGACTCTGAGAGGTCACTCCAAAGGGCACTTTTCAAGAGCTACCCTCACACTGTGTTCAAAGAAGCAGAAGCAAAAACAAAGACACGCTCATTTGATACCTGCCTGTGGCCAACTGACCTCGAGTGCATTAATTACTGACATTAGCAGAGCCAACGGCAGGTGGTGAGCGGTCACGGCTGCCAGTTGCTCATGTGTTAACGTCACTGATACAACTCTCACCAAAGACGCCGCCATCTTTCTCGCTTTGCAATAGGAGCCAGACGGCTGGAGCTCACGGGAACTACATGCAATAGCTTTGCCTTCACCTCCAGCTGACCTGTTCAGTATCAAACTGCTGAGGCCTTCAGACCAAGACTTAGCAAGGCCCCAAGTGGGCTAAGAAGGTTTGTCACCTACAGATCTGATTCTTACAGTCCTATGGGTCCACAGGAAAATGGGTGCCAAGAAGAAGGGCCGTGTGAGTCACGTGCGACACCGTACCGCCCATGTAAATATGAATAAATAGGATGAACTGAACTGAAGCCCAAGCCAAAAAATAAATAGGGAGAAAATTAAAGAAACGTTACCTTGTCTTGCATGGTACACACGCTGATTCAAGGGTACCGCTCATCACCGCTCATTACCCAGCCCGGCAGCAAGTCCTGCTCACCAGCGTTTCCATCTCCTGTCTCGTTGCAGGTTGTTGTGCAAAACGGAGTGAGGAGCAACAGTGGTGCATCCCTGGTGTGAAGTCAACAGAGCGAGACAGCAAGGCTGTATGCCGCTCCTGTATAGCACAGGTGGGGTTTTCCCCCTCTTTGCTTCGCTTTGAAGAAAAAAACAGGGAAGGCAGGAAGAGCAGCTGTCGTTCATGGGCAGTCCTGCCTCCCCCCTTCCCTAGGGCTCTGGGGGAAGAGTGAAAGCAATGCCCTCTCCTGAGGTTTTAAGTTGCAGACATTTTATGATGGCATCTAACCATCTCTATTAACGATGATAGTCTTTCACCACGTCGTTATAAAAACGAGCAAGCAAGACCGCAAGCCACTCACTCATGCTGAGCAGCAATTTATGTCATGATCCATCCCAGTGACTTGTAGGGAATGAGTCTTGAAAGTATCTGTTCACAAAGGGGCTTTGCAGTCTGACTCCTGGTGTTCTGGGGAGAGCAAAGGGCAAGGTTCGGAGAAGATCTGCAGCTAGACACGTTGGACTCTAGGACGGTCTGGGAAAAGAGGGTTTTTTCCTGTTTGAATGTTTCCAGCACCCCTTGCCCCTAATCTCTGTGCTTCATGGTTTAAACAAATTGAGAAGCCGTCACCAACATCTCACCAAGCCGAAACCAGGCTGCCAAATCCATGCTGTAATTACCAGTTGTACCCAGTTCACAATATATTTTGTAATATCTCTGTAAATAAAATACAGCAAAATGAATAAAATGACATGGAAACGGGCCTGGCTGTAGTTTAAATTCAGGGTCCGGATAGTCTGAATGACTGCAGGCTAGATGCATTAGAGTCATCTGCTGTTTTTAAAGGTATGAAATGCACTCTGAGGATAACAAGCTCTTTTCTTCTCTGTGCAAAGGTTTGGGAAGATCACCCGTTTTCTTTTTAAACAGAGGAGCGGAAAGACAAAGCCATTGCCTACTGATGGCTCTTGGCAATGACCTGCCCTCTGGTCTCTATGCATTTCCCTCTATGCGACTAACACATGCAACATGTGCAATAAGTTACCCTGCAAATCGGACAATCATGTGTCACAAAAGGAGATGACGAGTGTGTAGTGTCTCTCTCAACCATGTTGCTAAATGGAAGGGGAGGTCCTAGCTGGATGGAAAGGGCTCTTCTAGTGATAAGGTTGATAACCGGAGCTGTAGATGGCCACAATATAAGTTTAGGTGCATGTTTCAACATGACGTTTCCAGGTCTGTCCATAGCTGCAGCTTTCAATGGAAAAAGTCACCTCTCCAGCCATCTAAAAGCATCTCCAGCTCACAGCAGGATGTGGGGAGGGAAAAAAAGGGTTTTGAAGATTGATTCAGGTCACAGCTGACGCATGGGTCCGTCATGGGAACACTAGGTTCACTTCCACCGCCCAGGTGTTACTTGATGCTACCTGCGTGAAATGTTGCAATGGAAGAGGAGGTGACAGGATGTGGCCAATGTTTCCTTAGTGTTGACACTACAATACGCAGCAATTAGGAGAGGTTTGCTATAGTGACATTAGCAGGATTATGCGTAAGAGGAAAAACATCCCTTCTCACAAAAGCACAGGAAACCATCAAATCCTTTTTTGATCAGGAAATTGGAAACGCTAACTTGAGAGATCTCGGGAGCAGGGCTCAGAGCGAGAAGGAAATTATCTCTTCTTTTCTCCCCTGAATGGTTCCAGCTTGAGCCAGCTGAGTTCATTCTGCGATAGGAATTGGTCCAGACTTCATTAAGAATTTCAAAACAATGAAAGTCAACGCATTTTGTGTTAATAAAAAACCCCCTCTTGTCCAATTTTTCAACAATATTAACCATTACAGAGGGAAGTTAATGGGAAAATCAACCACGGATTGATTCAAAACAAACAGAAAGCAATGTGCACAGAGTTCCTTGTAATGCAGGATGCAATATCACGGCTGGTTATCTCCGTGGTTGACATCTGCCCCTGGGCAAAGGACCAGCACAAGGCCCAAGCATTAAGTGAATCCTCAAAGCAAGAATTGAGATTGCGTGCTGCAGTTTTGTGTCTTGTATGGTATTATCTCAGGATGGATGGGGACTGAGGCCCTGGATAGAAACTGCCCTAGATGAACATTTAATTCTAAATCCAGACCCAAACAGTCATTTGACTCGTCTGAAATATTAATTCCCCCATGAAGCAGAGAGCTGTTGTAATCACAGAATCACAGAAAATGAGGGTTGAAGGGAGCTCAGGAGGTCACATCTAGTCCAACCCCCTGCTCCAAGCAGGACCAGACCCAACTACATCATCCCAGACAAGGCTTTGTTGAGCCAGGCCTTCAACACCTCCAAGGTTGGAGAGCCCACCACCTCTCTGGGTAAATTGTTCCAGTGTTTTACTACCCTCCTTATGAGAAAGTTTTTCCTAATATCCAAATGAAACCTCCCTTGCTGCCACTTGAGCCCATTGCTCCTTGTCCTGGTCTGCCCCCACTGAGAACAGCCCAGCTCTATCCTCTTTGCAACCCCCTGCAGGGAGTTGAAGGCTGCTATTCAATCCCCCTTGGTCTTCTCTTCTGCAGACTAAATGGTCCCTCTCAGGCATTGACATCTGCTTTCCTCTCTCAAGAATTACCTCCTAAACCAGTGGTTCCCACCCTTTTTTTGCCACAACCTCCTGCTGGGAGTGCAGTGCTGCAGCAGCAGCAGCAGCCCGGGGAGCTCCCAGCACACGGAGCAGCTCGTCATTTGTGTGCAGTGCCCCCGGCATTGCCCCCATGACCCTCATTTGGGTTGTGACCCAAAGTTAGGAACTGCTGCCCTAGACAAGGGCATCACCTCCCAAAATATGTACCCCTGTTCACCAGGGAAAAAGCAGCTCTCCTGTTCATCCCCATGCCCTTTCCCCTCCTCATTCCCAACACCTGGGCTTCTAAATTGCCTTGCAGAACAGCCATGACACAGGTGCCCCGCATCTAGTCTCATTACTGTGGTTTTGTGGGTGGCAAGGCCAATGGCAGTCCATCTGCCTTGGGGAAGCTTCTCTGCTCTCACACCAAATTCCCACCTGTGAACATGGCAAAATATAGCTCTTTCCCACCGTGATATTGTACTGAAAACTTTTTTGAGAGACAGGTTGATTTGTGTGTCAGAAAGTATTATTCTGCCCGCTCTACAGGGGATAGTATTAAGTGCAGAGCGAGAGCCGTATATATCAGTCAAATATACCAATACCCTCGTCTCATCCATTGTGGGCACTTGGAGGGACTGCCACATCCAGTAGAGGAACAACTTGCCTGACTCCATAGCAAGAGGATCAGGATGAGTATCTGGCTCCTGTGGTTGGACTCAGATTCACTTTTCTATCCCTTCCAGAACGTGCTGCTTGTGTAGCAACCCATGGAAAGGCATGCATGCTGGCAGCAGAGAAGGTTATAAGGTTTTTGTACTTTGTGCTAATTAGAAGATCTGATTTCTTCCTTGTTGAGAGACAAGCAGGACTTAGAGGTCAAGTCCAGCCAGAAAGAACTGCTGTCATCCTTGTTAGGGTCCCTATTTATGGTTCCTTCTTAATGAGTGAAGTTGAGGTCCTGTTGAATGAGAACTCCCTGCCCTGCCCTCCTCCCTCCGTTAGCAGTTCATTGTAGCTGTGTGCAGTAGCAGGATATGTCTCTTATTATCTGGAGGCAGGTGGACCCTGCCTGCATGGATGGCTCTTCAGCCTGCCCACTGGCTTCCATTGTAATTGCCATATCTTTTATTCCTTCTGATTAAAAGGGCAAACTAATTGCAATCGCTCCAACCAGCTGATTAAATCACGTGGCAGTTACTTCAGTGACTTAAAAACCCCTCTTTCTCTGTCTCTACCTGGGGAAAATGTAGCTCCATGTAAAGGGCTCAGGAGTGTACAGTTTCATGACCATTTGTAAATGCTACATGGTCAGTGTGTAATCACCTCCGGCTGTTACACATCAACTGCACATTGACTGGTTCATCTGCTTCCGTGATGATGTGCTTATTGCAGCATCTCTGGCTATTGCTGACACACTTTGTGCCCCTGCTGTCTATCAGTATGACTGGTTCGTGCAGTGCTTGAGGACCCCCATCATGTCTCAGACCCCCACTGTGCTGGATGCTAGATAATAAAGACAGTCCCTGCCCTAAGAGGTTTACACACTAGGTCCCATCCATCTTAGGCCCACTCCTTTTTTCAGACTCCTTCAATGAGAGCTACATATTCCACTTATTGTGGGATTTTATTTAGCATCTGCAGTTTCAGCATTGTGGGATAAGAGCGTGCAGACGGATAGTTACTGCAGAGAGGCGTCCAGATATCTTGATAATGAACTAAGGGGTGTCCTAATGCTTCTTTAGGCCCTTCGGCCTCTAAAAAAGGAGCTAGGGTAGGGGACCAAGGGCAGAGTGAGGAGAAAGCAGTTGCCTGAAGAAAACAGCAGCAGCAGCATGGACGCTGGTGTCAAACACCTGCTCCTCACAGGCAGACAAGGTTCTTTGGATAAATGTGATATCCTTTATTAGACCAACTAAATAGTTGTAAAAATTGTTCTTTGCAAGCTTTCAGGTACTTTCCTGGCTCCTTGTTGACACTGTCTAGTTGTGCAGACAGCGATTGAGCGTGCCAAGGGCATTGATTCACAGCTGTCAGCTTGGTTTTCTGAGGCAGAAAGTGGGGAGTTAACCTTCAAGTTATCCACCAGAGCCAACCTGCTCCCACAGCATCCTTCCAAGCGCGGGCTTGCAACAGCAAACAATTAGCAGCACCCACGAACTAATAATTTTTCTTTGTGCGGAGAAAATCCATACAAGCTGTCAGGGAGCTCTAGCATTACTGACAATTTTCATGCTAAATACAGTATTTTTAGCACCGGGATTTTTTAGAGTTGAACATGCCCCGAAGACTTAATTACGGACTTCGCCATGCTCTTAAGTACACCTGAAGGGAAGACGCACAGCAGTATCAACATGCTGTCCCTCTCCGTTGTACGCTCACTTCATGTAAGCTCTGCTCAAGGCAGCTCAAGGCATTTGGTTGGCACAGCTGGGATTTGCTTAGCACCATGCCAAGCTGCTCCTCAAAACAGAGCCGTAGCATGCAGAATCACAGGGGGTTGCTCCCCACTTACATTCGCTCTGTGCCGCTGGATCCGCTCCTGCAATGGGGAATTGTCTCCGGGGCTGGATGTTGTGGAGCAAGCGGCTGCCAGTTAAACTACCACCCCACTCATGGAAAATGCCAGGAAACACTCAAACTTAAGACAACTCTTGAGCTTTGAGGGTTTTATATTTCTCCCCCTTGATTTGTGTTGCGAGGTGTCTTGGCGTAACATCAGCACTTCTGTTTCCTTCAGCCCCCACCCCGGAGGGTGTAATGGCCTATTTGTGATGTCACAATGTGACTCAATGTGATGTCACAGAGTGAGCACTCGGGTGACAGGAGAGTTGGGAGGAAGAGGAGGAACAAGTGGGAGGCCATAGGAGTGGGATGTAGAGCGCAGAGGCTGCCTCCATCCATCGCTCCTCATTGCTGTAACCTCTCTCATGCTGGAAGAGCCCTCCTGGGGCCGAGCCCCGGAGGACCCGGCTCTGACTGCGCCTCCTTGCAAGGTCAGCTTCCAGCCAGTGAATCTCATTCTGCTCTCAGAGTCCTACCAGGAAAAAAGCCCAATCCTGCAGCCTCCCCACTCTGAGCCACGTGTTGGAACAGGTCAGGAATTGTTGTTTCTGGAAATTTATTTATTTAAAACAAAACAAGTCTGTATGACTCAATGTTTTCCTTCAAAAATCTGGGGGATTTCAATTTCTCAGTGAAAACATTAAAAAAAAATCCCTCTATATTATGGACTCTCATGGACAGATTTCCAGTTTCAGCTTCCTCTGTGCAAAAATGAAGTTGATTTCCTACATATGGGGACTTTTTACCATCTTTAACTTTCCCTGAGCCTGATGAAAGGTGTATGAGCCCCAATGCTTACAAAAAAACTCATTTTTGTTGCAATTTCTCAGTTGGTCCAATAAAAGATATCATCTCTGAACCAGGAGGTCTAGATTTTTGCATTCCCTCTATGTTAGGCATTTTCAGGGGCAATACACATTGACAACACAGTCGTATTCATCAGAAAACGTCCCTCAGCAAATGCATTCGATGTGCTCGTCCCTGGGAGACGGGGATTACATCAACCTGCCCTTAATAATCTGAAGCTCTTTAAAGTTTTTCACTGCAGTAAGTGCCTGTTTCCTGGATCCTGAAGGCTTCTCGCAGATCTTCTCTGAACCGGCTGCAATATATCACTCTCCTTTGGAAGGCTTGGATGCTGGGACTTAGTCTCAGCACTCCTGCCACCATCCCAACCCAATGGTAATTTCATCTCTCCTCTCCTGCTCAGTAACTTTGTGCTTAAGTTTGAAACTCGGCCAAGCTCTTGCTCACAGTCTGGTGCTTAGCATGGTGCATGCAGGTAACACACACAGAGCATCTCTTCTTCCCAGCCACCTGCTGGAGCATTCAATATTTATACAAGGATTAATTGAGCAAGTGGCGTTTGAGTCTCAGCCCAGCTTGGAGGGCATGAAAGTAATACCACACCTTTGGCCACCTTGGAGTTGGTTCACATGCAAAATATCTCAAGGATATTTCCTCTGCGTGCGCACAAAACCTGTCCCAACCTCCAGGAAAAGAAACCTATGCATATGCAGGAGTTAACAAATTAACATTTTAGTTTAATTAAATGTATTCATCCACTCGGGCTTAGTGATCTGTCCTTGGAAGATAAACTGCATCCCTCTACAGAGCAGTGATAACTATTCATGTTCACACCAGCCACATGGACCATTAACACTCTTCATCTCTTCATCTGACATTCAGAAGAGCACAAACCTCTTTAAGGAGAATAGAAACAAAGGCAGGGACCTTTAATCTCCGTGGTGCTTCCTCACTACTGCTGCAAAGCCATTTTGTCCAACAGAGCTGATATATCAAAGCTAGATAACAGTCTCAGTGAGAGATACAAGCCATAATCAGGTCGATTTGAAATCTGGGTAGCGGCTTTTAATCTGTCTGAAAGGATGGAGCAGGAAATATTAACAGATGACACAACAGCTGTCAAGCTTAGACAGTTAGCTCCCTAAAGTGGCTCTTAGTGCAAAAAACGGGATTCATTTTTTTCCAGCACTAGAGAGCTTACAGATAAGAAGCAGGGAGAGATGATCTGGTTTGGATTAAACTATTAATTATGATTGCAGCAGCAGCTAGAGACCCCAGGGGAAATCGGGGCTGCCATTGTGCCAGGCACTGGACATGCACATCGCGAGAGAGACCACGGCCTTTAGGAAGTGCGAATGTAAATAGGACAGACCGGCGGGGCTCAGGGGAGTCAAATCATCCCCCCTCTTGTGGCAATAGACAGTTCAACTGAGCAGGATTAAAGCTAGAACAGAACACAAATCCACCCATATTTCATATGCCTAACAAGGGCTCCCCTTGAAAACAACGGCAAGTTTGCTACGGACATCTCTCTGCACACAATCCCATCAATGTGCTGCAATTCCTGGCTCAGGGGTATATGAAGTATAGACACATTGAGATAAGGGGCTCTCTAGGGAGACTGAGTGCAAGAGAGCAGCAGAGATGTGCAATAGCCATGCACGGCTTCAGTGGACTGGTTTCATTGTCTTTGTGTTGCCAACAGCCTGAATCAGGCCCCCTGTGCTGCAAGGCTGAGATGCTCAGAGGATCTCAAGCAGTTCAGCAGCTGTCTCCCAGTGCAAGGGAATAAATGGGGGTGCAACTACCTCATCCCCTTTGAGTGCTTTGAAATTGGGCAGGGAACCATACATTTCTCTTTGGCAAAAAGAAGATAACGGATGTTTCTACAAAGCAATCCCAGCAACCAGCCATGTGCCCCCTCCAGCCCACATCCTGGAGTTGGATGCTTGCATCATAGCTACAGACCAGTGCCATCAGATTAACAGACTCAGGGGATTATGCCTTGCCCACAGGAGAAACACACACCTAGGCCCTTGAACTTGTTAAATGAAAACTAAGTCGCCCCCTTCAAATCCAAGTGCCTTTTAATTTTGATAATTAAAACCTTGCCCCATCTCCTCTCCTTTGGGAGAGAAAAGGCTGAAGTAAAACTCCTTGATGTTCTCCAAGCAGGTGAGGGCAGCGGGGGGTGGAAGAGGGAATAAACATTAAGTAGTGGATAATGAACAATGAACAGGACGGACCCTGAGAGATTTGTGACGACGCAAAGCCAACCTCAGAGCTCCTAGAGCATCATTGCTTTACAACCTGCTCCACGTGCCACGTGGGCCCCAGACGGAGAAAATAAATACGTATTTTCCCCCCATGCTTAGCGCTGTTTCATCACGGAGCGCGCTCAGCTGCATCCATGGCCTTGATGAGGTCGTTAAGATTATGTCACCTAAATCTCAGCTGCAGGGCTCCTGTCAGAGCTGGTAAATGGAAGCTGCCTGAGTGTCTTGGCAATAGCTGCGTGTTAGGAGTCACCTCACTTCTTATTTAAGTAAATGAGAATAACTCAATGCACCGTGGAGGGAGTTTGTGGAGCTCAGAACTGCGAGGAGTCCACGAGAAAAGACTGCGTTTGAAAACTAAATTGCTAGTCTCAGGGCTTCGGCAGGTTAATTAAAGCAGCTGCACTGGGACTGGGGAGAAAGCACCCATCCTGGCAGGGCATGAAACTCTCTGGTCCTTGTGCATCTAAGCAGTCAGCATGTCACCCGTGCGCCCACTGCGGAGTGGGCATGGAGGAGGGAAAGGTAGAAACAGGGGCTGCAGCTGGGGGCTCTCTCAAGCTGCACAGTTTGCAGTCCTACAGGTGCCTCCAATCCCCTATCGCAGCAGCGGGCAACCCATTATTTCTCAGGGGCGGTTGCCTGGGCTCCCTCTCAGACAAGCCCCTTTGCAACAAGCCTCTGTGCTCCCCTTCTTTCAGAGCTGAGACCCCAAGAAAAATCCCTCTGCCCAAGCTCAAACACCACCACTGGCCACAGGCACCCAAACCTGGGCTCAAGCAAAGCCTCTGCTTTTCCTTGGATTGAGGGAGACACTCAAGCCTTTGCCTCTTTTCTGGGCTTAATCTGTCCCAAGTGCTCAGGACCTGGCTGCCCTAAGAAAGCTGCATGCTCCCCTGTACATGGGGGAAACTCCTGTCCATGTGGCTGAGCTTGAGAGGCTCCTCTGACCCTCCAGCCCAAGCAGACACAGACCCTCATCCCCTTCCGCCCAGCAAACCAAAGGCTGTAGCATCCTCTCTACTCTTGTAGCCTCTGGCTATTGGGACCAGCTGTAGCTCCTTTGCTCTCCCAGACAGCAGCATTTAACTCCTTCCTTGCTCATGCTGCAGTGTATGCAGACACCCCAATAGGAAGGCATGGGGACGCAGTCAGAGCTGGGTCACCCTCGCCCCTCTGTACAAGCCAGAGCAGCCCTTTGTGCCAGCCGGATCATCTCTGACAACAGCCGTGACCTGCTCGGTCTGAGACACTGCTGGGTTTCCCTCTGCTCTTCATCACGGGCATGGGGAGTGTGGCAGTGTGATACCTGGACTTCTTAACAGTGATAACTGCATGTGCAAGAATCTGTGGAAGATGAGTGACCCCCAAAGAGACCCCCTGGGACATCATTGTTTCTTCACCATCTTGATCTGTGGATCAACCTCCGTTTTAACCGCTCTGCAATGATCTGCAGACTTGACTTTCAGACTCCTGATCCCACACCCCACTCCTGCCTTGTTGGGAGCAGATCCATTCACACCCAAAAGCTGTGTAAATATAATAAATGTTTCATGACTGGGATGGTTGATGCATGTTTAATAATGGAGTCATAAAGCTGTTCTTTCACTTACAGGTCTCCAGATAAAAAGCAAAACCCCAGAATCAAAGCTGTGCAAAGCAGCTAATCTTGTCTCCGCACGTACCAGGGAAAAAAGAAAACCAGGAGATAGTAGAAAAGAAAGAAGCACACAGACAATACCTGGGCAATTGTCACTGCACTGTCAAGCCAGGGCCTGGCTAGTTCACTCAGCTCCATAGCAGGGCACGACAGTTGCAAGCGTGGTGGAATAAAACACGTTACATGTGGTTTAGGGCTTGCTACATGGGGAAAGTGATGGACCTACCTAAGTTAGCACAGAGATGCTCTGCCGCTGTCGCCATTCCTCTGGGACACTCAGTCCAGAAGCAAACTTTGTTCTGGACTAATTATCCTGGCTCTGTCTTGCAGAGTAGACTTGCAAGGCAGCTGAGCATGTTTGGCTACAGAGCATGAGCAGCAAGTGGGAAAGGTGATTCTCTAGAGCAAAGGGAAGCAGGAGGCAAGTCCATTTGCAGAAATGGCTGGATTAGGAGCACCAAGCATCCCCGTTGGATCTGGGAAGTGATGACTAGGAGGAGGTTGCTGTGGTTTGTGCTCAAGCAAAAGGGCTGGTGACAGATCATGCAGCATGGGATGTTTTGACCAGACCATGGGAGCAGGCTGCAGACTATAAGCCATTGGTACCAGGGGCAGGCTGGTTAAATGCAGAGCTTTGGGAATTGAGCTACGAGGGGGTCGCATTGGGCACCCCCTCCACCCTGTGTGTTCACTGGACACGCTTGCCAGATGCACAGGCCATGCAAGGCCCAGACGATTCAGGAGCGCTTGCAAGCTGCATCCGTTTAACACAAGAAGTGAATGCAAACTCACTGAGTGAATCCACTGCAAGCTTTATGAATGCAAATTTCTTGTAGCAGTGTAGGACTGGCTGCTTTGCAGTCTGTGCCCGAGCTCAGTGATGGCTTTTATGCCCATTTAATTATTCTGATTAGTGGGGTGAATATCAAACCCCTCCGATGGGGATAGTAACCCAAGTACAAAGGTCCATTTTCCACGTATGGCTTAATACTGTACCCTTTCCTATGGGACCAGCCAGGCAGACATAGGCATATTTATACCAAACATAATCCCACTCATGGGCTGAGGAGATGTGAGGCTCTAGCTATAGTTAGAGTGGCACAACTTCTGTGCACAGACGCAGGCTTTAGGTTGAAACTAGAGAGAAGTGAACTGCTCTTAAACTAAAATAAGAAGTTCTAACCCAAGCAGCATGCAAAGCAATTACAGCTAAGCTGGTGCCTCTCTCCCAGGCAGGCAGGAAGGGCCTGAAGGAATGGTTCCCTGCTGCAGGATGTTTTTTCAGGGCACCTGGTATGAATTGCATCTTGATGGCATTTTTTAAATTAGGCTCTGCAAATTAAGCAGCAGAGAGGCCAGACCCACCTAAGAAGGTGATGGAGAGTGAGAGAGCAACCAGGGAGCCTAACTCAGGGATATCAGTGAGGGGGAAATGCTGGCCAATTTTTATCTTCTCCATCTTAATTAAAAAAGCAAATAGAAGTTTTCTGCTGAGCCAGGCTGATTCCCATCAGCTCCCACTGAGACGAGCAAACCCCAGCCAGCTTGTCCCACATAGCACCGTTCTCTGAATACACCCGCAGGGCTGGAAGCTTATATTTAAAACATGGGATTGCAATTCGGGAGATGCGAGTCTGAGCCCCACCGCCTGCCCCCAGCCTAATGCCTACAACACACATTGCACCGTCTCCTTTTCCTCCCCGAATCAGCCGCCTCGGTGGACCCCACATCCCTTCTTGGCTCGCAGTTACAGAGCTCCTGCTGGCTGCGGCCTCCTGACCCAGTCTGCACGCAGCAGGGATTTCTAGGACACAAATCCCTTCTTAGGGTCATGATACCAGTAGCTCGCACACGGAGCTATGCTGCTGGAAGACGAAAATTGGGCCCAATTTTTTAAATTCTTCCATGCTAGACAAATTCCTTCCCTTCCGTCCCTCTCTGTTCCCAGCTGAAGCCAGCGCACTAATCCTGCTCTTATCATCCGGTCATGTCGGAAAATGAACAGCTGCAGAAGCTGGGGTTGGAGCGAGTATGTAAATGCAGGCTTGAGACGGCGCTGCCAACTGCATCTCATTACTGACCCTCCCCAGCAGGGTTTAATTATGTCCTTGTCTGGCATTTGGATCCCTTCTTTTCCTGTCGCCCTCTGCCCCAAGAGGCCCTTTGCACAGCTGTGCAAGTATTGTCTGGCCACAGGAAAAGAAACGGATGAAGGAACGGTCCCTGGGACAAGCCCGGGGATGAGAGGAGCAGGACAGACAGACACACATGCAGCTGCCCTTGGTGTTCAAGACCTGGCTTGTGGCATGGAGTCGCAGGGGTCAGCTCCTAGCCTTGCTCAGGACCGGACACAGGTACGGGCGAACTGGGTGGCCACCCGGGGCCTGGACAGAAAGGGAGCCCAAAATGGTATTATTATTATCATCGTCATCATCTCTGGCAAAGGGGGACACAATACTAAAAGTTCACCTGGGACTACCAGGAGTTTAGGTAAGGTGCTGGCCTTGTTGCAGGCTCCCAGTCTGACTCGAAGCCCTTGATGTACCCCACTACATCTCCCCTCTTCAGGGGTCAAGAGGGGTGGGGGGTTAGCCTTCGCCCATCTGCATCTCTCACGAGGACTTCCAGCTCTCCAGTGTGTTTGTACAGCACCTAGCACAGTGGGACCAAGGCAGGCCCCTGCACTAGACAAGACTGTGAAGGACATATAGGCAGCCTAGGACGACAGCAGCCCCTCCAACTATACCCCTGAGACCCCCTGTTTGCACAGCACCTAGCACAGAGACACCGGGCCCAGGACAGGTACCACAATGGTACCAGCAGCAGCATCCTCACTCTCCCAGCTGCTTTCACCTGTTTCCTTGTTCCATTCAGGGGCTGGGTGACCTGAGCAAGGCGCTCCAGCGTTTGCTTTGTTGCTTGGTTTTCAAACCACCGAGCACAGAACAGCCCCAGTCCTGGCACAAAGGCTCATCTCCTGCCACCTGGAGATGTTGCCTGCATTGGAGGGAGTTCAGGCCTGAAAGTTGTCATCAGCTCCCAGTTGTCTGCCAGGAGGGGTGGCATCCGCTCCGGTCATAGATTACACAGGGTGGTAGATCTCCCTGCCTCTTTATGTGTTTCAATTACAGAAGAAGAAAGCCTCTTATCTGGGGCTGGCTGGACCATTAAGCAAGAGGGAAACAAATGAGAGAAGAGAAAGGAAGCTGTGAATTCCAAATTAGCAGAGGACCAGACATCCACCTTCAGCTTCCCCTGTGCAAAAATGAAAGTTTATTTTCTACCTATGGGGACTTTTTACCATCTTTAATTTTCCCCGAGCTTAAGGAAGGGTGTGCATGCCCGAAAGCTTGCAGAAAAAGACCATTTTTATTTTTGCAATTTCTTAGTTGATCTAATAAAAGGTATCATCTCTGAACCAGGCGTTCAAGAGTTTTGCATTTCTTTTTGTCTCAGACCAACACAGCTCCCAAATACATCCCTGAAATGAGCAGAGAGGGAACTTGTTCCCCGCCACCAGCCCAATGGAAAAGATGGAGTCCCCTCATCCTACCAGCCGCGGCCTCACCCCAAACAGGAGGGTCGGACAGGACAGACCGATGAGGAGGAGTTCACCGAATTTGGGCAGCATCCGCTGCTCCGTGGAGGTGGGTGCCAGGCAGCGGCGTAGTGAGAGCAGAATGACTGCATGTGTGCACGGGTCCTACCGGAGAACTGGCTCATGCAGGATCTGCAGACAGCTTGCCTGGCTTCTGGTAATGGCAGCAGAAGATGCTTCCCTTCACCGTCCTCAGGAAAGACTCACCAGACCCCAAGCTAATGCCATACGGAGAATTCCCTGAGAGCTCCAGTTAATCCCAGCATCCTTCTGCGCACTCCCCTAATCTCCCGGCATGCTCAAACCCACTCCCTTAAGGAAGATGCAAGTAACAGGCAGGACAGTTTTCAGCATCTCCTGTTTGTTTGGCTGTCTAGCTCCCTTTTCTCCAGCCTCAGCCACTGCCACCCACTTGGAACAGCAAATAAATCACACTTGCCTGCCATGGCCCGTGACAACTGATTGGAGCTGGAAGAATTAATTACTGCAATTACCCCAATATGTGCTGACGGGTCCCCAGAGTCAACACTCTGGCATGTGCATCCACCCGGATGATGGACTCGGACTGAGAATTGCAGAAGCTAATGCCTCCCCTAATGAATCTTAGCAAGTCGGAGCTACTCTGTCACCTCCAAGGTGCTCGGAGGCAAGCATCTGACAGAGAAGTGTCAGCGTTGCAAATGAAGCTGCGGTGGGAGCACGGCTCAGGTCTCATATGACTGCATTTTTCTCTCTTAGCTTCCAAGGGCTGGGAGATTCATCAGCAGCAAGGTTTGGAAGACCTGTTGAGATCCCTCTCACTGCAGCACTTGATTTTGGCCTGCACCATTTGATTTTTGGGGTGGAGAGGAGCTGCCACTATTCATGCCCCAGCACGTGGCCTTGTGCAGTATTGGAGATCATCTGGGTATCTCTGCCCGTGGACACCCTGGCCTCTTATAACTCCTTCTCAGAGGTTTGGCCGTGCCAGATACAGGCCGAGGAGGGACTGTCAGCTTGTGTCAGCATGTGTGCCCACCCTGTTCTGAATTAATAGCGGCTCCTCTGCTAGGCGCAGAGGCTACAGCGGGTTCCCGTCATTGCCACTGTGTGGAAACATTTCTCCAATTAGGCTTGTGAAAGGCCTGTTTAACCCTGCACTGTTGCAGCAACACAGACTTTTTGCAGCTGAACATCTTGTTAAAATGAGAATCATTTCAAAGGCACCACTCTGCTGAGATCCCCCCTCCCAGTGCCCTTCAGCCTGTTGCTCTTGCTCTTTTATCTTCCCCTGTTAAAGCACCTCGGTGGGTTCATGTCCTGGGATATTTCCTTCCTCCAGCTGGAGCGTCAGGAGATGAACCAGAAACAACACAACCTTGTTCGGCCATAGAGGCCAGCAAATGCAAAAGGCTCCTCCACCCTCCTCCTCGTGTACAACAAGCAGAGAGGAGGCACTTCAGATTCAGGAGTAACTTTTTCCAAACTTGCCTCTTCCACCAAAAGACAAATTCATTCTCCAAACCAGTTCTGCAGGTTGGGTTTTTTCCTTCCCTGCTTCTGTTCTTTGCAGTCGTCCGAAGAATATCAATAAAATCCAGATGGGGATAAGCAAAACATTTTTCTGCCATATCAAAAAACATGATCTGGGTTCTTTTGCTTCAGTTGAAAAGCAGCGAAATGGCACTGAAGGAAGCCTGATAAATCTCAAACTTCACATGGAAATGAAATTTGGTTGGTATTGATGCTGCCTCTCTTTCGAGGACAGCATTGGACCTCAATGACTTACTACAAGGAGCAGAAGTTCATTTTATCCCTTATTGCAGCTAATTACTGTACCTCTTTACTATTGACCCCTGTCTAATCTTTTTCTCCATAATTGCTCTATGGGGAGATGATCCCTCTGATGCAATATTTGGTAGTCAGGAAGGATCTTCTTAATTCAGAAACTCAATTACTGTAATTTCTCTAGGACAGAAGTAAGTTGTGCACTCGTGGGGGCTGGTTGAGCTTTCTGTCCTGTCCACTGGATGGTTTTGATGCTTTTTAGCCTCAATTCTGTGTTTTTGGAACGATTTTGTAGAGCAGCAGTGAAGCGATTACTCATTAAATAAATGGCAATTCATTATAGCTGCACATTAATTATGTGAGTCACAAATTGCCTGTGTTAACTAAATCGCGCTCATGCAACTTGGTGTATCATAAGCAGGCATGTGTGGTTTAGCGATAATGCAGGCAATGGGGCAAAGAAGCCTGGGGATATTTATCCCAGGGATTCACACCTGCCCTCTGCAAGGAACGTGGGGCTGAATGGAAATGGAGACAGCAAGGCAGAGCTCAATCCTGCTCACTCCTCAGCTGAGGAAAAGAGTTCATTGAGTCCACGCTGGGCTGCAAACTCAGGCTGGACCTTCAGGGAATGGGTGTCTGCAGGATTGGGACCACCAAGCTCTGCCGCAGGGGCTTTGCTCACTAGATCCTACTCAGGGGGTAATACTGGAGGCACGCTTGGCTGAGTGAAAGGTTTTTGGGTTAAAAAACTTACTTTTCTTCCACAAGGGTCCAATCCTGCCGCCTTACTGAAGGGAGTAAGCTGGCCGGCACTTCTCACCTAACTAAGACCTCTGACTGGTGTGACTACAGCAAGTCACTAAACAACCTTTTAATAAATGGCACATATCAGATACAAATCAAGTCCTCTGCCAAATTCATCCCACCACAGCTCTTCAACACGGGTGCAGAGGGCACCTGTCTGGGTGAACTAGTGCCTAATTCATTATCATCGTTTACCCCAGACCAGCTCTTTGCTTTGTGTTCACACAGCACAGGTCAGTGACCATTGCTCCTTGGGGTTACAGCGACCATAAGGATGGTAACCCCTGTGCTGCTTAATCTCCGACTGGCCCTAACATATCTAAGGTGCACGCTGTTATGTTTTATTAATGTGGGTAGCACCTCTCCCCACAAACAGCCACCCGTTAGCGAATCCATCCATTGCTGGTGATTCCCTTCTGAGTCAGTCACCACGCCGAGATCCCCGTGCTGTAAAGCAGAAGGGAATTGTCTGGGGCAGGGTGCAGAGAAAGAAGCGTTGCCAGAGAGAGCTCGAGCGCTGGCTCAAAACTCAGCAAAGGAACAATTCCCCCAACCACGCGAAGCTATTTCTTCATTTTTCCAACCGTGAGATTGCTCCTTTTACAGAATTGTCTCCCAAAGGGACCGGGAGGTGCCCTGTTCCTGTGTCATTTGTGACTGGAGCAGACACAGCAGCATGGAAAAGACTGGAGGGAATATGTCGGCCGTTACCAAGTTATACTGGAGGCTCGGGACAGTCCATCAGCTAAGTCTTGTCCATGTTTTCCAGTGCATTTGCTGTTCCTGAAACACCCAGAGCTTCCTCAGAGCAGTCAGCTAGCCTTCCTCCCAAAATAAGGCTGCATCGTGTAGCATCTCCTTCCAAGAATGGGTATGACCCAGACTAAATATCAGTGAAGCATGCACGATGGGGTCACCCGAGCAAGCTCTGTGCAGCCTTTCAGCCATGTGGAGTCCTGAGCTGAATGAAGAGGCGGCTTACGGGAGTTTTCCTTCGAAGTGACCTTTACGTGCACAGTGCCCGGCGGGGAGCAGACAAGATCTGCTGGAAGGTTATGCAAAAGCTACATGGCCTGGGGATTTTGGGATGCTTTGCCCGTAAGTCACCAAGCTTAACGTGACTGAATGCTGTTCCAGTGAACCTGCAGGGCGACTGAACAACCGGAGCTAAGAACAATCAGGCTCTCTCTGCAGTCAAGACAAGGTCTGAGTGTCTTTGCAGTGGCATGAAATGGCATGTCCTTCCCCATCACCCCCTTTATGCTCAGCCACCGCTGCTCATTTTACCCAGTCTTCGGCTCACTGAAGCTGTCACGAGGATCGATCTCTCCTCATTCTGCCACTCCACTTCCTTCCTGCTAAAAATGGAAGGAAACCGTTTGCATACAGACGGATGGTCCTGCAAGGCTGGTAGCTCCTTTAGCAGCATGGTCTGAGATGAAGGCAGATTGTCCCTAGGCAGAAATGAATTATCTTCTGTCTGGACCCTCACAAACCCATTGGAGACGGATTAAGATGCTGCCCATGCATTGTCCAGCAATGAACTGAGCTTTGATGTGAACCGGTGCAGCTGGCCTTGAACCACACATGGGCATCAGGCCTTGCACAATGGGGACCTGGTCCATCACTGGGGTCCCCAGCCAGTCCTCCAGCACAAAGATATAACAACAGCTGATATCAGAGGCCACTTCTATGGTCCTGCCTGTCTCCTCATTGCCTCTCTCACAGGCCTTACAGTCTGCCAAGGCTCAGAGGTAAGACAAGGTCCCATATCCAAGCTGAGGGGATGCAAGGCTCACCTCCGGGCTGGACTCTACTTGAGTCATGTCATCTCTCCTCTCCTCTCTGGCTCAGGAGCCCATGTGTGCCAGTCATTTGCAGGTCCAAGAATGAGATGGTGACCATCCAAGAAGGGGAAACCATAAGGAAAGGTTCTAGCTTTAAGACTGTGTGTGTTTCAAACCATTTCTAATTTTTATCCCCTTCTTGCTGGGGAAGTTCATGGGTGATGAATGCAATGCTGGGAGGAATTCAGCAAGCCACCCATGTGCAGCTCTGTGGAAATGACCTCAGATTTGCTCGTTAATAAGGGCCAGCGGTGGGACCTGCTATTGTCTGTGGGAAATGAAACCCTGCAGAGGAAATTAATGCCCCCAAAATGCGCATGGAGCAGACACCACACCGAGTCTGCCTCACGACCAGGCCGAGGGAGGGAGGCCTGTCACTCTCCCTCCTGCTCCTGATGTAACACCCTGGCTCATCCAGCTGTGAGGCCCAGTTCTCCCTTTGTGGCACCCAAGTCACCTCCTCCGACTGAGCAATTGGTCCCTCGGGTGATCTGCAGACGAGCTGCTTCCCTTCAGTCCTCGCCTCAAGCAAGCCCTGCTGTTGTCCCCAAGCAAGGTCAAATAGCCCCACGAGGGGCTGGAATTAGACGGGGTTCTCCCAGTTCATGTCTTAAGCAACACCAGGACCAGGGCTGGGATCCAGGAGGGGAAAGTCTAGGTCCAAAGCCAAATCCGCTCAGTGCAACAGCACTGAGTTCAGTCTAGGGCCGTGAAGAGGGTGCTCTTCTTGCCTAGCTTTGCACTCTCCATTTCCCATCTGCAGCTTTTTTCCTGGGGGGAAACTGTGCTTTGCCGAGGTCAGATCAGGGCGATTAGCTCCCAGCCCCGGGTGCTGATGCACTGAAGCCCCTATTTACGGCGGCACAGAGCTTGGTCAGGCAGACCCAGGCAGGCGCCGGGCTGGTGCATTCCCACCACCTTTGGGTTTGCACCCTACGGGAGCAATGCTCTTCACTAATGTTTCCAGCTCCTCCACAGCTCTTCCTTGTCCATCCCCTAGACCTAGCACTATCCCCCTTTTGTGCTGCTGAGCCCCCCGCCAGCTCCAAGGTCTCCACGGCTCTCAGTGGTGGGAGGGTCTGGGGCAGGAACCATGTGTGGTAAAAATACAGCATAATCTATACACCCTGCTTTTGTAATTGCTTGTGCACGCCGCATGTTTTCACTCTCGCTTCCACACATCACTAAGACAAGTAGACTAACAATTGATTTACAAGTAGAACTAAAATTCTGCAGACGGAGCCAGGAACGGATGCAATAAATAACTCCTTACGAGAGATAAGAGAAGAGGGACAGGAAAGATGCTGATGTGGAGAGATCAGACCCTGACCGAAGGATGACCGCAGGGGGCTTAAGAACTGCCCCTGGGAGGGGATTTAAGATGTAAATGATACATGTATGTAAACCGTCATAAAACATGTAACTGCTAAGACATACGATGCAAGACGTAATGCTAAGTCTGCCAATAATTGCACAACACGTTGAAATCTATTGTTTACATTGGCTATAAAAAGAAGCTTCAGAGACAGTTTGAGGTCGACTCGGCTTTGAACATTGAGTTCCCTTGTCGACCTGTTTGCAAACAATGACTCTCTCCTTGAGGTGTATTGGAAAAGCCTCCAGGGGCACGAAACTAGCCGTTTGTGCAACACATGGAAGCGATGGGGTTAATTAGGTTGCCCATCCCAAAAGGTAGGCTGAGCATTTAATCTGATAGGAACCCAATCCAGGTTTAAACATGCAAAGAGCAGAAATAAGGCAGCTTCAATGGCTCAGGAAGAATTAGCCCTTGTCACCTATGGGTGCAGTCACAGGCAGCAGAGTCTAACAGCCTACTACAGCTACCAGCTAACGATGCTTCTCTTTCACCCAGTGCTGCAGAGCTGCAACCCCCAGGATCCAGCCCCAGTAGTGATCCATAACGGGGGTGGGCCAGAGACTCCCCAACACACAAGGGCAGCGGCGAATATCGGGTGCCACCGCTCCAATCATGAATATGTGGCTGCAACAGCCACCAGATTTTCCTGCCTCTCCCCAGGTCCCTGCCGCAGTCGCCCCCCGTAGTTACATTTCCAAAGCCACTCTGCTCCCCTGCCTCCATCCAGGCTTCCTTCCAAGGGAAACCAGGAACCAGGCTGCAGGCTTCGCTGCTAATCAGCTTCCTGCACGCCCCCTCGATCCCCGGGGGCCCTTTCTTCACATATTCATCCTGACCTTAATTTAATAGTGTGGATTTGGCTGGGAGCTGCCTTGTCGTCTGCTATTCCCCCTGGCACCACTCAGGAGTTGATGCTCATCATGAATATTTTACACTGGAGATGAAAGATGAAAAGGAACCAGAGGTGTTGGGGCCAGGTGGTAGCATCGGGTCCTTCGTTTGCACAAGCGCAGGGCAAGGGTTTTGGGTGCCAGCTTGTTTTGCTGCCAGAGTTTTCCTGCTCCTTAAGAAAACCAGGTCCTTTTTTCTGCCGTGAAGAGCAGTGAAGCTAATAGGCAAAGCTGTCAGCACTGCTCCCCACACCTCTGCACCCTGCCCTGACTTGGTGGATGGAGCAGGCCCAGATGTGGGAGGTTTGGTGATCCCATTCTGGTAAGGACTCCAAGCTCGGAGGCTCTTCTCTTGCCTTACCCAGAGTATTGGGCTCCCTCCTGCCTACGGTCTCTGGCTGGAAACGCTTTGTCCTTGCATTTTGGCATCTGCCTCAGATGCGGCCCCTGGTGCGGTCACATTAGTGCGGACAGACAGCCTCAGTTCCCTTGTTCCTCGTTCCCCTGCACTACCAATGTAGCTCTTCCAGCTGCTCTCCACTTCCCCAGGGCCTCTGAGGCATCTCAGGGGAAAAAGCCTGGACTTGGAGCAGGCCTGAGCACTGCAATGCTCCCTAAATGGCTGTTGGAGCAGGGCTAGTTCATTCTGTCCCAAAGTTGAGTCCTCTGCCTTCCTGGGCTCCTGTTCCAGCCCAGGGACAAGGTGAGCTCCTCCAGGTGAGTCACAAATTCAGCCCAGGACTGTGCTGTCTGAACAACCACCCCTTCCCTGCCCCTGCAGCTTCCCAGCTCCAGCAGCAAACAGGATCCTCTTCCTAGGATCCAAACTCTGCCTGGAGCAAAGTGCAGACAGGCTGGGATCCACGCAGATAGGGTGGTCCCTCAACACTTGTCTGGAGGACACCCTACAGTCCCAGTGCTGGCTCCTTCCACCCTTCCCAGCTCTTCCAGTGCTTGACCATCCCAGTTCATGGTCTGCCCTGCAGTCCCTTCCTTGACTTCCCATGGGCACAGCTCTGTCCGTGCACCTCCATCAGCAATGCCCGTGATACTTCCCCTTGGTCTTCTTACACCCAGTGTGAGCAAAGATGCCCAGCTGAGAGTCCGAAAAGGAAGGTAAAAGGAAAAAGCCACTGGCATAAGCATCCACAGCATTTGGACCCGAGAAAGGCACCAGGCACTGGGCTGAGATGCATGTTTTATATGTGACCCCGAGTCTGTGTTTCAGGCTGGGAGAGGGTGGTGACTGGAACCGGTTTCTGCCACCTCCACTACACTCATTTAGGACCTCATCACACTGCTGTCTCTGGAGTCCTGGGTCCAGTTTTGAGCCCCTCGCTGCAGAAAGGATGTGGACAAATTGGAGAGAGTCCAGCGGAGGGCAATAAAAATGGTCTGGAGGCTGGGGCACATGGTGTGTGAGGAGAGGCTGAGGGAACTGGGCTTATTTCATTTGCAGAAGAGAAGACTAAGCAGGGATTGAATAGCAGCCTGCAGCTCCCTGCAGGGGGGTCCAAAGAGGATGGAGCTGGGCTGTTCTCAGTGGGGGCAGATACAGGACAAGGAGCAGTGGGCTCCAGTTGCAGCAAGGGAGGTTTAAGTTGGATATTAGGAAAAATTATCTCCCTAGGAGAGTAGTAAAGCCCTGGAACAGGTTACCCAGAGAGGCAGTGGGATCTCCTTTCTTGGAGGTTTTGAAGACCCAGCTAGACAAAGCCTTGGCTGGGATGATGTAGCTGGGGCTGGATCTGCTTGGAGCAGGGGGTTGGACTAGGTGTGACCTCCTGAAATCCCTTCCAGCCCTCGTGCTCTATGAATCTGCGCTGCAGCCGAACACGGCTAGCTGCTTCGGCAGCACTTGAAATCTCCCCCGGCATCACGTGGTGCATCATGCCAGGTTTCCATCCTCTGCTTAAACTCACCCAAATGAACGACCAAACCCTGAAATTGCTGTGCAAAGCCCTCCTTTCGATGACTGTCCCTAACCATCCAACCTTGTGAGCCACCTGCTCCCCCTTTAAATTCTAGCCCAGGACTAATGATGTCCGTCAGTGGACGGGCTATGCGGGAGCACAGCACGTGTTCTGCCGACAGCCCGTGCAAATCCCCCAGCCCTCTCCTTGCAATAGAAAAAGAAAGAAAACACAGGCTCCAACATTTCCCCTTGCATTAAAATCAAGCCTCCTGCTGCTGTCATATCATAGCTGTCAAAGGCGCCTCGAATCACTGTACCTAAGGGGCCAGGCGAGAAAATAAGTGATTTTGGCTAAAAATAATCCTCTCCTCCAGCCCTGCGTATTCTAATCAGTTTTGCCAAATAGAGGGTGGAACTATTTTCAATTTTGTTTTAATTTAATTTCTTATAATCCCCTCTGTGGCAGGCAAGTGGAACGCAGAGCAACGGCTCTGCAGCGCGAGCAGCCCCCGGGGAAGTCGCACCGCCGACAGACGGACACTTAGAGGAGCAGGCACCGAAACACACCCAAGGGAGAGAGCGGAGTTCAAAAGGTTTCCATATTTCCCAGATTCTGAACTGAGAAGTAGTCGCCACCGAAACCTCAAGGGAAATGCACACAACAGTACTAGCACGTCCAGGGTTCAAGGAGTTTTTATCCCTGACCCACCAGCCTGGTGCACTGTGCCTGCGCTCACAGACACCTTCACACAACAGCGTCTTTCAATGCTGATTTAGGGGATGAAACACGTCCCCAGGAATCGAGAACCATGTGGGGGAGAGAAGATCAAAGTTGGGAGAGTTTGGATCAGCTGAAGGATGTAACTTGGGGGTATGAGTTGCCAGACCGTCAGTGGTACGTTCAAATCCCATCTAAGTGACCCCTTCCCAAAAGCAGCATAGGTACTTAAGCTTGTGAACAACAATTTTTCCAACTTGGTCAAATAAAAGATATCACATTTACCTAAAGCACCTTGTCTACCTAGGTACTTAGGAGCTTAAGGGGTACAGACCTGTGAACAATTTACTTTGAGTTTGAGAGATGGGGCTTTACCGTGAGTCCTAAGTTCTCTGGTAACGGTCCATGCACATACTCGGGCCCCATGGTAGATTTGCCCCCCAGTAAAGATGTTAGTCACCTTGGTTTAGCTTTAATTAAGAGTGTGTGCATGCATTTACCATCAAGCAGGTGATGCATGCTGAAGTCCAGAGCCCTTTTGCCTCATGGTTCAGTATCCGTATGGCCATACCCCGAGTCGCGTGGGAAGTCACTCCTAAAAGTGGGCTGCAGGGCTACAACAGCTGGTGCGAGCTGTTTGTGAGCTCTTAGACCTAAAAGAGCAGGAGATGCAAGTAGGCTGAGGGGGAGGCAGAACCAAGACTTTAAGCGACTGAACCATGGACTGTGATAAAGCAGCAGGTCCTGCAGGTGAGAGTCAAGCTGCGTTAATGCTGGTGTGTAAGAAGAGCATGGGGGTGCTGCAAGGTGATACTGGGACAGCCCAGACAGACGATCACACTTACTTCTTCTGGAGCTTTGTCTCTCTTTCCAGTTTAGATTGCCAGCTCTTCAGGGCAGGGTCTGCTGCTTTCATTTGGCGATCGATGCCTGAGGACTCAGATCTCGGGGAGATGTCATCTTGCAACCAGCAGCCCCGGTGAGAGACACTGCAAAGGGCAGCATAGAGAAGCCAGTGCCTGCTCTACTTCTATGCACAGAAAGGCTCCTTCTGGGATACTGTTAAGAAGGGAATAAAAAAAAAAAAAGGATAATTGTTATAAATGAAAATACCACCCCCTGACTCCCACCAGCCCCCTCCTGCAGCTCTTGTGTTACCCTCGTGTCTATTTTGGGGCCGGGTCACGCATTGGAGAAGCACAGCATCACTGCTGCACATGTCCACAAAGGCCACCCCCTGGCCTGTGACTTAGCCTTTTCTTCCATCAGACTGAAATTACCCTCTACCATCAACAGTGGAAATCTCCTTTCACTGAGGAAGGTCAAGGACTTCCCTTCAGCCACTGGGGAAGGAGCCATGACTGGGGCCCACCAGAATATGGCATTTCTCTTCCATGGGCTATTCTGGGATTTTGAGATGTGCTTTCACCCCGAAGGGAGACAAAACCTAAGTTTTCACTGACCACAACTGCTGCCCCTGAAATGTCGAAACAACAATCCTCGGACATTTGGGATCAACCCAAACTGTCAACACGGACGCAAATATTTTGCTTCAAAATGTTGGTTCCAAACATATCATTTCAAATTGCTGCTGCAACATTTTGTCAAAATTGACATTTTCCCACCAAGAGCCAAAACTAGGATAACACCGTCTTCTCTTAAGAAAGCGATTCTTCTTTGGAAAATTCTTGGCAGCGCTAGGAAGGATGAGTCCAGCCCCCTGGGCCTTTCTGGGATGGCTTATGCATTTCTGAGTGCTGGACAGTGCGGGCTTTGTCTGGCGCAGCCCTACACCGATCGCAGGCACTTTGCAGATCAGTAATAATGCTTGCTGCAGCCCCCAGCCTCTGAGACCATGACATGGGTTTAGACTATTTCTCAGTCTGGTCAATAGATTTATCCTGTGCAGTTTTGCTTGTGGATGAAGAGCTCTTAGGTAAAGGGCAAATCTGGAGCAGAGGAGAAGGGCAGAGATGCAAACGGTTCGACTGCTCTACTCCAGCAGCTCTCATAGGGGCAGATAGGGAGTTTCACTTGTTGACAGCTGAGTAATGCCACCATCCCTTGCTCAGATAGCAAAGGAAGCCAAAGTGGCTTGAAAGGGTTGGATGCCATCCTGGACATGTGGCTAAGGGCTATGAGAATCGCTCAGCATCTGGACTTCAGCAGGCATCAGCTGCAGCAAGGTAGGATCTGAAGGGAACCTACGGTCCTCAAAACCAGCCCAGTCCTCCAGTGTGCATCCATCCCTTCCCTTGCTCAGGTCCATCTGTAAATGAAAGGATGTGCTTCCAGAGCAGGCAGCTGGTAGGATCCTGCCCAAGTCACAAAGCTGAGCCAAGGCCAGTGGCTGGACAAAGCCCATCATGGGCTTGAAGAGTGCCCAGGGTCCAGCATATTCCTGGTCTTCACACCCCGGGCAGCATGAGCAGAGGGGCAGGTCTGGGGGGACCGAACAAACAGATGGCCGTCAAGGAAAAGGATCGTTTTTCCAGCTGGGGTTTTGCTCCATAGCAAAACAGACACAGCTAGGAGGGTGGAAGAAGCTGGCCCCCAAACACCACAGCTCTGAGGAACTACCCAGGCCTTGCAACATACCCAATGACGAGCGTCAGAGCAGAGGAGGTGTCAAATGCTACCAGATGAGAGGGCGAGAGGTATATGGGGGTGAGGGGAGAATCAGCCCCTTGGGGTTTAGCCAGTTCTAACCTCCACAACCCCAACACGCGCGGGGCTTTCCATTCACTTCCACCCTCACGTCCTTTCTAATCCCACTCCCAGAGCTGACCCGGTCTGAACGCTGCTACGTGGCACCAGAGGGGATTTCATTTCAAAAGCAATTTCTTTGAGAAAGTTCTCAGCAACGGGAAGATGGAAATTGAGATGAAACTATCCCAATCGCCCAGGCTATCTGGAGCTCCAGCGAGAGGCAGAGCGGTTCTTTGATGGATGCCACTGTCCATTCACTAATCAAGGGCAGAGAATCAACCGCCGGCTGGACTCCTCTGACATGAAATGCCCGGAGCAGAATGAAGCTGTCAAAAGGTTACACAAATCCAAATGCAATTTAAAGACCCTGGAAGGCAGAGAGCAACTTTGCTTTAATGACTTTCCTGATTCTTTAAATAAATGCCTTTTTATTGTGCTATATTCTTCTGGGTCTCCCCTCGACACACACACTACCAAGCAGCTCTTTGAGCCCATATCTTTCCTTTCTTTTCGTGTTTTGGGTCTTTTTTGCTGACAGGGTTCACACTACTTAGGCATCCCCTGGCTCTTAATGAACTGGACATTTTTTTTAAATATCCCCTGCTTATCTCTCCCTCTCATATGGCAAGTAACAGTGTACTCAATACTGATTGCAAACTTGCTTTTCTTTCCTGAGTTGCTTGGCCGTGTCTGTGTTAAGTTGGTGGCAACTGGAGGTGGATTTTCTGGGAGGAAGTCTGGAAAGGCTTTTATAGATTTCAAGAAATACAAGAAAAAATAAGCCCGTCCTACCAGGTTGCCCTCAGAGACTAGAGGAGGTACTAAAAGTCCGAACATTGGGTCTGGATGAGCCTCCTTCATTCCAGCGACCCCCAAGTCCATGTTCATCCTCGTTCAGCTCATGCCCTGGGTCAGCCGTTGGTGACCGTGGCCAGAAAGCAGTGGGAGATGCTGAAAAGGATGAGGGCAGAATAAGGAGTCCCTTCTCTGTGCCTGGAGAAGCACAACCTAATGGAGTCCAGAGCAAAGCCACCGAGGGAGAGGGAGCTTTCCCTTGCTGCGCTGTGCGGGGCCTCGTCTCTGTTACCTACAGCCCCTTTTCCTTTCCCTCCGTGAGCTGGGTTAGCTCACTCCTCCCCAGCTTCCTGGTGCTTTTAATGGCGGGCCCAGGTCTTTTGGAAGACTTGAGATCTCGATTATATATAGCAGCTATAGGGACCCAAACCAGGATCGGGGCCGTGTTGTGCTGAGCACTGTACTGACACACTCTGTGCCCTGAAGAGCTGACAAGCCAAACAGTCGAAGGAGGAAACAGGGATGGACAGCGACTTGACCAAGGTTGCAAAGATAGTCAGTGGCAGAGACAGGAGTAGACCTGCCCCATAGGCTTGGCCTATGGCACTGGGCTCTCTGGTCCCATACCAAAGACACCCCATGAGTCCTGTGGAGGCTCTGCTGATGTTTCGCCTCCACGGCTTTTCATTCTTGCCACCCAGGAAGGCATTTTCATAGGAGGAAGCTGCTTTCATGGAAAGTGCTTCCTGCAGAGATTGAGTCACCCATCGCCCTGAACCAGACCACCTGTGCACCCGGACTGAAATCCAGGGCTGACTTTGGCATCAGGTGCTAGTGCAGCCGATAGCTCTGGGAACTCAGAAGAGCACTTCGCTGAGCACAAAAGGCCTCTGGACCGCTCCCCTCCCCTCTCCCCCATCCTTATCAGGCTGGCATTAAAGAGCAAATAATCCACAGGAAAAGTGTTTGCCCTTGATCTCCCAGAAACAACAGCCAGCTAATCAGTGGGAATTTAATTGGTTTGTATTTAAGTTACATTATCTCCTTTGACAGGCTTCAGTTAGAGTCAGTATCCAAAAGCTTACAGAGCCCCGGCCCCACCACAGATGGACAGGCGGAGAGAGGAGCTTTCCCTCCATCTTTCCTCCCATGGGGACAGCAGACATGACATTAATTGGAGTGCAATCTAATGACCCTCCAAAGGCAGGGAGAGGGAGGGCGCGCTCCCTTTTGCGGTGGCAGGAGAGGGTTCCCCAGTCTGAACTTGCCCCCCAGCTCCAATCGACGCACGCAACGAGGAGGGTTTCTGTTTCTTATGAAAACTGGCACTAACAAAGCCTGGAAACGGGGAGTGCGCAAAGCAAGGCCAAGACTAGCCAAGAAGACCTGGAGACTCAACTGTTCTCTGCTGCTAGGCCGACGGGGGATTACGTGCTGGACCGTGCATTGCCCTTTGAAAAGCCAGCTGCCCCCGGGGAACGCAGCGACTTGGCAACCAGAACTCGACCCTCCCTTCTCTCCACACTCAGCCAGGGAAGAAGAGGGGCATACTTCGGACGTGATAAGAATGAAGCTAGAGCTCCTGCAATGCCAACAGAGGAGGAAAGATGCAGACTCCCCAACTCCTCCCTTGCCTGGAAGAGACAGGAACTGTGCAGGATGTGAATAGACAGAGGACAGAGGCGAGGAGCCCCAGAGGGACTCACGGACAAGTGACATCTGGCAGCACAGGAGGCTCTCGATTCAGACGGTGGCCGGTGGTCTCGGCGTGCTGTCTGCCAAAGCACTTTGGAGCTTGCTGGGAGCCTCCCAGCAAAGGGGAGCGTAAAGGAGTGTTTCCCTTGTCTGCAACAAACCTTCCCCTGCAGCTTTCTGCAGATCAGTGACAACCCCGATGAGACCGAGCTGTTTCATGACACCTGCAAAACTGACCCTGCTCTTCCAGGCTTCATGCAAACCCAGTGTCATATTCTCAGAGGTGGGGGGCTGTAGCACGTGCTATTCTTGATCTGCAAAGTGTCTGCAATCTGTGTCGGGCTATATCAGACAAAGCCCGCACCGTCCAGCCCTGGGCCATCCCAGAAAGGCCCAGGGGGCTGGACTCATTCCCAGCACGGCCAAGAATTTTCCAGTGAAGAACCGCTTTCTTGAGAGAATATGGTTTTATCCTAATTTTGGTTCTTGGTAGGTGGGGAGAGGCAAAAGACATGTTAAATGGACCCAGGACAAAGCTCTGCTGATTGTACAGACTGAACGTGGAGGTCTCTGCAGATCTCGCCTTGGACTGTCAGACAGAAGAGCAGCAAGTTAATACGATGGAAAGTGAACTAATCATTGACAAAACTCAGTGGGAAGTCATCCAGACTGAAAGCTTTGCTGGGGCCAGCCAGGTTCCTCTGTGAAGTCGTTTCAAAGCAGATGCTGACGGACGGGCACCAAGTCAAGTCTTTTTAACACCATGCGGGATGCAGCGTTTCGGCTGCACAGAGAGCCACACACAAACTTTTCATCTCAAAAAGCATGTGAAGGGAGCGGCAAGGACAAGACTTGGTCTGGGATTCCTACCCCCTTTCAGGGTGGGATATAAGAATAGGCAATGGCACATCCGGCGATGTGGAGATCTAAATGTTGGCAGTCCCCGAGGGACCGTGCCGTAGTTCGTGTCCAGCTCTTCAACTGCAGCTCTTGCAGGACCGATGTCAGCACTCTGTGGGTTTAATTGCTGGCTTTAATTTTTAATAAGCTTCCTCCCCTTCTAGGACAGTTACTCATTCTGCAAGAGAGGCAAAATCCTTTTTTCTTCCAGATCTCAGGAGGAGCTGACAGCTGATGATGGGGCTTGGCCTTGACCTTGCATTTTCCCGCATTCACATCAGTTGGCTGCAACTTGAAGCACCTTGATGTCAGCGAGACCAGTCCTGTGCTTCAAGCCAGACAACAGGCAGCTGGATCCGAACCCCCTGAAGCCAAGGGGCACCACTGAGCGGTACTTTTGGTACCAGCTGATAGAGCTCAAGGGGTTCATGGTTTCAGAGCTGAAGGACCCAGGACCAAAACTTGCTGCCAGGCAGGTGTGCAGAGGAACAGGCTGACCAGTGGTGCCAGGCCCATTGGCTTTAGGGGTGGCAGTTTCTAAGATATGGGTGTGCAAAGGACCGGTGCCTTTGGAGGCTGCCAGCCTCTGCAATTACTGCTTCCCTCTAGAGACACTGTCCTCCATCCTGGGCCGGATGCAGGAGGCTTTCCTCCAATAAGACACTGCCATATTCCCCAGAGCCTCTCTCAGCAGGTCCTTGCCCATCTGAGACCTGGCTCCTCGCACTCAGGTTCACATGTCATGAGGAAGGTACTGAAGTGACCTTGCCGGCCGCTGCCCAGGGCCCTTTGCCTCCTATGGGAACCTGGCCGCAAGCAGGCAGTTTTCTCCCTGGCTTGGATCTGCGACCTTGGCACTGCTGTGCAAGAGGAACATATTTCCCTCGTGCCTTCTCAACCTCTCTTCCCCCCCTCAGTTATTTTCATTATGAATCTAATTAAGCCATGCTGGTGGAGAACATGCTGCAGCGTACGGGCTCAGCTTGGGTTGCTGTAAGAGCAGCGATGGAAATGAACTGCTGAATTATGCAGCAATTGGATTTGGGGTTTTGTGCTACTTAAATGTATTGCAGGATATGAAACCAGCAGCGGCATTCACTCCTCCTACCCCCTGCTGAATCGATACAGCTCCAAGCCGAGCGAACGAAACGTACGTAATAAGGCGCCGCACGTGTAGGAAGGATTGCGATAGCCGTCCCACCCTCCTCTAGCAGCACTGCCCGTGTCTCCCATTGTGCAGTTGGTCTGGGAAGCAGATTTTCTCTGAACAAATACAACACTTGAAAGCAGCACCTTGGTCCTTAGCTCGAGGAAATCAAGCAGATAGCACTGGAGGCAGCCACAGCTCCAGCCCATGCTGCAAAATGCTCTCAGATCCCCTTCGGATTAGGCCAGGATTGAACTCAACTGTACCTGCCTCTTCCAAAGGCCTTGGTCATAATTGCTGGATATTATTACTCCAGCCAGGCTTGTCCAAACTACCCTCTGCCTTTTATCCTTGAGTAGTTACTAAGCAACACTGTATTAACAATTTGCAGACAGGGCTCAACCTGCGGCTGGTGCTGTGGGTTGATTCCCCTGCCAACTTCCCTGCCATTAATCAGGTCCCTGAGATGATCTTAGCAGATGATAGAGTTTTCAGATAATAAAGCATCAGGCAATCGCCCGTATCCAGTGCCCCGGGTCATGCAAACAAAGCTTATTTTTAAGAGCAGCTCTTGTCATCGTTGTTCTGGCTTGCTGGAGCGTGGAGTAGCCTTGAACAAAGTGCGGGCCCCGTTGTGCTAAGCCCCAAACAGCTTGCAAGATAACTAGGCTGGACTACATGCAGGCTGGAGACAGAAGGGGTACGTATGGGGAGCAGAGGTGCAGAACAAGGCCAGGCTCCCCACAAAACCCCAGCACCCCGAAGCAAGGCCGCATTTCCCAAGAGCTGAGCCCCTGCCATGGACAAATCCTCTGGGCAACATTTTCCACTGGGCTGTGTTGAAAACCTGGCCCTAAGCAGCATACCCAAGGTCAGAGGCAGCAGCAAGACCTGAATGCAGATAGGATTTGGACCAAAAATATAGATAGGATATAGGATAAAGAATTTTTTTTTGCAAAAATCTAGTTGGTCTAATAAAAGATACCACCTCTACCACAAGTTCTGATAGGATTTGGAAGTATCTGAAGCCCAGGCGGGGGTAGAGGATACTTGCAGCAGGACCACGAGTGTTTCTTGGATGATTCAAATGGATTTGGACCTTATCTGGCTAATGGGATTTGAAAAATTTTCCTTAAAAAAAAAAAAAATGCAGATCACCAGGGGGCCTAAACCAGGAGGCCACCCTTTCTCTGTCAACTCAGGTGTTTGCTGGCCGCAGGCCCTGCAAAAGCACCAGGACTAACAGCCGTGGGAAATGATGAGCGGTGAATCATTAATGATCTGGATGCTGGAGCCCAGCTCCCTTCAGCGCTGCAGGGGGATGTTACTGAAAACTCGAGGCTCGGTTGTTGAAGACGCCCTGTGATCATAGCTGTAACTGCGGGGAGCAGAAGGGAGAAAGGAGGAAAGGGATGCATTTTCTGAGGTCGAGGGCAGTTACTGGAAAAGACCCTCATATTACGGACCCAGAGAGCACGCTTTCCAGTGCTGCACGGAAAGGTAACTTTGCTGCCAGTGTCCTTTATTTTTCACCCCCACCAATGCTCTCGCAGGCGGGCATGCGGAGCAGGTGAGCAGTCATCTGTGCTGCTGCAGGAGGAAAGGAGGACAGGGGGGAAACGGGGGGTGCCATGTGAGTGATGCTCACTAGGAAGCAGGAGGCCGTCTCCTCCCTTGCCCTGCGCTCTTTGCCCCATGCTATATAAAACACCGATTTAATGCCCTTGTCACCTTTCAGGGATTGCTCATGAGAGGACCATAGCCCACCATTACCACCAGGTGATGGGACCGCATCATCAACAGTAGCAGAGCCTTGGGCTTTAAGCACAGAAAAGGTCCAGAGCTCAGCTCTGGTGATGTTCTCTTTGCAGACTGTGTATTAGATAGGAAGGGGTCCAATGTGGCTCTTCCCTGATCTGTCTTTCTAATAGGGCTAAAGTGCAAACAGAAACATTCCTGCCTTAACTGGTCCATGACTTAACTTCATTTACACTCCCAGGACTGCTTCTAACATACCAGCAACCCCCAAACTGCACTTACAGCTTTGGCAGCTTGTAACTCCTGTTCAAACCATGCAGAGCCAGGGCTGCCAGCTTCACACATCTCTGCCCTGGGACTCCAGGAGCTATCACAGCTGGAGGCAATTACAGGCTGATCCTTTCATACAGGATGCAATCACCAGAGACACCCCTAGCCAAGAGGTGAGGATAGGCTCCCTGATCTGCATCAGTCCCTGGCTGCCCTTCTCCCTGCAAACTTGGGGTTAAATTTAAAGAGATGCAGCTCCTAGTTGGAAGTTTCATACCCATTTGCACCAGGCCTGAATCCCGACCGTTCTTTATAGACACATGCATTCAACTCTACCCTGCCTGCACCCAGTCCACACAGCCTGTCGCTGAACCCGGTGCAGCCGCTGGGCGATAGGAAGGCTCAGTCAGGCTCTGTGCACAGGAACCCCAGACCCCAGCGCTGTGCTAGACAGGAACAGGTCAGCCCTTCAAGCCTAGCTTCACTCAGTGGCATCATCTGTTTTTAGGGACCCTGAGGACTGCAGCAGGAGGTGCTCTGTGCAAAATGCAGGCCTCTGTTTGCAGGGTTTTGAAAGTCCGTGCGTTTCCAGGCACACCCATTTTGGGGCAGATCTGCAAGCACTGCTACCAGAGAACACCTCATCCAGCCCACCCTGGCTCAGGGAGGGCTGTCTGTCTGCAGCTAGTACCACTTTTATGTTATCCCATTGACAGCTGTTTTAGCTGTCATTAAGATGAAGTCCCAGCAAGAGATTTTGGAGTTGTTTAGATATGAGAAGTCTGCATTTTTAATTAGGAGAGAGGCTGCTGACTTGCTGCAAATGCTCCTCGGTTGAAGCGCAGCTGGCATTCATATACACATCAGTGTCAATGTGCCTTAAAATCCAAAGGCAAGGACTGGCTGAAGTGTGGCTGCTGGGGTCTCCGTCTTCTTCACTGGTTCTCAACCTTTTTAAAACTCAAGGCACCCCTTTAAAAGTGTCAGTGCTTAGTTTCCACTCCTTTTTTCCCCACAGAAAAAAATCCCCCCAGCAGTTCTCCTATTGCAAACAACTCAGACAGACCACAGCTGTGGGTTTCTATGTCTGCGGATTGCTAATCTATGGATTTCTGCAGTACCCCAGGGCTGATCATCACTGGTCTAACCCCATGGGGAAGGGGTGAGCCACAGCGATGCTGGCTCTATCAGCAGCTGCTTTTCTGCTGGGAAAGCAGCCATCCTCCTCCCCGACCCCTGGAAGGACTCACTGCCATGCCCACGTCACAGCTCTATTTTTCTACAAAGCTAAACCCAAATCTCCAGCCAGAAGAGTGCAGCCTGCAAATCCCTCAGTGCCTTCCCTTTGGCCCCCATGCCCCGTGTTTCCCAGTCTGCTGCAAGAGCAGGTCTGACTCCTGCTGCTCTCAGCCCTCAGGCAAGACCTGCCCAGTTCCCAGCTGGGGCTGATAATTATGCTGAATTTACTAGCCCCCAGCCACCTGGCCCTTAAAGGGCCATCTAGTTTCTGAACTCCTTTCATCATCAAGAAAAAGGAAAGCCACTGGCTAGACTCAAGCATACCCCCTAAGCGATTACATGGGGGACAAGGCAGCAGTTTGAGTTTACCCTGCCCGGGTAGGCTGGGTCTCTTCAGTGGGAGGACAGGACATGCACCGAAACGTGGGGTCATCCCACGACAGCGCTCACATCTGCGGTGCCGTAGGCGAAGGGAGATAGGAAAGAAGTAAGGCAATTCTGGAGAGCTTCCCAGGGCAGGAAAGACGGAGGAAACATGCTTGAGTCAAACTCCCCGCCGGGCCCAGCAGCTGAAGCTGGGTGTATTTGGACCATTTCATTTATTTATTTACTTGCAAAGTTCAGGACAGCTCCAAGGGGGGCAGTGGCCTCTGTAAGAGATGCCTGCAATGGAGAGGACACATCGAAAAAGAAAAAAAATATATATAATCACCAGGTGCTAGAGGGGAAGGCAAGAGAAGCTCAGGTGACTCAAAATACTGGGGGGGAACATGGAGCTGGCTGGGGCACACACAGAGATAGACCTCAAACGAGAAGATGGATGAGACTGGCATCTCCACGGACTGTGTCTAGATGGTTCAGGACCCCAGGCTCCTGCAGAGCCTGGCAGTCACGGGGCAGGTCTGGCTGCTACTTGCCTTGCTCAGCTGTATTCACAGAGGGGGAATTTCATCCCAGCCCCAGGGAAAGCCTCCAACTAGACTCAGAGCAACACCACTGATATAGGAGAAGCTGAGATGTAGGGTCCCATGCACCTGTAAACTACCTTTCACCTGGAGCTGCAGTGGCTTTGACATGTCTCTTCAGCCCCATCAGCTGCTCTTGTCTGGAGCCTACAACTCTTTCATCCAAGGGAGCAACTGCTGTATTTCCACTAGCACTTGGGCTCACCCACTGGCACATAAAGCATGGGCTGGGAGGGGCAGTGGGAATTTATGATTTCCCAAGCACCAGGCTGCGAGTTTGACAAACATCAGAGCCCAGGAGCTCAACGCTGCATGGGCAGAGACCTCCGCGCTCCATCGTGGAGAGAAGGGGAGATTCAGGAGTGAAAAATCACCCGACGAGGGGCTCCTGTGTACGGAGACCAGATCATGGGGGAAAGACGAGAAACAGGCGCTTTTGCTCTCTGGATTCACCAGGCTTTATGAGCAAAGGTCCCCTCCTCACTGCTGCTGCTTGTGTCTTGGGAGATGGTGAATTCTTCTGCGTCTCTTGTTTTTGGGAAGGAAAAACAGCAGGGATCGAGCAGGGGGGTATTTGCATTTTTCCGATACAGGGATTTCCTGTTCTTCCCTATGGCTGCTCTAGGGTCTCACACCAGCACTTATGCAATCATTACCTTACCGATCTCGGTGCTTCCTGCATTCAAACCTCAGCCAAGAGACTCTCCACATAAAGGCCAATGTAAGAGTGCAAATGCAGTGCTCGGGGCTGTTTTTTGTTTTTTGGAACAGACACAATGGCTGATCTACTTTAAAAGTAAAACCCCAAATCCCTCCGGAAGCACAGTTTCTGATGAATCCCATGCATGTGGAGTCTCTCGAGTTCTTCTGCCTTGCTTTAAAAAACAGTCTTGCAAGAAAGCAGAACATTGATTAATAAATCACAGAGCAGGAGAGACTTCAACAACTGGAAAAAGCAATATTGACTCACAGAGGCACCGAATGCTGAGAAGGAAGAGAAATAGTTCCCGTCTGTCTGTCTAACCCGCCTGCTGTGTTCAACCTCTGCATTTCCATTGATAAAAATTTCAGGAACCCTTTAGAAGAGCCCCACCCCGCTATCTCTTCCTTTCCGGTCTCTAATCGTGGCTGTGTCTAATGCTTTCATAATGGGGTATGTCTGCTTGGAGCTGTAGAGAGTTAGGAGCATCCTGCAAGTACCTCCATTCGAGCTGCTCTCCGGACCCCTACGCAAAGCCCCACTGCATACAGCTCCCGGCAGGATGACAGAATATCTATACCAATATCTTTACCTATACCTATACTCATCCTTCTTGGGCCCAGGCTGCCTGGTGCTCTGGAGGAGCGTTTTGAGTGGGAAAAAGCTCAGGGTGCCACTCAAGGCTGACCCTGCTTCAATGCTTCTCCACTTGGAGAGCCCAAAGTCTGAAATAGGAAGCAAGCGACAGCCTCCCCAAGCCACCCATGCAAACCGTGCTCCCAAGGGTGGGAGAGCTGCATCCTATGGGGCTGGAGACACAGGGAGAGTTTTGGGGGTTGAGGGGTGGGGAGCTCTCTTGCTTGGTGCCTACAGCTCCGTGCTCTCCTGCTCTGCAGGACTGGGGCTCTCTCATGCTGAAGGAAAGAAAGGAAAGGAGTACTTAACAGCCTGGGGCCAGTCCCTCCCTGCCTGGGGAGCAGCGGCTCTACAAAAGCAGCACGTTATGCACAGTAAAATGAACTGCCAGCCCAGTGTGAATGGAGGCAGCCTGGAGGCTGGGGGGCAGCCAGGGCTTTGCAGTTCACAGGCCGGACGTGGCTCTGAGAAATGGGTTGCCAGGGCTTAGGGTCTTGCGTCTGTGATGCAGCCAGAGACAGACAAAAACGCTCCCCAGGACGGCCAGGCCAGTCAGCGAGCCCAGCAGGATGGGTACAATCATGATGGAGGCAGGGCCTGGAAAAGCAAAGGAGCCCAGCTGTGAGCAGCCGAGTCGAAGCTGCAGCCCCGCTCTCCCCACTGCCCTGCCCGGCTGTCCCCGCGACACTGCCCATGCTGTGAGCGGGTATGCAAAGCCACTGAGCCCAGTGGCAGCTCATGTTGGACAAATGGGGGAGCCACTCAAAGGGGCAGCGTTGGGGCAGGAAACCCAGCCGGTGAAATCCAGGCTGAATCTCCCCGCCCCTGGCACCTGCCCGGCATCGAATTCATACAGAAGATCGCTGTCACCTGCGGAGACCAGCCTTGACCTGTCCTGTGCCAGACAGGATTTGCAAGGACTTCAGAGCCTGGGGAGACTCACAAGTCAAAAGGTGCTGGGGACTGATTTGTTTCCTGGCCTGGCAATTGGTGCAAGCCTCTCCAGCAGCCTGAGCCCTGCAGTGACTACAGGAGGCACTGACCGTGTCTGCAAACACCCCACCGCGGATTCCTCACCTGCCCGATCCCACCCGGGCACACGGAGAAGCAGACATGACTTGGAGCAGAGTCAGGAGCGCGGGGGAGAGACCCACCTTCCACCGGCTCCGAGGGAAAGGCACTCTTCACCTTCCTCACAGGGCCAACTGACACCAGGTTGTGTGGGCTGCCAGAGCTGCTCCTGCTGCTGGGCTGGGAAGCTGCCTCTGTGCCTTCAAGGCAGTCCTAGGAAAGACACGAAGAAGGGATCTAGGTTTCTGCTGCACGAGCCAAGCTTTGGTGGCCAGAGCACTACTGGAGATGACTCCCTTCCACCCAACCCAGAGTCACTCCCTATGGCAGTCTCCAGGGTTTGGCCAGCCCCGGTTTCAATCTGTGCTCCCCTGTCCCTTCCCCCGGCACGACTTGTCATTATCCTAATGCCTTTTTGAGCCTGTACAGGCTGCAGTCAATTATTTCTCTGCCTTTCCTCCAGGTTTCACTCCCAGGCTGCTCATCCCTGTTTGCTAGATGACAAGCAAAGACCAAAACAAAGAACCAAGCCGATCTCTGAAGCTTCCCAAACTCTGGTAGCCAAGGTGCGGAGACCCAGACATCTCTGCAGCGAGAACCCGCGGCAATGTCCCCTGGCACGCTAGCTCTGCCATGCAGAAGGGGGGCAGCGCCGGTCCCTGGGGTGGTGCCAGGAGGTTACCGCATGCTCGTTTGCTGACACGCATCTTATATCAGTAAGCAGCGTGGGGCGGCGGAGTGGAAATAAGGTGCTGGGAGCTGGGGAAGCTGAACCGAGAGTGGAGATTCAGCTGGGGCCTGAGGGCATGATAAGGCAGGGACCCTGTGAGCACAACTCTTCCCTGGGCCCTTTGCTCTTATCGAGGGACAGGGGGAGAGCACTGAACCATATCACACCCTCGCAGCCCATCACTCCCCTCCCTGGTGCTGCGGGGAGTCGCGTACCTGCTCACAGCCGGGGCTGCTGCTCAGGCAGACGTTAAGCTCGCAGTGTAGATACGCCACAGAGTGGTTCAGCATCTGGAACAGCTGGATGGTGAAGCTGGCAGCCCTGGACTGGCCGCCGTGGAGCCACTGAATGTGCCTGCAGTCAAACGGCACCCTGGTGGGGATGGGGAAGGTGGTTTCACTCCCAGCCGCTGCCACCCTGTGGGGTTTCCCAGCCTCGAAGCCAGCTCTACAGAAGGAAGCCAAAAGCCCCGGGGTGTTAGCAGGACCCTGGCATGGGCAGCTAGCAGGACGCGCACTGTCCAGATCACAGAACAACGGCGCTGCGCCCACGGCACTGAAAGCATCTCACGCGCTGTTGCAGTCAGTCACCAGGCCCTCGCCATGCCAATACGGGCCAGGTCACAGGCCGAGAGATGAGGGCACCTAAATCCCCAAGGCACAGACTGGGTAAGGCATCCAAGGCCACCCAGGCAGCCAGTGGCAGAGCCGGGCTCCAGCCCTTCTACTTGTTCCCCAAGACCTGGAGGAACAGAGTTTGCTGGGAGCCTGATCGTGTGCAACGCGGTGGAAAGGAAAGGGGTCTGTTTGCTTATGCAGACACAGCCAGGCCAGGGCAAGAGGGAGAATCTCTCACTGCTGCAGAGCAATGGGAGAAGGCTCCTCTGCTGCCTTGGGCTTGTCCTTCCTGCTGCTGGGGATCCCATTAGCTGTACTGGGAATGGCCCAGAGGAAGAGCCAGCAGTGCAGCCCCAGTTCCCAGGGAGGCTCAGCATGGCATGGCTCGGGGCCACAGCCTCCCCGCAGCAGCAAGCGGACTTAGGAGGAATCGTGCAACCCCCCAGCCCGTTCCCAGCACCAGGCGAGCCTGACCTGGGGAACAAACAGCACACAGCCTCCGGGCCGGGGGTCCTGCTGGTGGGCGTCACACAGCACGCCTGGATCCTCAGCGCAGGGCGGCTGCCGTTGCTCTGCAAAGCGATGACAGCCAGGAAAGTCTCGGGGGAAGACAGCGGTGAGTGGGCCCCCGGGGCCATTTCTGCAGCAGGACGCAGGCTCATCCGGGCAGTGTAGTTCCCAGAGCCGCAGGTGTCATCGGACACGACCGCAAAGCTGGAGGGGGAGAGGGAGGAACAGAGAGATCAGGACCCCTCCCAGGCTGCCCTGGTCAGAGCAAGCAGCAAAGAGCCTGGCATGTGGTCTCCCTAATCCTGTGGGGAGCCTCCAGGGAGCCTCAGCCACTTTTAACTTTGCTCCATGACCCACATCCCTGCGGTTCCCCAAATGTCTCCTCTAGTCTCCTGAGCCAACAGCCCCTGGGGAGCACGGCGGTGGGAACGGGTCACGCTGCATCAGACACTGCTTTCTCCGCTGGCTCACCCAAGCTGCTAGTCACCTGGGCTCGCACAGCGAGACATGGGACATAACACAGGAGGTCTGAAAAGCAACCTGAAATGCAGGCGCAACAGCTCAGGGGCTCAAGGGGGAAGGAAGGCAGGGACTATGCACCCTGCAGCTTCCCCATCAATGCCTTTGGTGTCAGACCCCGAAAGCATGAGGCATGAACACATCAGAGCAACTCTCTGTGATAATTACCCATCCAGAAGAGCATCATCCAGCTGCCCAGCTGCCCGGTTCTCCAGCGCCACGGGCTCAGCTTCCAGCCACATTGGAGCAGTCGTCAAGTCCCCAGCAGTGTCCTCAGTCATGTCACTTATTCTAGCCACCTGCTCTGCTTCTGTGTGCAAGGCAGGCCTCTCAAAGGACTCCAGGCCAGTGACATCCAGCAGACGACTCCTCTCTGAAGTGAAGACCATTGGGACTTCAGAGGGATCAGAAAGGGTCTCGGAGGTGGGTTGGAATTGGGACAGGTCTGTGGTTAGAAGAGTCTCCAAGCCATCTGACACCGCTGCATTTGAGACAGAAAACTGGCTCGCAGTCTTCTCGATGAGTTTGTCGGAGGTGGAAGCCAGTTGTGTTGCAACAGAAGCGCTGGTCCCAACTGTGGTAGCAGAAGCCGTGGACTGCGCGAGCCGAGTGCTGAGATCAAAACGGCCAAGCAGCTTCCCAGTCTCTCCCAAAGATGCCGTCTCTGGAAGGTGACTTGGCCGGCCGGATGGCAGGTCTGGCAATAGTGACACCGGGGCCTGAGCCGGCAGATGGCCAGCTGTCACGCCACCCTCCGTGACGGGTCTTCCACGTGCCTCACCGGGGGATGGCGATGCCGTCATAGCCTCATCGGAGGTGGTAACAGCAGGCAGCAAGTCAGACCTGCTGCTTGAAGTCATAGGGAGAGATGCTTTCCTGCTCGTTAGCAAAGCAGTCACCTGATCATTAATAACTGCAAATGGAGACCTTGATGAGGGAGGATGCACACTGCCTGATGCTAATTCACGGTCTTGTTGAAGGGTTGTTGGTCTTGCAGACAGAGGTGGCCGGGCTGACGCTGGAACAAGCTTAAGACCAAGGATGACTGCGGTTGACAGCTGTGTCTCAGGGCTGGGTACAGCTGGCAGAGAGATGGTGGTTCCCAAGAGCTCCTTGCTCCCTTCTCTTCTTGCACTGCTGATTACTACAACGCTCTCTGTGGGCTTGGCCTCTTCTCCTAAGTTTACTAGAGAGGACAAACCACCAGCTACCTCCAGGCTGGCGAGGCTGGATTTCAGGGTGGAGGAGCTAGGGACGCTTGTAGACACATATAAAGACATCCCTGCAGAAGACCTGGACTGCCTCGGTGTCTGCGTACTGGTCCCAAGGGGCGTCCCAGAAACGGTTGCATTTGTTTGTGTCTCAGTGGAAAATGAAGCAGGCCCTGATGCTAAGGCTGGTTTCTCTGTCGTTCTGAATGGGTTGGGTGGGATGGGAAGAAATCCAGCGGGCTTGGAGAGGTCAGCCTTCGTGGAAGCTGCAGGTGTCGGCGTTGCTGCATGGCGTGCGGTGACCTCTTCTGACGGGGTATCGTTGCTCGCTGCTAAATCTGTGCGGTTGCTTCCAGCAGACAGCGCTGAGGAGGCCAGCGCAGGGCTGGGTCTGGATTCAGTTTGCGACGGAGGCTTTCCAAGTGACTGACTGGACTGCAAAGGCACGAGGCTGGTGCGCACCTCGGGCAGGAAGTTTGTGCTCCCCACCGAGAACGCCAAACGTTGCTTATCAAGGGCGGACACAGTCACCGAGCCGAGATGAGGAGGTCCGCTTTGCAGGGTTAGCTTTGAAATGAGCTGAAGCCACCCCGTAACCCTGGATTCGGTATGGGGAGCGGATGTTGGAGATGGAGAACCAGAGAATCCCTTTGCCGGAAGCGGAGAGATAATGGTGGGAGTGCTCAGATTTGCAGCTACAGGCAGTGTTTCTGTGGACATTTGGGGGCTGTGCAGGGTGGGCAGACTCAGTGCTGGAGGGGCCACACTAAGGTGCTCTGCAAACGCTCCCCTTGGTACAAGTGAGCTGGTCTCATTCTCCTCTGGGGCCGAGGCAGCAGGTAGCGCGGCCCCTTCGGACTGGTTCTCAGGCCGGGATGGCGGTGCTGTCATGCCGAGCTCCCCCAGTGGATACGGCACGTGCTTGGACGTGAAGGTTTGGGATCCAAACAGGCTAATGGCTCTTGTTGAAGTTGAGAAAGCAGCAAGCACCGGTGGAGAAGCAGCTTGCCTCTGCAGCTGGTCGGGAGCAGGGGAGAGGGCAGCTGCAGCTCCAGGAGCCTCACTCGTGGAGGATGAGGAACTGACTTCCTTCAGGATCCCGTGGCCGCTTGAGGGAGTAGCCGGTCCCCGGTCTTGCTGGCTGGCGAATGAAAAAGCAGTCGCCAGCCTGTCTTCTTCAGCAGAAGCAGGTAGGATGGACAGTGCTGGCTTATCCGCAGGCAGAAAGACAAACAGAGGCTTCACCAAAATGATGCTGGAAGGACTCAGCTGTTTTAAACTGGTGGGGTCTAACGCGGAAGAGAGCAGCGCAGCGGATGATGGCAGGACTTCCTGGAGGGTGGCATTGAGGTCTGCTGTCAGTGGAGGGGCGTTCGGCATGGGGTGCAAGCACAGCGCGTCATCCGCGCTCCTGACCAGGAAAGTCAGATACTGCGCTGACGCGGGGAGCAGCAGGTGCTCGGCAAGGAAAGCACTCAGGTTCCTGGTGCTGGTGACACTGGAGTTATTGAGCAGCCCCTGTGCCAGGGGCTTCGCGGTCTCATCAGGATCTCTGAGCAGCGCGAGCCCAGGGGCTGTGGAAGCAGACAGAAGGGGTGCGGGAAGCCCCAAGTGAGCTGGGGCAGCGGTGCCCGATGGCCGAGGGGAGTCAGCGCTATTCAGAGGTGGGGACCCCACGGCTACAAGGGTGGCTGAGCTCAGCTGCCCCCGGCGCGGGGATGCAAGTGACG